>NC_090329.1:97680519-98037446 GCF_035084215.1 Heptranchias perlo | reverse complement strand
CTGTCCCTTCCTGTCACACTCTGCTTATCTTTACCCAAATCTTTACCCTTGTCTTTTCCCTTTAAATTTCCCCTCACTGACCCCTCCTCTCCCCTTTTTAGTTTAAAGCCCTATCTACAGCCCCAGTTATTCAATTCGCCAGGACACTGGTCCCAGCCCAGCCCATCCCAACGGAACAGCTCCCTCTTTCCCCAGTACTGGTGCCAAAGCCCCATGAATCGAAACCCCTTCCTCCCACACCACTCTTTGAGCCATGCATTTAACTCTCTGAACTGCTTGACTCTATGCCAATTTGAGTTCTATTGGTTTCCATTTAATTGATGGTATACAGGGGTATAGTTTGAATTGTATTCAACATTTACACCATACATACATAGAATTACATAGAACGTACAGCACAGAAACAGGCCATTCCGCCCAACAGGTCCATGCCAGTTTTTACGCTCCACCCGAGCCTCCTCCCTCCCTACTTCATCTAACCCTATCAGCATATCCTTCTCCCATGGTTCATAATATTGATGGTAAACATGTTGAGTTGAATATCAGTTTCTATACTTCTGTCCCATCCTCACCAAGGATCTGATCCATGCCTTTGGCACCTTGAGACTTGACTTCTCTAAATGCTTTCCTGGCCAGCCTCCTTGCATCCACCCTCCAAACACTGCAACTCATTCAGAGTGCCTCTGCTCGTGTTCTTACCCATGCAAAGCCGTATACCTCCATTGCCCCAGTCCACACTAGGCTCCACTGGTTCCCCATTCAATTATGAATCATTGCCAAGAACCTTATTAACACCTTCAAATGACACCACTGCCTTGCCCCACCCTATGTTCCTGCTCGCATCATTGCCTCCTCTGACACCATTCGCCTCCTCATTCTCCGTCCTCTTCACTACACCATTGGTGGCCAATCTTTCAGCCACCTAGCCATTACCTTTTGAACATTCCCCAAAATCCCTCTACTTTGCCTCTTCCCCCTGGTTTTCAAAAGACTATTGAAGACTGCTTCTCAACCATTCTTCAGGCCTGCTCCTTTATCTATTTTACCTCCTGCTCAGTGTTCATCTCATTTTCTGGGAGGCCTTTCCAACGTGAGGAGCACTATATAAATGCAAGTTGATGCTGCACTCGAATGATTAATATTTCTTTTTTCTATTTTGAGTTTCAATCTACAATCAATAACATTTTATTAGTTAAATAAATTAGCCAAAGCTGTTTGTAATATGAGACATAGTTTCCATGTGGCATTTTTTTTTTATTCGTTCATGGGATGTGGGCGTCGCTGGCAAGGCCAGCATTTATTGCCCATCCCTAATTGCCCTTGAGAAGGTGGTGGTGAGCCGCCTTCTTGAACTGCGTGTAATGTAACCTCTCCTTTTTTCTTACATTTGTTCCAATTTTAAGACATGCTTGTTATTACCTTCCAAAGGTAAATGCACAGGACGGAGGATTAAAGCTCAGAAAAGGAGTCGAAACATCAGTGACTAAAATATTAACAAAGATCGAATAGTGAACATGATGTCTTTGGTGCATCTTAATGTGTGTCGAAAATGTTGGCGCTCAGTGCGTCACTGGGAGTGCCACAGAGGGGGGCCAGGTTATGGTGCACCATCAGCTATTAAAGGCAGAACAGCCTCATTGACAAGTTGGCTAAGCAGCAGGAGGGCCAAGAATGTTGGTGAAGACCACTCAGAGAAAAATAAATAACTTCATTGATTTTGTCCTCCCTTGACGTGCCCAAATGAATCAGATACTGAGCGACTGATGCACTTTTTAGGCACTGCATTATGGGCAGCTCTCTTCACTTCCATGAAATCCAGGACCTTAATGAGTCTGCACACAGTGATGCTCAATGCACTTGTACTCCACATTCTTATGTGCTCTTCATCGGGTGCTGTGTACACCACAGGCTTACTCAGCACCTGATAATACAGGGAAACTTCACTTTGGTCACCACCAGCGCATTATCAGCCACGGAGTGCGTTCTGTAGCAGGTAAATGGTAACTCTACTTATATGATTTCTCAATTGTTTGGTTTGGAGACTATAAAATAAAGTGATGGGTTTCTACATGTGTCAGATAATCAGGTGATCAAAAAGAAATCCCACTGTGCCTCTACTGAAGAAAAATGCAGTGCATAATCCAAAAGTTAATACCCATGCATCTTAACATAATGAAAGCTCTGTATAGTCTTACACAGTGCATTCACTCAAATTTAGGAGCACATGGTACACAGTGCAAAACACAAGCATACTTCGTAAAGTAGGTGAATCATTCTATTGAAGAGCATGGGTAAAAACTGCTGTCATTTGACTTGTGTCCTGTGTGTTCTTTAAAGGAGCATTGCCTTCATGAAACAAAGTATTTGCAAATGCCTTGAAGTTTCATTTTTCTCATATTGACACCATAAGAAAGTGAAAGGATGATTTATCATGTTACAATTTCCATCATGGCATTAGAGGGTAATATTACAAATTTGCATTCCATGTGCGGAGCACTACCCACCAGGAGTACATATTGGGAATTCGGGCACCTACTCCCCACAGGTTTTTTTAATCTGTTCATTTTAATTTTATGTATTTCTAAACAAAAAGGAAAGGCTTGCCAAATAGTCATTCATAAAAATATTACTCCATTAAGAATTTCTTTTTAAATGGGATAGCATATATGGAGAACCATCATGGGAGATCCAACAATGTACTCTAAAATGCTTCCTCTATTCCCCCTCCTCCCCGTCCCTCCGCCCCCTGCTTTACACCCAAGGCCAAAATTTATACTGATTGCTGGAACAGGAAAGGCGTGAATTGGTGCAGTGAGATCGCTCATTCGGACTTGACTGTAACCTGTGAAATTTCCATTTCCATCTGCTGCAATGCACAACACTTGCAAAAACACCGCCAGCAAGCCTGGGCTTCATAAAAGAGACATCCAAATAAAAATGATTCCACTTCTCAAGACACAATCATCACACTTGTCTTATTGAAGCCTCCCTGGAGGACTGAATGATTTCTTGACTTAAAATTAAAAGAACAAAACATTCAGTGCTTTTGATGTGAGCCACTTATCATGATTAATTCGAGTTATAAATAATGGTATCTGCAGTTCTTTTCACAGATCTTGGAAAGCAAATTATCTTCTGTTGTAGTGTGTAGTTTTTGATCCATTGGTAAAAATGTTTGAATTCATTATTGATGTAATGTTGAGATTCATTATGAATTGTTTTGCACCTGGAGATAGAAAGGGAGACAGCCATCTAAATGAAACTCTCTTGGGTGCTGTTTTTGACAATAATATATTGTATCAATAAATTTAGGTCACATAGCCTAAATGAATAGTTAATAATAACAGCCTGCAACCACTGGAATTTCACATCCTTCTGCTTTTTGATATTCTTGCTGATCCTTGATATGCTATTAATGTCATGCATCAAAAAATATACGGTTCCACAAGAAAATATTAGCACTTTCTCATTAGCATAGTCAAAATCATAACACAATGAAAACAGCGCCAACAATATTATGATGCTATATTTCAAATACAGGGCCAAAAACTGAGTTTTGTTTTTTCTAGAGTGCAGGAAAGTCCAGTCACATGGTTTGAGTTCACAAAATTACTGACATGACTTGTCAGAAATTGAGGTCAGAAGTGGGGATGTTCATTTATGATTGCACAGTGTTCAGTTCCATTCGCAACCCCTCAGATAATGAAGCAGTCCGTGCCCGCATGCAGCAAGACCTGGACAACATCCAGGCTTGGGCTGATAAGTGGCAAGTAACATTCGCGCCAGACAAGTGCCAGGCAATGACCATCTCCAACAAGAGAGAGTTTAACCACCTCACCTTGACATTCAACTACATCACCATCGCCGAATCCCCCACCATCAACATCCTGGGGGTCACCATTGGTCAGAAACTTAACTGGGCCAGCCACATAAATACTGTGGCTACAAGAGCAGGTCAGAGGCTGGGTATTCTGTGACAAGTGACTCACCACCTGACTCCCCAAAGCCTTTCCACCATCTACAAGGCACAAGCCAGGAGTGTGATGGAATACTCTCCACTTGCCTGGGTGAGTGCAGCTCCAACAACACTCAAGAAGCTCAACACCATCCAGGACAAAGCAGCCCGCTTCATTGGCACCCTGTCCACCACCTTAAACATTCACTCCCTTCACCACCGGCGCACCGTAGCTGCAGTGTGTACCATCTACAGGATGCACTGCAGCAACTCGCCAAGGCTTCTTCGACAGCACTTCCCAAACCCGCGACCTCTACCACTAGAAGGACAAGGGCAGCAGGCGCATGGGAACAACACCACCTGCACATTCCCCTCCAAGTCACACACCATCCCGACTTGGAAATATATCGCCGTTCCTTCATCGTCGCTGGGTCAAAATCCTGGAACTCCCTTCCTAACAGCACTGTGGGAGAACCTTCACCACACGGACTGCAGCGGTTCAAGAAGGCGGCTCATCATCACCTCCTCAAGGGCAATTAGGGATGGGCAATAAATGCTGGTCTTGCTAGCGACGCCCACGTTCCGTGAATGAATAAAAAAAAACTTGAGTTTTAATGGGGACCTTGATCAAACTGAAATTAGAAATAGGCAGTGGACCTTCTGTAATGACTGACAGCGGCGGGGGAGGAGAATTAAACATTCGCTATCCATGTTTTTTTTCCCCTTTTTGGAAATTGGATAGCTCTTTCAAAGAGCCGGCACAGGCATAATGGGCCGAATGGCCTCCTTCTGTGCTGCATCATTCTATGATCCATAGTAACAAGGATATGGATATGATATTATTGGTTGTTTGGAGAGATGGCCAATGACATAATAATTTCATTGTGTCACTGAATGTGTCTGTGCCACATTTTTGTCATGTTTTCTCCCCTTAACCTCTCCTGTACTGAAGGCACTGACTTCTGCTGCACAAGAGTTTTGTGGACGTCAGCAACCCTTCAGCCCCCTGGCTATTCTAAACAATGAGTATCAGCAGGCTATATGACGATAGGGGCATTAGAACTGGTCTTGACTCTGTCCTCACCTGATGTCCACACAAACCCATTTTTCATCAGGGGCCAGTCAGTGGCTGAATTTTCCCCCCCCTTCTCAAGTCCAGGAGTGCTGAACCCAATTATAACACACCACCCCAGCTTATGTTGGCCAACTCTTAATCTTGAGTAATCCCGATCTGGATGACTTAATATCACCCAGTCAATACACCTATCCACTGAGCTATAGCGATGCCAAAAATAATGGGGCAGTTTTTCCCCTATTCTGCTTGAGTGGAAATAAAAGCCTGGGTGGAGCACACAAATGAAGATTGGGTGGAGTGGATGTTCCACAACGGAGTAGGCCCAATTATCCATCTATTTAAATTAATGGAAAATCAGGCAATATTTTAGGCATGCTGCAACAACACCAAACAACTTGCATTTATATAGTGCCTTTAACATAATGCAATGTTCCCTGCCCGATGTGCTCCACCCATGCGATTACCTACAACTAAAAAGTTGTAAAGAGTATCTGCCCCAATGTTTTAAAATATATAGTAAACTGAACCCCCCCAACACACACACACAGGAAATTATATCTCAATAATTGGCATTGCAACAACTTACACAATGAAGCAGTCTTTAATATTTTTGAAGCCTCATTTTCTTAGCTATTTTTCTCACTATCATTAGGTTCTCTTTTCCTGTGCCTTATATCATAACCTAAATAATAGAGCGGAAGGCCTGGTTAAACATCCCACTGAATTTGCTCTCCTTTTATATGAGGTGACACCATTCTGCCTCTGAATGCTTCCTGTGATGCCTGAGATTGGGTTCTTTCTGCCTGGAGAATGATGTGGTTTGTTGAGTTTGCCATCTTTTGTAATTTGCGATTTATTTAAACAATGCAGTATTGGTTTTATCAGGCTTGAAAATGCATTGAAGATACTGAAAAAGGGGGGAAAAGATCATATGCAATGGGGGAAAGTATGGCTTGGAATTTCCTCCATGGGCGCAAGCCGGAAGTTAGACCTGACAATTCAGCCGTTCCCGTACCCATTCTGCCGATGTCAAGTTACACACAAATTTCCTGAGAATCTCATTATTATACGCTTGAACATAAAATGGGCGTAAATCAGCATAAACAATCAGGGCCAAAGGAAAGCGTTGAACTCACACCATATGTTTCTCCTTTAAGTATGAAAATTAAAGTTTCAAGTCATTTAACCATCATCCAGGCACATTAGGCACAGCATGTTTAGGAACCTGCAATTCGGGAAGCTTATCAATATTTAATAGGTCTTATGCTAATGCCATAAAAATCCATTCAAAGAAACAGAAAATACAGAGCAGATTACAGTGACGATATTTTTTTTTAAACTCTCAAAACATTGCAATAAAACACCAGAAAAATTACTTTCTTTCCTCCTGTGCCTGAAAATCTGGTCGCAATTTGAAGGGAACCTCTGAGTAAGCACAATTGCACTAAACTCGCGTATAATGCTGTGCAACCTGGGGGTGGGTCCACTATTTTGGCGGAGATGCATTCGGGCAGAGGGATTGATAGGCGATCGTAAAAGATTGAGGGGATTTGGGCGTGTTGCACTTATGCGCGTAACTCACACCTAAAATTCTGTGATCTATTAGGCCACATCTTTGACTTTCTTACATAGAATTACATAGAATATACAGCACGGAAACAGGCCATTCAGCCCAACAGGCTCATGCCGGTGTTTATGCTCCACACAAGCTTCCGCCCAACCTTCTTCAACATATCCTTTTATTCCTTTCTCCCACATGTTTCTCTAGCTTCCCCTTAAATGCATCTGTGCTAGCCACCTCAACTACTCCTCATGGTAGCGAATTCCACATTCTAACACACTCTGGGTAAAGAAGATTCTCCTGAATTCCCTATTGGATTTAATAGTGACTATCTTATATTTATATAAGTTCTGGTCTCCCCCGCAAGTGGAAACATCTTCTCTACGTCTACCCTATCAAACCCTTTCATAATCTTAAAGATCTCTAACAGGTCACCCCTCAGTCTTCTAGAGAAAAGAGCCCCAGCCTGTTCAATCTTTCCTAATAGGTATAACCTCTCAGTTCTGGTATCATCCTAGTAAATCTTTTTTGCACCTTCTCCAGTGCCTCTATATCCTTTTTATAATATGGAGACCAGAACTGTTCACAGTACTCCAAGTGTGGTCTAACCAGGGTTCTATACAAGTTTAAAATAAGTTCTCTGCTTTTCAATTCTATTCCTCTAGAAATGAACCCCAGTGCTTTGTTTGCTTTTTTTATGGCCCTATTAATCTGCGTCGCTACTTTTAGTGATTTGTGTATCTGTACCCCTAGATCCTTCTGCTCCTCTATCCCATTTAGACTCTTACTTTCCAAGCAGTATGTGGCCTCCTTATTCTTCCTACCAAAATGTACCACCTCACATTTATCTATATTAAAATTTATTTGCCAATTACATGCCCATTCTGCAAGTTTATTAATGTCTTCCTGTATTTTGTCACAGTCCTCCTCAGTATTAAATGTACGCCCAATTTAGTGTCATCTGCAAATTTTGAAATTGTACTTGTGATTCCCGAGTCCAAATCATTTATGTAAATGGTGAACAACAGTGGTCACAGCACCAATCCCTATGGAACACCACCTTTTGCCAGTCTGAGTAACTACCTTTAACCCCTACTCTCTGTTTTCTGTTTTGTAGCCAGCTTGCTATCCATTCTGCTATTTGTCCCCTGACCCCACACTCTCTGTCCTTAGTCATGAGTCTACTATGCAGTATCTTATCGAAGGCCTTTTGAAAATCGAAATATATTACGTCTACTGCATCAGCCTTGTCTACCCTTTCTGTTACTTCTTCAAAGAATTCAATAAGATTGATCAAGCATGACCATTCCTTTTGAAATCCGTGCTGGCTATTCTTTATTATATTTTTGGTTTCTAAATGTTTTTTTATTACATCTTTGAGTAAGGATTCCATCATCTTTCCTACCACCAACGTTAAGATAACTGATCTATAGTTCCCTGGACTTGTTCTATCTCCCTTTTTAAATATAGGAATCACATTAGTTTTCCACCAGTCCTCTGGCACTATTCCCTTTTCTAATGAATTTTTATATATATGTAATAGTGCCTCTGCTATCTCTTCCCTAACTTCTTTTAATGTGCACAGATGCAATCCATCAGGACCAGGGGTCTTATCCTCTCTAAGTTTGATTAGTTTATCAATTATCTCCCCCATTTCTATCTTAAATGTCTTCATATCTTTTTTGATCTCTTCTTCTAATGTCATGCCGACCATGTTAGTCTCCCTGGTAAATACTGAGGCAAAGTAATTATTTAATATTTCTGCCATTTCGCTGTCATTACCTGTGTATTTATCCCTTAGTGGCCCTATCCCTATTCTAATTTTTCATTTGTTATTTATGTGTCTGTAGTATACTTTACAATTTCTTTTTATATTCCTTAATAATTTAATTTTCACTTTGCCTTCCTGATTGTGTTTTTTTAACTTCTTTCCTAACCTTTTCATTTTCCCATTTATCATCATCTCCTTTGTTGTCTATGTACTTAGTGTATGCCTTTTTCTTTCATTTCAATTTTGCCCTCATTTCTTTATTCATCAATTATGTGTCATTACTAGTTAGTTTGTTCTTACTTTTTAGCAGATGTATTTCTCCTGGACTCTATTGATCACCATTTTAAATGGCTCCCACTGCTATTCTATTTCTTTATTTGTCAGTAAATTTTTCCAGTTTATTTTCCTTAGTTCCATTCTCATCCCCTGAAAATCAGCTTTTTTCCAATTTATTATTTTGGTCTTTGTCTTAATTATGTCCTTCTCAATCTTTATTTTAAACCTTATTATGTTGTGATCACTATTGCCTAGATGTTCCCCTACACTTACTTCTCTTATCTGTTCTGGTTCACTTCCCATTACTGGATCCAGCAGTGTTTCCTCTCTTGTTGGGCTTTTTACATATTGGGTAAGAATGGAGTCCTGCACACATTATAAAATCTCCACTCTCTTTACCTTCCTTTTCTTGCCAGTTTATTTGGGGGTGGTTAAAATCTTCCATGATTATTATTCTATGTCCTTTACTCATTTCACATATTTGCTTACATATTTCTTCTTCCTCTTCCTTTCGACTATTAGGTGGTCTGTAGTATGCCCCTAATAGCGTGATCGATCCCTTCTTATCCTTTATTTCAATCCATATGGATTCTGTTTCTATTCTGTTAGTTATGTCCCTTTTTTCTACTGCCATTATGTTATCTTTAATTAGTATAGCTACTCCACCCCCCCTTCCTTTCCTATCCTTTCTGATTATGTTATAGTCTGTAATATTTAGTTGCCAGTCCTGTTCTTTATGTAGCCATGTTTCAGTTATTCCCATTACATCTGGTT
Source organism: Heptranchias perlo (assembly GCF_035084215.1). Taxonomy (NCBI): domain Eukaryota; kingdom Metazoa; phylum Chordata; class Chondrichthyes; order Hexanchiformes; family Hexanchidae; genus Heptranchias; species Heptranchias perlo. The sequence goes on along the minus strand of NC_090329.1, from coordinate 98,028,034 downwards.
CTTCTCTACAGATTATTGCCTCCAGTTTCCCTGTTTTATTTTGGACGCTGTGTACATTGCAGTACAGGCAGTTTAATTCGTCTTTAATAGTTGTTCCTTTTACTTTATTTTAACAGCCTTTTTATACTTCTGTTATAGAACTGTATTTGTTCTTTCACTGTTTATATTATCTTTATTCCTGGTTTGACCATTACACCGATTGCGCGTGTATCTGGATGCAAATACACAGGAAACTCCAGGCCAATCTACGGTCAAGCAAGTATTATAGATACCAAATGTTTCACAAAATACATTTAAATCATATGGTCTGTGTTTTAGAAATTGAGAATAACAGAAATCATTATAATTTTAGTACAGCACATTCTCCCCAGAGCAGGAAAATAGTTGTAGCATCATCTGAAGTAAACATGTTCAATCACACATATTGAGCAAACATGATGACATTTCTATTACAACTCCATGTTGCCAGCAGACTAGGCTCTCCATCGGTAGCATGGACTTGTAAAATGACCCAATGTCACTTTCTGAAGAAGTGTTCAGTTGCTATAAGAGGAGCTGCTTTCACCTAAATTTCCACTGCATTCTGTTACATACGAACATATGAAATTGACGGGCAGGAAAAGAGCAGCTGGTCCATCAAGTCTGCCCCACACATAATGGGCAGACTATCATGGCTAAACACTTCTTCCCTCCCCCCGCCTCCTCTCTCCCCCGCCACCCCACAACCATCCCCGCAGCCATGCAATCTCCTGGGAGAGGCAAAAAACAGAAAAAACCCAGGCCAATAAGGAAAAAAAATACATTGTAAAATTCCTCTCCGACCCCCTCAGACGATCAAAACAGGTCCAGGAGATTACATGGACCAAGTGTTATCTATAAAGGCATTTACCTTCTGTATGATGCGATTTCTGCCCCAGTCAGCAACCGGTCCAGCTCCCTCTTGAAGGCAGAGAGTCAGCACCCACCACACCAGCCAGCAATGGATTCCAGAGGCTCACAATTCTCTGGGAAAAGAAGAACCGCCTAACATCCAGTCTATTACTACTCTTCCATAGTTTCAATGTTTAAATAAACCATTCCTTGTGCTTTTTTTAAAAAAAGAACTATAGTTGTGTCGAAAAAGAAAACAAATTCGTCTTCTGGTTTGAAACTGCTGTTCTTTTTTTTCTCTCTCTCTCTGTCTCTCACTCGATGTCGACCTGTCGTGACCCTATCACAGCTTAACATAGTTTAAACTCGTGTCCCCTGGTCCTCCCCAACCTGTTAAACTGGAATAATCGATCAATAGAGATGCTGTCCAGCCCTTTAATTATTTCATAGACCTCTATCAGGTCACCTCTAAGTCTACGCTGCTCTAAAGTAAATAGGCCAAGGTCCTTCAGCCTATTTGAGTAGCCAAGGTTCTTTAAGCTAGGAATCATTCTTGTAGCTCTCCTCTGGACCTTTTCCAAAGCCGCTGTATCACCCACTATGTGGGGGGACCAAAACTGGGCACAGTACTCTAAATGCGGTCTGACCACATAGTATCAAAATGGTGTCCTTTGAATGGTTCTATTAATACAACCCAATACCTTGCTAGCTTTAGCTACAGTTACTCTACAATGGTCATGAACCTTTAGTGGCCTGTGCACAATAACACCAAGATCTTTTTGTTGCTCAACCTCTAAGTATTATTCCCTGCAAATGATACATGCCCTACCAACATTACATTTATCTAAATTAAACGCTATTTGTCAATGTGTGGCCCATTCTCCTAGCACATCAAAATCTTTTTGGATTTGATTGCATTCCTCTACCAATTTAACCCTTGCACAGATTTTGGTGTCATGTGCAAACTTACTTACCATACACCCACCACCACTGTCCAGGTCATTTTTTTTTATTTGTTCGTGGGATGTGGGCGTCGCTGGCGAGGCCGGCATTTATTGCCCATCCCTAATTGCCCTTGAGAAGGTGGTGGTGAGCTGCCTTCTTGAACCGCTGCAGTCTGTGTGGTGAAGGTTCTCCCACAGTGCTGTTAGGAAGGGAGTTCCAGGATTTTGACCCAGCGACGATGAAGGAACGGCGATATATTTCCAAGTCGGGATGGTGTGTGACTTGGAGGGGAACGTGCAGGTGGTGTTGTTCCCATGTACCTGCTGCTCTTGTCCTTCTAAGTGGTAGAGGTCGCGGGTTTGGGAAGTGCTGTCGGCGAAGCCTTGGCAAGTTGCTGCAATGCATCCTGTGGATGGTACACACTGCAGCCACAGTGCGCCAGTGGTGAAGGGAGTGAATGTTTAGGGTGGTGGATGGGGTGCCAATCAAGCGGGTTGCTTTGTCCTGGATGGTGTTGAGCTTCGTGAGTGTTGTTGCAGCTGCACTCACCCAGGCAAGTGGAGAGTATTCCATCACACTCCTGACTTGTGCCTTGTAGATGGTGGAAAGGCTTTGGGGAGTCAGGAGGTGAGTCACTCGGCACAGAATACCCAGCCTCTGACCTGCTCTAGTAGCCACAGTATTTATATTGCTGGTCCAGTTAAGTTTCTGGTCAATGGTGACCCCCAGGATGTTGATGGTGGGGGATTCAGCGATGGTAATGCCGTTGAATGTCAAGGGGAGGTGGTTAGACTCTCTCTTGTTGGAGATGGTCATTGCCTGGCACTTGTCTGGCGCGAATGTTACTTGCCACTTATGAGCCCAAGCCTGGATGTTAACCAGGGCTTGCTGCATCCGGGCTCAGACTGCTTCATTATCTGAGAGGTTGTGAATGGAACTGAACACTGCGATCATCAGCGAACATCCCCATTTCTGACCTTATGATGGAGGGTAGGTCATTGATGAAGCAGCTGAAGATGGTTGGGCCTAGGACACTGCCCTGAGGAACTCCTGCAGCAATGTCCTGGGGCTGAGATGATTGGCCTCCAACAATCACTACCATCTTCCTTTGTGCTAGGTATGACTCCAGCCACTGGAGAGTTTTCCCCCTGATTCCCATTGATTTCAATTTTACTAGGGCTCCTTGGTGCCACACTCGGTCAAATGCTGCCTTGATGTCAAGGGCAGTCACTCTCACCTCACCTCTGGAATTCAGCTCTTTTGTCCATGTTTGGACCAAGGCTGTAATGAGGTCTGGAGCCGAGTGGTCCTGGCGCAACCCAAACTGAGCATCGGTGAGCAGGTTATTGGTGAGTAAGTGCCGCTTGATAGCACTGTTGACGACACCTTCCATCACTTTGCTGATGATTGAGAGTAGACTGATGAGGTGGTAATTGGCCGGATTGGATTAATAAAGTCCGTGAAGAGTAGCGGGTCCCTGAGGGACACCACTAGTAACATATCTCCAAGCTGAACCACATCTGTTAACTGCAACTTTTTGGCTGCGGGATTGGAGCCAATTCCTAATCCATCTTATCAAATTTCTACTGCTACGCAAAATTCTATCTTGTGAAGTATCCTAGTGTGAGGTACCTCATCAAAGGCTTTCTGAAAGTTCAGTTAGACAATGTCTACCAGATTACCCTCATCCACTACCCTAGTGACTTCCTCAAAAAACTCTTAGCAAATTTGTTAGGCACATTGACTTGTTAGAAGTTAAATGAAATTTTTCAGTTCAAAGGGAGAGGAAGAAGCAGCACCGACACAATCATCAGTGTACTGGAAAAAGAGGTCAGGAAGGAGACCCGATTAGGACTGGAACAAGAATGTTCCATGTATCCTACAAAAAGGCAGGCATAGCTGGGACCCATATGGGTTTGCAAAGCAACACCCTTTATTTGGAGGAAGTGAGGGGAGTTAAAGGAAAATAGTTCAATACGAGAACAAATTCAGCCAGATGGTGGAGGGGGGTGGTGGATGGGGACTGGTCGGTCCTCCATTGAAGAAAGAAGCAGGCAGTCCTGGTGGGGGATGGAGGTGTAGAGGGACTGAACATCCATAGTGAATAGGAGACAGTTAGGGCCAGGAAACTGGAAATGGTTAAAGTGGCGGAGGGCATCAGAAGAGTTGTGGATGTATGTCAGAAGAGACTGGACAAGGGGAGAAAAAATAGAGTTGAGATATGAAGAAATAAGTTCCACGAGAAAGGAAAAGGCTGAAATGATGGGTCTACCGGGACAGTCCCGTTTGTGGATCTTGGGAAGGACGTAGAAGCGGGCTGTGTGAGGTTGGGGGACTAAGAGGTTGGAGGTCATGGGGGGAAGATCGCCAGAGGAGATGAAGTCAGTGACTGTCTAGGAAATGATGGCTTGATGTTCGGTGGTGGGATCATGGTCCAGGGGGGCGTAGGAGAAGAGGTAGGCTTCCACAAGGTAGAGGACGTCTTGCCAAACAATAACAGTGCCTCCCTTATCAACAGATTTAATGACAATGTCAGGGTTGGACCTGAGAGAATGGAATGCTGCAAGTTCAGAGGGAGATAGATTAGAGTGAGGGAAGGGAACAGACATGTTGTAAAATATCCTTTGGATGACCTTTGCTTTTAGCTTATTGATTTCTCTTAATGTGAAAAACTGATCAGAATGACTAATGGGCTTCAGACCTCCTTTGAATTATTCAGTTCAATTTTGAGCATCCCACTTTGGAAAGGATATATTGACCTTAGAGGGGGAGTTTGGTGAGGGTTTAGCAGGATAATACCTGGGATGAGAGGACTAAGCTATGATGAAAGATGGGATAAATTTGGGTTATTGCTTAGGAATGAGTAGGTTACAGGATGATTTAATTAAGATGTTAAAGATAATGAAGGGAATTGACAAGGTAGGTCGGGAATTACTTTTCCCTCTAGTAGGAGAATCTCAAATATTTTAAATTAGAACTTAGCTGGTTAAGAGCAAATCCACAAATATTTCTTCATGTATGAGTGATGAATTCACTGCCCCAAAAGTCCATAAATGCAGAATCAATTGAGGTGTGTAAAAGGGAGATAGATACTCACTTGAGAAATAAAGATGTTAAGAGATGCAGAGAAAAGACAGTGAATTAAGATTAAAAAGATAAAGAGCTACCATGCGCCTAGCAAAATGACAGAGCAGGCTCAATGTGCTAAATGGCCTGCTCCTATTATGATCTTCAGCTGCTGGTATATTATAGCTACTAATCTCAGATTAATAGCTACAGTATTGATTCACAGCCAACAGCACCTTGTTTATATAGCCTGACTAAGATTCTGACTCCCTGCTCCAGGAAAGAGTTCTGCCCATCCATCCTATCATGCATGTGTGAAGCTCCACTCAGCTAAATCAACCGTCAGCTTTTCAACAACAACACCTTGCATTTATATAGCACCTTTAATGTATGAAAATATCCCTAGGCTCTTCACAGAGACATAATCAGACAAAGATTGACACCAAGCCAAAATAGGAGTTATTAGGAGGGGTGACTAAAATCTTGACCAAATAAGTTAGTTTTCAGGAGGATCTTAAAGGAGGAGATAAAGGTGGAGAGGCGGAGAAGTTTAGGAAGGGAATTCCAGAGCTTAGCCCCTAGACGGATGAAGGCATGGCCATCGATGGTGGGTGAAAGGAATGGGGTCAGAGCCCAGAGTTGGAGGAGTGCAGAGTTCTCAGAGGGTTGTAGATCTGAAGTAGATTACAAAGATAGAGAGGGGTGAGGGCATGAAATGATTTTAACAGGAGGATGAGAATTTTAAATTAGAGGCGCTGGGGGACCGAGAGCCAATGTAGGTCAGTGAGCACTGGGGTGATGGATAAACGGGTCTTGGTGCAGGTTAGGATAGTAAGAGTTTTGAATGGAGCTCAATTTTTATGGAGGGTGGAGGATAGGAGGCCAGTCAGGAGAGCATTGGAATAGTCAAGTCTGGAGGTGACAAAGGCATGGATAAGGGTTTTGGCAGCAGATGGGCTGAGGCAGGGATGGAGACAAGCAATGTTAAGGAGACGAAAGTAGGCAGTCTTTGTGATGGAGAGGATAGGGGATCGGAAGCTCAGCTCAGGGTCAAATAGGACACCAAGGTTGTAAACAGTCGGCTTCAACCTGAGACGGTGGGGATGGAATCAGAGACAAGGGTAAGGAGTTTATGGTGAGAGCCAAAGACAATGGTTTAATTGGAGGAAATTAAAGCTCATCCAGGACTGGGTGTCGGACAAGCAAGCTGACAAGACAGAAGCAGTGGAGGCGTCAAGAGGGGTGTTGGAGAGGTAGAGCTGCATGTCTTCAGTGTAACCTGATGTCATATCTTTGGATGATGTTGCCAAGGTGCAGCAAATGGATGAGTAAGAGGAAGAGACTAAGGATAAATCCTTGGGGAACTCCAGAAATAACACTACAAGGCAGGAAGAGAAGCCATAGCTGGAGATGCGCTGGCTATGATTGGATAGGTAGGAGTGGACCCAGGTGAGAGTAGTCCCATTCAGCTGGACCACAGAGGAGAGGAGTTAGAAGAAGATGGTGTGGTCGACCATGTTAAAGGTTGCAAGAGGTCAAGAAGGATGAGGAGGGATAGTGCACCATGCTCACAGTCACAGAGGATATCATTTGTGACTTTGATTAGGGTCGTTTTAGTGCTGTGTTAGGGGTGGAAACCTGATTGAAGAGAGTTGTGGGAATGATGTATACAGATTTAGGAGGCAACAACACGTTCAATGACTTTGGAGAAGAAAGGGAGGTGAGCGCAGAGGCAGTAGTTTGCAAGGATAGAGGGATTGAGGGGGTGTTTTTTTGAGGAGGGGGTGATGATGGCAGTGTTGAAAGGAAGGGGGACAGTACCTGAGGAGAGGAAATCATTTACTGTGTCTGCTTGTATGGGGGCCAGGAAGGGCAATTGGATGGTCAGCGATTTAGTGTGTTTGGGGTCGAGAGAGCAAGAGATGGGTCTCATGGACAAGGTGAGCTCGGAGTGGGTATGAGGGGAGATAGGAGAGAAAGCAGCTGGTCAAGGTTTTACTTCTAAAATAATTTTTTCTCTGGCATTTTAGGTTGCCAGTCTTAAACAATCAGATCATTGGAGGGTGGGACTAGAGCCTATCAGAACCAGTGAGTTTGTAAACCAGGGCTAGGACCAATCAGGTGTTACTTTTCTTATTGTGTATCGCACACAAACTTGAGGCAGAAAAATGAAATGAGCTGTTAGTACATAGGGTCCCATTACTTATTTAATGTTCATCTCAAAGAAGTCATAAATAACAAATACGGTGCTTCAGAAAACTTTTCATTTTCCTCAAAAGTAACTTACTGGGCATGCCTGGCTTATTTGACTTCTATTTTCTTCAATACTAATTGCAGCTGCTTCTTTGAGATAAGGCGGATATTCCCTGGTGTGAAGGCAGTAACTGGGCTTTATTTGACAATTACAGTCATAGAATCATAGAATCATAGAAGTTACAACATGGAAACAGGCCCTTCGGCCCAACATGTCCATGTCACCCAGTTTATACCACTAAGCTAGTCCCAATTGCCTGCACTTGGCCCATATCCCTCTATACCCATCTTACCCATGTAACTGTCCAAATGCTTTTTAAAAGACAAAATTGTACCCGCCTCTACTACTGCCTCTGGCAGCTCGTTCCAGACACTCACCACCCTTTGAGTGAAAAAATTGCCCCTCTGGACCCTTTTGTATCTCTCCCCTCTCACCTTAAATCTATGCCCCCTCGTTATAGACTCCCCTACCTTTGGGAAAAGATTTTGACTATCGACCTTATCTATGCCCCTCATTATTTTATAGACTTCTATAAGATCACCCCTTAACCTCCTACTCTCCAGGGAAAAAAGTCCCAGTCTGTCTAACCTCTCCCTATAAGTCAAACCATCAAGTCCCGGTAGCATCCTAGTAAATCTTTTCTGCACTCTTTCTAGTTTAATAATATCCTTTCTATAATAGGGTGACCAGAACTGTACACAGTACTCCAAGTGTGGCCTCACCAATGCCCTGTACAACTTCAACAAGACTTTGTACTTTCGAAATTCCCAGGATGAGCGGGTTATCCTGTGAGGAGAGACTGAGTAGAATGGGCCGATACTCTCTGGAGTTTAGAAGAATGAGAGGTGATCTCATTGAAACATATAAGATTCTGAGGGGGCTTGACAGGGTAGATGCTGAGAGATTGTTTCCCCTGGCTGGAGAGTCTAGAACTAGGGGGCACAGTCTCAGGATAAGGGGTCGGTCATTTAGGACTGAGATGAGGAGAAATTTCTTCACTCAGAGGATTGTGGATCTTTGGAATTCTCTATCCCAGAGGGCTGTGGATGCTCAGTCATTGAATATATTCAAGGCTGAGATCGATAGATTTTTGGACTCTAAGGGAATCAAGGGATATGGGGATCGAGCGGGAAAGTGGAGTTGATGTCAAAGATCAGCCATGATCTTATTGAAAGGCGGAGCAGGCTCGAGGAGCCGTATGGCCTACTCCTGCTCCTATTTCTTATTTTCCTATTACCAAGAGTTGCAAATATAATAGAGTGAGCTTGCAGTGATAACGTATTTTACTTAATTAAAGCAAATTATATAGAGATTATATAGATGCTCCAGAAAGCCTCTAAATACATCAAATCAAGTGCCAAAAATTAAAAAGGTTCTGACGGGAATACACTCATAGAAAATAATTCTAAATCCCCACAGCTGCTAACTATGCTTTTCTGTACAACAATAGAAGTGTTGGAGTATTGGACATACTTGCAGCGTGGGTTATGACAAGCCCAAGTCCCTCACACTCTCAGTCTAACTCCTTTTCATCACAAGTCATGGGTCTACATTAAGAGCTGGTTTTGAGCTGTCAGCTTTTTGGGGATTGTATCAGTTTCTTTTAGGGCTGTTGTTAGCTTTTTTGAAGCTGATGACCAGCTTTGTTCATTTTCTGGGTTGGGACATATGTCCCCATTAGTGATAAATGTTAAATGTATTGAGAGCACAGAGGGTGGATGTCTGAACTCACAAAATATTCATATAAATACTAAATAAACTATGCTTCAGTTTATAAAGTGTCCATATCCCCTGAGTACTTTTGAAACTTTGCTTGACACCTCACTGAGGTTACACTGCTGCGTTAGGCGGTCTCCTCCAGGGACCCTCACGTCTCTTCTCTCCAGAGTCTGGTCCTAACCCTTTTCTGGAGTTATACTGTCAGTTCGTCATTGCTGCAAAACAGAAATCCTTCACAGCAACACATAAGTGGCAATATAACTATAGCCTGAGAGACAGTGGTAAGTGTGAAGATACCTCTCTTTATAGCACTTAGGATTAAAAGGTTATTCAAATGAATACATCTTCACTTTAATGATAAGATTGCAGTTTTTTAATGATTAGTTGCTAAGTTATAACTAAGGTATCACAACTAACACAATGCAACACCTCTATTATTTCCATGTTGTAATCGCTCTGTGTGGGATTGAAAATTACTGGGGGTGATTAGTCTTAATTTACCCAACATGCTTTCCTATAATTCATCTGTTCTTCATGATTGCTCTTGTCATGCTCAAAAGCAACGTACTTAGGTTAAAAAATCCATTTCAATAATAAGGCACGGTCAGGAACTCAATTTGTTTCTGGACAAACGGCAAATGTGTAGCAAACATAATAGAAACATTTTCATAATAAAGTTATCCTTAATCGTGAAATTATGATTTTAAAATCTATGTATTTCTTGACAATTTTACCCATTTGAAAATGCTTTGTGCAACTTTTACCTTGTAGCTGCTATGGCAACCTGTACCTTAGCAACATGGACATGTTATAAACTAGTTAATGCTTTTCCTTCATAGTACGATCTTTCACTTCTTCAATTCCTAACAACTGGAAGTCTTTCCAAAATCCCTCACTCCAATGGTCATTTGTACAAAAGTAATTTTTTCTTGATGTGATACAATGGGAAATTCCCTCTATTTTTCACCCCATTCTTGAGGTCTCCTCACATTATGTACCAACTGTGACAGGTGAGCAGGCAAGCTGCTCACAGGTCTCCTCCAATGCAATTCTGAATAATCAGTTAGGGTAACCCAAGGGCAATTCTCCTTCTGAGTTTTATGGGGAGACGTCTGGCCTCCACGTGACACTACCTCATAGTGGCTGAGTTGACAAACTCAGGAATTCGACAGTATGCCTACTGGGGATGTGGGGGTGAGGAGTCAAACATGCAACCCAGCACTCTGTGATGCTGCATGTACTATACTGTGCACTACAATGTGCCCCTACAAAATGACATTTTAAAATTTCAATATTATTTCAATTCAAGTGTGCAACTTGACTCCATATGGAGTTCAGATATGTGGGGGAATGAATACAATGTTCAGAGTTACAATGCTATGAATTGTATTGCCTTTCTGGTATTTTGGCTTAAAAAGAATACTTCAAGGTAAGTTTCCTTAACAGCTTTATTCATGAGTTTCTTGCTCGTAACACACAAGAAAAACATGTTTCTGTGGCTGGGTCAGCATCAGTTACCTGGGCCTGATGGTGGAGCACTGCAGAGGAAGTTTAGATTCAGTGGGGAAGGTGTGACTGAGGGGTACCAGTTTGTTCAAGAAGACTTGCAAGGATATTCAATCATCTGCTTTGCACTGCCAGTGCCAGTGAAGGTTACCATTGCTGTAAGGAAAGGGTTAATGCATCTAACTTGAGGTCTGCTAGTGCAAAACTGTTATTGATTTTTCTTTATATTGTGGTAATCTTAGCCTTTGTTTGTTAAGCAGGGAAGTATGCTTCTTAATATCTTAAAATGGTTACAAGTACACGGTAATTCTAAGGTAGTGACCACTGATTTTTAGAATTGAGAATGACTCTTGCAACACTGGAAAATTCTAATAAGTAACCACCATCTTAATGAGTTAATAGGAGACATGGATAAGAAAGGTTACTAACTTCACCAGCACAGCCATACGACAGGCAGAAAAGCTACCTTTTGAATTATTTCATTCATTAGAATGGAGGCCTTGAAACCTTGCTTAAGATAAGCACCTGCCTGAGAAAGATCACAGCCAGGAGCTGGAAAGTTAGGGAGTGTGCTTTTTGTACTCGTTAAGGGAGTTAGAAACAGAGATGTTTTGAAGGTTAAGTTATTTTCACCCATGACGATCATTGTAGTATTAATCCCTAGCTACAAGGACAGAACATAATCAAATCAGTGTTGAATGATAGATAATCAAAGATACCTTTTGATGTAATCATGTAATGTGGAAATGTGCAAATTGTTGCGTAGTCAGGTTAAGAGAAATGTTTAAAAAGTAGCAGTTTGTAATAAACATTTGGATTCATCGACCAGAAATAGTGAGTTCAAAACTGGAAAGTGTTTGAATGCCCCAACTATCAGGTGTGATGGTAAGTATTATCTTTTAAGTGTATGTTTAAGTATTATTGCATGTACTGTATGCTTAATAAATCTATGAATGCTTGACCTCAACATTTCAAGAACCTTATTGATTTTGATGAATAGAAAGAACATCTAATCATAAATATAAACCATCCTCCAACAATTATCCTCAACTGCAATGTCACAGGAGGCTGTAGAAGATTGGGAATCAGCAAATATGGGCTCATCTCCTCACTTGAGAACCACTGTACTAGAACTTTTTCTCAGTATATTTCCTTTAGTGCCATAGCTATCTGTTGCTGTTACTTTACAATAATATTCTTGCTTAACCTTGATGCGCTTTTTAAATTTCTAAAGCTTCTTCTAGATCTCCTCATAGTAATTGAGCCCAAGTTCACGTGCTTATGCTTCTGGTGAACCTGAAAGGTTAACTTGTCTGCTCTCTCCGCAGATGCTGATTGACTTGCTGAGTGTCTCCAGCATTTTCTGTTTTTGTTTCATATGTCATGTGATGTTCTTTAACTCAGGCTCATGCTTGTTGGCTGCCACACCCCACCGACAAAAAAAAGCCATCCCATTTCTAAATTATGCGATTTGTTATGACCTCAGAGTCGAATAGCATAGAAGCATGTAAGGGGAAGGTGGATAAACACATGAGGGAGAAAGAAATAGAAGGATATGTTGATCGGGTTAGATGAAGAGGGGTGGGAGGAGGCTCGTGTGGAGTATAAACACTGGCATAGACCAGTTGGGCTGAATGACCTGTGCTGTACATTCTATGCAATCTTCATCATCCGTGAATCATGTTCTTCAAATTTTATACGGGACCATTATGCACTTTTTGCGCACTCCACAGTTGGGTAAATGAAATTATGATCATTTGTACCGGTTAAGTGGCTAGTTGACTGCCTGAGAGGTCAGAAAGGAGCATTATTACAAATGTGTCAGGATTGGCTTATTTTCTGTCATTCCCATTAACGAATTTATATTACTTGAAATCAGCTGCAGCAAAAACTATCATTTTTATTGATGGTGTTATGTTTTGGGGTTTTTAGTGTGTCATTTACTTCTTATGTGGTGACCCCTGTCCCTTATCTCTGATTGATTCAGACTGACGTCGTGCCAAACCACCCAAGATATAGTTCCAAACTTCTTTGAAGAAATCCCTAAACAAAAGAATTTTAAAATTGTATTTCTCTTAACTACCTTTGATGGTCAGCCATCTAATACCTTACTTTCAGTGTTGCAGGCTGCTCCTGTAAGCGGATTTCTCATATGAATCAAAATGTGCCTTTACTTACCCAATATCTAGGTAAATATAGCAATACCCAGGAGTCGAATAGAGAGCCCTCATTCTTGGATTGTTTCTTTCAGTGCTCAGTTCACCTAAGTAAATCGTCATACATAACTTGCTGTGATTCACTCCTAAGGTTAGCAGGGGGGCCAAGTGGAGACCAACAATCAAGCTTAGATCAGCAGAAATAAATATAAACATTAGATGATGAAATACTTTGCAGAAATCAGTGGCTCCAGTCCTTTTGGGACCACGGAAATGTCAGCTGTGGAATGCAAGCTAGTCAGAGTTGAATAACGCAAATTGAAATGTTACATTGATATTCTGGAGCTTTTGTTCAATTACTTTTATGGGTTGGGGAAATTTCACAGACTGCAGAGTTTATCTGTGGTATTCATCTGTCTCAGGAGATTGAATAAATTGGGGCGAGTCCATGAGGGTGCAAATTGTAAAGTCCATTGAAAGGAGTGAGTTTGATAGGCTGAGTCAACTTTTCTTTGCCCCATTTTTTCTTAAGATGGCTAAACGTTAGAAGCAAGCACTGCTGGTTGGGTAGTGGAAGCATATTGTACTGCTGTACTTCTCATATAATGCTGCTTGCCTTCAGCTTAAAGGAATATCATTGCGTGTTATATTCTAAGGCCCACATCATTTCAACACTGATTTCTTCTTCATGACGCTACAGGTACAATTAAATCCCAAACAGCAATTTGGAACCGTAGAACCACAATTAGGTCATTAGTGAACTTGCTGTCCAGAGATCAAATTGCTCTGACCAGTCCACACCTTGACTATTGTGTCCCATTCTGGTCACCAGGACACAAGGGAAACACTCAAATACTGGAGGCAATGCAGAGAAGAGCCATGAAGCTGATTCCTGGTGTCAGGCATCTGAGATATGTGGAGAGACTAAAGAGAATTGGCTTTTCAGCCTGGAAAGGAGCTTTCTGAAAGCTGATATAATGGAGGTATACAAGATAGTAAATGATGTGGAGATGCCGGTGATGGACTGGGGTTGACAATTGTAAACAATTTTACAACACCCAGTTATAGTCCAGCAATTTTATTTTAAATTCACAAGCTTTCGGAGGCTTCTTCCTTCCTCAGGTGAACGTTTGTTCCAACAAACGTTCACCTGAGGAAGGAGGAAGCCTCCGAAAGCTTGTGAATTTAAAATAAAATTGCTGGACTATAACTTGGTGTTGTAAAATTGTTTACAAGATAGTAAATGGCATGGAATATTAAATCCAGGAGTAGGACAAGGAGACATAGGTTCAATCAAGCTAAAGGTAATTAGACTGATATCAGGAAGTTCTTCTTCACACAGCGACTGATCAACACTTCAGATGGATTTCAAAATAAAGTGATGGAGCGGAAAACCTTAGATGTATTCAAGAACAATTACATGCAGACCGTAGGGTGTTTCTGGATGGATGACATTCTGTCATCCTTATCCATAATTATCTTGTGATCTTATGAAATAAATAAGTGGTTTACATTTTCAGATGATTCCAGCCTGTGCTCACACATGGTAGGTTGACATCGCTGCTTTGCTTGCAAGCTCAACAGGGGTTGTCTGACAGAGGCAGCTCTGGTGATGGCGGTGCCGGTTTAATTGGTGTCCCTACTGATCAACCCTTGGACAACGGAGGGGTCGGAAGATAAGCCTCCTGACTTCCTATGGACACAGAGGACAAAAGAAAGCAGGAAACACATGGGCAAAGTCAGTCCAGTTAGGTCTTTGAAGGGAGCCTGGCCTAGTGAGGGAAAATTCACTTACCTAAAGGTCAGAGCCAGTCAGAACCAGAAGGCTGACCAGCAAAATGTAATTTAACTCATTACTGTGGGATAGTGTGGTGTGATTTATTATTTCTCTTATTCACAAGGAGGAGTTTGGAGCTAAATGAAGTAATTGAGTTTTGATTATTACTGTCATTCTTTATGTTCACTTGCTCTCTGTTAAATAAAGCAACGTAATCAGGCCTCATCCCACTAAAGTGTTACTAGTTTGTCTACTGAAGGATTGAAAAGGAGAGGGCAGCTGTGAATGACACAATATGCAATTCAGATAACAACAGGGTCCTATTGCTACACCTCATGGTGATGCTATTGTATATTTAGATATTGGGAACTACAGATGTACTCCTAACCACAAGAGGCATGAGAACTGCTTACCGGAGTGACTGGCAACACTGAACCCACAAGAATATATATACTTACATAAAAAGCAAACCCGAAACATGTAACACCTGTATATTCTAGTGGGGATAACAGCAGAGTGTTTTTGGTGCATTCTGGATAAGACCATAAGAGATAGGAGCAGGAGTAGGCCATTCGGCCCCTCGAGCCTGCTCCGCCATTCAATGAGATCATGGCCGATCTGATTTTTACCTCAACTCCACTTTCCCGTCTTTTCCTCATATCCTTTGACTCCCTTGCTAATCAAAAATTTGTCTAACTCAGCCTTGAATGTATTCAATGACTCAGCCTCCATCATCTGCCTGGCATCACTCTGATTGTCTTCCTCTTCTTCCTTCAAAAGGCAGAGATATAGGAGAAATCCCAGTGGGAAACCCACTGTGGCACTAAGGCATCTGGAGTAGAAAAATGGCAGCATCACAAGCAATAGCCGTAAACCAAATGACTCACTGACAACAGGGAAAAAACGAGAGAAAAGCTTCAACAATGGACTGACAGTGGGCAATCTCACCACTGGCCTCTTTAAACTGATTCCTACATGGAGCTTGTGCCTTACAACCTTGAATGGCCAGTATATATGGGACGCTAAAGAAAACAGTGCAAAATGGGAGGAAATTATGGAAATTAACATGAACTGTGTCATTAATTTATTATTCACTAATTTGCATGCAGTCATCCACAATCTATTGGCTGCCTCCTGCTGCCAATGCTCCAATTTGGAACAACCGCTATAGGCCTAAAAAAACATTCCCAATCAGAAAAGCTGGACTGCAGTGCCTCAACATTTTTCTACGTGTCCCACTCAACTGCTGACCCCCTGGCCAGATACAGATAGAAACCCTAAAGGCGAGGAATACTTTATTAAAGGTAGCACTTCTTTTACTTACTAAAATTAAACTAAAGTACTTTTTTAGTCTTTTGTTAATCAGCGAGTGTCACTATAACTAACGTAAAGCATGACTTTGGTTCCCTCAACAACTGGTCTCTATTGGGAGCTAAGCTGAAAGCGACAACTTTTAAAAAAGCACAGTTTTGAAAAAGTAAATGTTTTTTTTCCTTTGCTGTTTCAATTTCACAGCAAAAACCATTACACCAGAACACCATGAGCTGCAATCATTCATGTTTATTCTCTGAAGCTTAGACATTCAATCCATTTTCTTCTGTCTGTAAGCGTTCAAGAATGTCGTTCTGACACCAGGAACCATTTATAAATGAAAGCTGTTGTTATTATTTGTCAAGCTAGCCAAGGAAAGCCAAAACTACAAGTGCAGGATTCAACAGTCTATATCCCTGTTCTTTACATTAAGAACTGTGATAACTGTCGGGTATGGTAGCATAGTGATTATGTTACTGGACGAATAATCAAGAGTCATGCGTTCAAATCCCGCCACAGCAGCCGGGGAATTTAAATTCAATTAATTAAATAATAATTTTAAAAAACTAATATCAGTAATGGTGGCCATGAAACTACCAGATTTTCATAAAAGCCCATCTGGTTCACTAATGCCCTTTAGGGAAGGAAGCCTACTATCCTTACCTAGTCTGGCCTGTATGTGACTCCAGACCCACAGCAATGTAGTTGATTCCTAATAACTAGCAAGCCACTCAGTTATACAATCTCGCTACAAAAAGTCATAATAAGAAAAAAACCGGACAGACCACCCGGCAACAGCCTGACATAGCCATACTCACAGAATCATACCTTTCAGCCAACGGCCCAGACTCTTCCATCACCATCCCTGGGTATGTCCTGTCCCACTGGCAGGACAGACCCACCAGAGGTGGCGGAACAGTGATATATAGTCAGGAGGGAATGGCCCTGGGAGTCCATAATATTGACTCTGGACCCCATGAAATCTCATGGCATCAGGTCAAACATGGGCAAGGAAACCTCCTGCTGATTACCACCTACCGCCCTCCCTCAGCTGATGAATCAGTCCTCCTCCATGTTGAGCACCACTTGGAGAAGGCACTGAAGGTAGCAAGGGCACAGAATGTACTCTGGGTGGGGGACTTCAATGTCCATCACCAAGAGTGGCTCGGTAGCATCACTACTGACTGAGCTGGCCATGTCCTGAAGGACATAGCTGCCAGACTGGGCCTGTGGCAGGTGGCGAGTGAACCAACACGAGGGGAGAAACCCACTTGACCTAGTCCTCACCAATCTACCTGTCGCAGATGCACCTGTCCATGACAGTATTGGTAGAAGTGACCACTCACAGTCCTCGTGGAGATGAAGTCCTGTCTTCACACTGAGGACACCATCCAACGGGTTGTATGGCACTACCACCGTGCTAAATGGCATAGATTCAGAACAGATCTAGCAGCTCAAAACTGGTGCATCCATGAGGCGCTGTGGGCTATCAGCAGCAGAATTGTATTCCAGCACAATCTGTAACCTCATTGCCCGGCATATTCCTCACTCCACCATTACCAACAAGCCAGGGGATCAACCCTGGTTCAATGAGGAGTGTAGAAGAGCATGCCAGAAGCAGCACCAGGCATACCTAAAAATGAGGTGCAACCTAGTGAAGCTACAACACAGGACTACGTACATGCTAAACAGCGGAAGCAACATGCTATAGACAGAGCTAAGTGATTCCACAACCAACGGATCATATCAAAGCTCTGCAGTCGTGAATGGTGGTGGACAATTGAACAACTAACGGGAGGAGGAGATTCTGTAAACATCCCCATCCTCAATGATGGCGGAGTCCAGCATGTGAGTGCAAAAGACAAGGTTGAAGCGTTTGCAAGCATCTTCAGCCAGAAGAGCCGAGTGGATGATCCATCTCAGCCTCCTCCCGATATCCCCACCATCACAGAAGCCAGTCTTCAGCCAATTCAATTCACTCCACGTGATATCAAGAAATGGCAGAGTGCGTTGGATACAGCAAAGGCTATGGATCCTGACAACATCCCCGCTGTAGTGCTGAAGACTTGTGCTCCAGAAATAGCTGCGCCTCTAGCCAAACTGTTCCAGTACAGCTACAACACTGGCATCTACCCGATAATGTGGAAAATTGCCCGGTATGTCCTGTCCACAAAAAGCAGGACAAATCCAATCCGGCCAATTACCACCCCATCAGTCTGCTCTCAATCATCAGCAAAGTGATGGAAGGTGTCGTCGACAGTGCTATCAAGGGGCACTTACTCATCAATAACCTGCTCACCGATGCTCAGTATGGGTTCCGTCAGGACCACTCGGCTCCAGACCTCATTACAGCCTTGGTCCAAACATGAACAAAAGAGCTGCATTCAAGAGGTTAGGTGAGAGTGACTGCCCTTGACATCAAGGCAGCATTTGGCCGAGTGTGGCACCAAGGAGCCCTAGTAAAATTGAAATCAATGGGAATCAGGGGGAAAACTCTCCAGTGGCTGGAGTCATACCTAGCACAAAGGAAGATGATGTGGAGATGCCGGTGATGGACTTGGGTGGACAAATGTAAGGAATCTTACAACACCAGGTTATAGTCCAACAAATTTATTTTAAAATCGCCTGATGAAGGGGATAATCTCCGAAAGCTTGTGATTTTAAAATAAATTTGTTGGACTATAACCTGGTGTTGTAAGATTCCTTACAAAGGAAGATGGTAGTGGTTGCTGGAGGCCAATCATCTCAGCCCCAGGACATTGCTGCAGGAGTTCCTCAGGGCCGTGTCCATGGCCCAACCATCTTCAGCTGCTTCATCAATGACCTTCCTTCCATCATAAGGTCAGAAATGGGGATGTTCGCTGATGATTGCACAGTATTCAGTTCCATTCGCAGCCCTCAGATAATGAAGCAGTCCATGCCCGCATGCAGCAAGACCTGGACAACATCCAGGCTTGGGCTGATAAGTAGCAAGTAACATTCACGCCAGACAAGTGCCAGGCAATGACCATCTCCAACAAGAGAGAGTTTAACCACCTCCCCTTGAAATTCAAAGGGCATTACCATCGCCGAATCCCCCACCATCAACATCCTGGGGGTCACCATTGGTCAGAAACTTAACTGGACCAGCCACATAAGTACTGTGGCTACAAGAGCAGGTCAGAGGCTGGGTATTCTGCAGCAAGTATCTCACCTCCTGACCAATTCTTTTGTCTTCTGTGCAGAAATTTTTTTTTTATTCGTTCATGGGATGTGGGCGTCGCTGGCAAGGCCAGAATTTTTTGCCCATTCCTAATTACTCATGAGAAGGTGGTGGTGAGCCGCCTTCTTGAACCGCTGCAGTCTGTGTGGTGAAGGTTCTCCCACAGTGCCTTTCCACCATCTACAAGGCACAAGTCAGGAGTGTGATGGAATAGTCTCCAATTGCCTGGATGAGTGCAGCTCCAACAACACTCAAGAAGCTCGACATCAACCAGGACAAAGCAACCCGCTTGATTGGCACCCCATCCACCACCCTAAACATTCACTCCCTTCACCACCGGCACACAGTGGCTGCAGTGTGTACCATCTACAGGATGCCCTGCAGCAACTTGCCAAGGCTTCTTCGACAGCACCTCTCAAACCCGCAACCTCTACCACCTAGAAGAATAAGGGCAGCAGGCACATGGGAACAACACCACCTGCATGTTCCCCTCCAAGTCACACACCATCACAACTTGGAAATATGTCACCGTTCCTTCATCGTCGCTGGGTCAAAATCCTGGAACTCCCTTCCTAACAGCACTGTGGGAGAACCTTCACCACACAGACTGCAGCGGTTAAAGAAGGCGGCTCACCACCACCTTCTCATGAGTAATTAGGAATGGGCAAAAAATTCTGGCCTTGTCAGTGACGCCCACATCCCATGAACGAATAAAAAAAAAATTTCTGCACAGAAGACAAAAGAATTGGTTCAGCACTTTGCCTGGAACATAACATCTTGAATATTTGTTCTCCATTTCTTCAAGGAAAATACCAAACTGGTGTTGATTTAAACCCTGGCCATTCATTAAATTATTATTAGGAAAACATAACACCAGACGTCACTGGCTGATATTTATTTGGCAGCTCCTGAGCACAGAATGCTTCAGATGTACGGTATTGCAATGATGAATGATCATATTGTTCTTGCTGCTGCTTCACAAGCATAGCTCATTATTAGGCTTGCTCTTTCTGCACTTTTTCGAGTCATATTTTAGCTCCTTCTTCATTTATACCAGCTAGCTTTGTCCAGGTTATTTATTAGTTCTTTAATGTTATCTACAATGCCAGTTCCCCCAGTTTCCTTCAGCCATCTGTCTAACCTAATCTTAAATGTTGACGTGGTCACTGCTTCAGTGGTGGAAATCTGGTGTTAGCAGATCGGCCGCCCATTATAATACGTGCCTGATTTTTCTTTCCATTGCCAGTTTTTCACCACAGTTAAAAGTGAAAATCGGCCCCACTAACTCTGGTAATGCATTCCACAGCCTCACAACCCTTGGTGTAAAAAAAGTTGCTCCTCTTCTCGGTCCTAAATTTATATTCTAGACCCCCCCCCCACCCCACTACTGGAAACAGTCTGTTTCTATCTGCTCTATCCTATCCCTTCATTATTTTAAATACCTCCAACAAATCCCCCCTAGCATCTCCTCTGTTCTAGTGAAAACAGCCCCAATTTTCACGTCTTTCTTTGTTTTTATATTCCCTCATACCAGACAGCTTCCCACTGAATCCAAGTTGTACCCTCTCTATTGCATCAACATCCTTCCTGTAGTGTGGAGTCCAAAACTGCCACACAGAACTCCAACTGTGATCTTACTAAGGTTTTATATAGATTCTTCATTACATCTCGACTTTTATATTGTATATCTCGTACCATGAAATCCAACATTCCATTAGCTTTGTTTTAATGGCCTTACCCACTTGAGGTGCTCCTTTTAAGGTGTTGTGAATCTAAAGCCCCAAATCCTTCTACTTTTCCACATCACCCAATCTTCCCCCATTCAAAGTATAATTATTTACTATGCCTCCTATTTTAGTATTGTCTGTAAATTTGGACACCACCTCCTCTAGTCCTATATGCAAATCATTGATGTACACAGTGAACTGAAGTGGTCCCAAAATAGAACCCCATGGGACATCGCTACCCTCTTCCAACCGCTTTGATAAAACGGCCATTAACTCCTACTCTCTGTTTCTTCCCTTCTAACCTTAGATGTTAATCTAATTTGTTGCCCTTCCCCTGATTCCATACTCTTAATCTTCTCCAATAGAGTCTTGTGTGGTAATTTGTCAAAGGCTATTTGAAAGTCCATGTATACCACATTTATTGCATTTCCCCCATCCACCCCCTCAAAGAATTCTATCAGGTTTGCCAAGCATAATCTTCCTTTCTAAAATCCATATTGGCTGATTCTGTTATTTTCTCAAGTCTGCATGCTATCCATTTTGCTAAATTCATTTTTATTTGCATATTTACCTCATCTACGTACTCTTCTGATTGCTTTTATTTCCCCTACCCCTTCTTTCCTAGTTTAAATAGCTCTTCACTTCCCTATTTATCCGTTTCGCCTGTCCCTTCCTGTTCAGATGTAGCCCATCATTGTAGAATAGCTCCCATCTGCCCCAGAACTGATGCTAATAAAATGGAAACCCTCAGTTGCCATATCTGAGATTCCCTCTTGAACAGTCTTCTGCCTTTGGTTGACAGAATTGCATTTTTAGCTTTCCCTAGGGCACAGGTTATTGACCATATCCAACAAATACTCCTTGACAAAGTCTCCATCACTAAATGGTTTGCACTGTTGGGCAATTTGATAAACAACTCCATAACTGGATTTTGTTGGTTTGAACAATGAACATCTGCTGCCGTTTCCCTAACTCTAACTTGTCTACTCTGCTTTTGTTTCTTTGAAGCAGTCATATCTGTTCTTGTGCAGCCTTTCACAGTGTAGTGGATCATTTGCCTTCTTCAGCATGGCAACAGTAGATTTACAGATGAGAAACAACAGGAAGCCACCTTGATCCATGAAGACATTTTCCGAAGATCAAGGCTCATTAAAAAAATACCACTGGTTGTCAATTTTGGTAGTTACAGAGCCATCGCTTCCCAGTCGCACCACCTGTTTCAAATGAACAAGTCATTTGCTCCTGCTCACACCCGTGCTGCCTGCTCACACTCACCTTTCCCCAGGAGAATCCCACTGATTCCCAATGCCTGAATCCCACTCTCTACAGGCTGGTTGCCTGCTCACTACTCTCCATTAGCCAGCTACCCCACTCATGCTCTTCTTGGCTGGCTGGCCAGCTGCTTGCTCACATGCTCTCCTTTTCACTGCAGATTTTTAACAAATGAAATTTTGACACTTACAATGAACATTCTTGTAAATAACATTTTCTACACATTTCCTAATTAAACAAATACAGTATATATCAAAAGTTTTTGCAAACATCACCATTTTCGGCTTTGTTGTCTCAGTTTTATGACATCGCCAGATCCCTCAATTGATTGCCATGGTGATTCCCTCTCAGACAAAGCGCACATTAGTTAACACTAACAATTGCTTCATATCTGATACTTGTAATCATGTCAATAATTTCCAGATTGTCTATCACTGAAAATATTGAGATGAAATAACGATAAAGTTTGGAACTGTTGAATCATGTGCAATTTAAAATGACTCTTTACTGTCATGCCTTATATGACCTGGAGGTCGGGACCAGGGCGAGCGGGGGGATAGGTGAGTCTGGAGGTCAGGACCTGTCGTATCAGATGTGTGTGTGTGAAATGAATACCCAAAATGCCCAAGTTCTGCCACTACAGACTTGTACCTTTCTTTTATCATCTCCCATCTTCACACCCATTTTTCACATAATTTTTACCAAAGCACAGCACTGCCACTGACTTATCTCTTGAATCCATCGACTGTTTTTCCATTCTTTCCTCAATATCCTTTAGTTTGGCTCCAGGTACATTCTTTATTATTTCAACAAACCTCAAATTTACTCCTCACGACGGAATCCACAATTGTAACCATTTGCTCTGGTCTTGTCGTGACATTACTCTGACCTCCACATTGAATTTTCCTAATCTCGTCAGCAGTCTTATCCTATTTGTTTTGTTTCTGCAGTCAATTATCAATATGACTGCCTATTGGTCTCTCACCTCCACTTTTCTCCCATTCCCATGGTATCCATGGTAACAGATTCACCCTTTATCCTTGTGCTTTGCTCCCCTTGTAATTGGTACCATGATTTTGCATCTCTTCCACTTTTGACGCCAACTGAGCAAAATATTGGTTCACCAAATTCTCATCCTCAGCCTTCCCACTTTCTGTTCCAACTCTTTCCAGTTCCTTACATTTGCTACACTTATATCTCACAATAATATTTCTTCCTTAATTAATCCTGTCCTTTTCAATTTCCATCTTGGTTTTCCTCTCTCGTCTATATTATTAATTATGAACACAAAGCAAAGCACTGCAGATGCTGGAAATATAGAACAAAAACAGCAGGTCAGTTAGCATCTGTGGCGAGGACAGGCAAATGAACGTTTCAGGTGTGGACCGTTCATCAGAACTGGAAGATATTATAGATGAGTAGCATTTAAAAAGGAATGGAACAAAGGGAAGGGGGATGGGTTAAAAAAAACACACATATGCACAGCTTTCCAGAACTTTCTATTTCTTCTCCAGTGTGTGTGTTTGCATTTCTCCCACCTGTTTTCACTTGTTCTGTTCTTTCTTAAATGCTTTTTTTTCTGTAATATTTTCTTGTTCTAATGAAGGGTCGACTCTGAAAGGTTAACTTACCTGTTCTCTCCACAGATGCTGCCTGGGTTGCAGACTGTCCCCAGCACACTCTGTTTTAGTTGGTTATTAATGATCCTATACATTCCATAGACTTGATAGGAGCAACCCAATGATTTTGCTGCTACCATTTTAAAGGATTTCAGCTTCGCCCCATCAGATTGGAATTTATTTAGAAACACAGCTGCTTAGAGTCAAACAATAAAATTCCAGCTAAAGCTAAAATAAGTTTAAACTTGAAAAAAAGTTTATCCATTTTTGGGAAAATTAATTGCAAGTGCCAAAACCACAACATTAAAAACAATTTGTAATTTGAGGTCCTTAACTGTAATTGTACCTATTAACAGGTTTCCTAAACTCATCCAGTGACGGAAATAAATTGCGAGGGAGAGTTTCCTAATGGTGGAAGGTGTATAAAATGTGTAGTGTGCCAGTGAACAAAAGTTTGAAACTTTGATATTCTGCCCTTGTAACATGCAGTGAAAGAAAACTCTGTACATTCTAGATCGCACGATACAACATGATTGCAATTCAAAACCATATGGTTTAATCAATGGTGTCTGCCATCTAGCGCTGTTTATCGTGATACCTGACAGCAAGTTCGATGCCTGGTCTGTGCTGAGTTAGCTGATCTCCACTGGGGCGGTGGTAGAGGCACAATTGATCTCGGCATCCCTGGATTAGCGTGAATTGACCATTGCTTCTGCTCCTGATCATCATCCCGTGATCCCTGCTCGGAAGTGCACACGTATTAGTGTTGCATGAGGACACGATCAGCTTGGCGGTGATGTCAAGATTCACACGTGACCACTTGGGCGAGGTGGGGAGGATGGCATCTGTGCCTTCAGGGGAGAAGAGGAGAAAATTGGAAAAATAAGATTGTATTTAATTTTTTTTTAAATTCACTGCAAAGTATTGACATTTGAGCAATCTCATCATAGCTAGCACTAGTGAGATTTTTTTTAAAAATCATTAACCATCCTCAATTATTTCACATTAAACATGCTAAAGTTTGGATGGTTCTTCTTGACCGCTATCCAAAGCACCAATACTGAAAACTTTTAAAGTGGAACTGTAAAATCATCTTTTAAAACTAGACCAGCCTTGACAGTGAGTACCAGCAGGCTATTCGACTGTAGGGACATCATAGCTAAGGCCAATCCCATTCTTACCTACTGTCCATATACGGATACCTCCTATACAGGTCGCTGGATAAAGCTCTGGAGTGGAAACTCGAGCTGATTTTCCTCTTGGGGTGCAGTACCCCGACTGCTGACACTACTGGAATCACAAGATAAATACAAATGAGGAAGGCCATCTCAGCTCATCCAGCCAGGAAAATAAATGACATTCCCCCCATTATGTCACCAAACTGGATCTTAAATGAATGTAAGCTTCTCGCCTCCGCTATCCTTCCCAGAGTATCATTCCAAATCTTCATCATTCTTTCCATGAAGTGGTTCTTCCTTATTTCCATGCTAAATTGGCCTTTCAGAAGTTGCAGACTGTGCCCTCTAGTTCTACGGTTTTGGCATACCATAGTGTTCTGGATTTATCTTATCTGTGCCATTTAATACCTTACCAGTCAGCCTTCCACAGGGAGTCAAGACCAAGTGTCATCTCCAGGTAAACCTGGGTCAGAGGATGGAGGAAAATCAGACCAGGGCATGGAGATGTTATTCGCTCCCCATTTTAATGTCACTGAAATCAAGGGAAATGAAAATCGGGAGAAATGTATAACGGGCGGCTGATCCGATATCGTCCGTTTTACACCATCACCCAAAGTCAAAATTACCCCCTTGGGTTCTGGAGAGTTTGGTGGCAGTAAGAGGGGAAAATAGGTCGTCATGGTGAGTGGGTGGTAAGTTTGGTGGTGGGTAAGTGTTGAAAAGTTTCAGAATGAAAGGGGGTTCCAGAGAATTTGGAGCTGGAGTGTATATGTTAGTGGTATGAAATCTGAGGGAGAAAAAGAGTTAGGATGAAGAGAACAGCGAGTGAAAATGTAAAAATTAAATATAATTTTTAAGTATTGGGACAGGAGTCTTGGGAGATTTTAGGGAGTTTGAAGCTTTTTTGTTAAAGAAAAAGCCAGGAGTAAAAATAAAAGAAGAGCAGCAATTAAAAAATAAATGGGAATGGGACTAAAACATGGAGATATCAGGAGTGGAAATAAAAGAAACAAGAAGTACTGGGAGTGGGAATTAAAAGGAAGCAGTGCAGATGTAGAAAAAAAGGCTGAGTGGCATTAAAGAAAAATACAAACACTGGGAGCAGTGGTTAAAACTGTGTCTGAACCAACAGTAAAACAAAAACCTAAGAACAAATAGCAGAGCTGTTTAAAAAAAACATTGAAAGCAGGAATGAAAAGGAAACCTCAGAGCTATACTTAAAAACATAAATACTGGGGGCAACATTGCAAAAAAAAAGTACACAAATACCAGGAAACAAAAAAACCTGAGGAGCAGAGTGGAACTTAGAAAAGATGAGGAACAGGAGTTAAAAGGTTATTGTGGCTTGGTGCAGTAGGTGCAGATTGCCATCAATCTGACAGAGTGGAGGTAATAGCTGAACTATATTATTAAATCAAGAACCCTGCAGAAGTAGGCTTTAACATCCGCCCACACACAGCTGAAAGTTCGCCCAACATTGCATGATGCTACACTGTTTTGCAAGTATAACATCATTAGCTGTTCTGAACAATGCTTGTGTCAATGAAAAAAAGTCTTGGGTTCATTTACATTTGTATGAAAATAGAACAGAACTGAATGGCGGTTGATACAGTTAGATAATGGAGTAAAATGAATATTTCCTGGAGAAAGGTTGCTAGAAATACTTTAATGGATCATTCCATAACACCAACAAAGGGACCTTTTTAAGACAACAGAGGGTTCTGGTCATGATTGAGGCCCTGAAACTGTCCTATATTTAGTAAGAATCAGAAAGTGATGGCAATATTATACTCCCTCCTTAGAAATGTATACATTTGCCTAAAAAAAAAGTACAAAACACTCTCACTAATACACATTTTTACAAAGAAAGGTTTGCATTTCTCACCCTCAGTACCCATGTGTGAAGAATTATAAAGCTTCCAAGCAAAGAGTTTTAAAAAATCATCAACTTGAAACGTTAACTTTGTTTCTCTCCTAGAATCATAGAAAATTTATGGCACCAAAGGAGGCCATTCAGCCCATCGTGTCCGCACCGGCCGAAAATGAGCCACCCAGCCTAATCCCACTTTCCAGCACTTGGTCCGTAGCCTTGTAGGTTATGGCACTTCAAGTGCACATCCAGGTACTTTTTAAATGTGATGAGGGTTTCTGTCTCCACCACCCTTTCAGGCAGTGAGTTCCAGACTCCTGCCACCCTCTGGGTGAAAAAACTTTTCCTCAGCTCCCCTCTAATCCTGCTACCAATCACTTTAAATCTATGTCCCTGGTTATTGACCTCTCTGCTCAGGGAAATAGGTCCCCTTTATCCACTCTATCTAGGTCCTTCATAATTTCATATACCTCAATTAAATCACCCCTTACCCTCCTCTGTTCCAAAGAAAACAACCACAGCCTATCCAATCTTTCCTCATAGCTAAAATTCTCCAGTCCTGGCAACATCCTCGTAAATCTCCTCTGTAACCTCTCTAGTGCAATTACATCCTTCCTGTAATGTGGTGGTCTAGCTGTGGCCTAATTAGTGTTTTATACAGTTCCAGCATAACCTTCCTACTCTTATATTTCATGCCTCGGCTAATAAAGGAAAGTATCCCGTATGCCTTTTTAACCACCTTATCGACGGGTTCTGCTACCTTCAGGGGTCTGTGGACATGCACTCCAAGGTCCCTCACTTCCTCTACACCTCTCAGTATCCTCCCATTTATTGTGTATTCCCTTGCCTTGTTTGCTCTCCCCAAATGCATTACCTCACACTTCTCCGGATTGAATTCCATTTACCACTTTTCTGCCCACCTGATCAGTCCATTGATATCTTCCTGCAGTCTACAGCTTTCCTCCTCACTATCAACCACATGGCCAATTTTTGTATCATCTGCAAACTTCTTAATCATGCCCCCTACATTTAAGTCCAAATCATTAATATACACCACAAAAAGCAAGGGACCTACTACTGAGCCCTGCAGAACCCCGCTGGAAACAGCCTTCCAGTCACAAAAACACCCGTCGATCATTACTCTTTGCTTCCTGCCACTGAGCCAATTTTGGATCCAACTTGCCACTTTCCTTTGGATCCCATGGGCTTGTACTCTTTTGACCAGTCTGCCATGTGGGACCTTGTCAAAAGCCTTGCTAAAATCCATGTAAACTACATCAAATGCACTACCCTCATCGACCCTCCTTGTTACCTTCTCAAAAAATTCAATCAAGTTAGTTAGACATGATCTTCGTTCAACAAATTCGTGCTGACTGTCCTTGATTACTCCATGCCTTTCTAAGTGATGGTTTATCCTGTCCCTCAGAATTGATTCCATTAATTTGCCCACCACCAAGGTTAGATTGATTGGCCTGTAATTACTCGGTCTATCCCTCTCTCCATTTTTAAAGAACGGTACATTAGCAGTCCTCCAATCCTCAGGCACCACGCCTGTATCTAGGGAGGATTGGAAAATGATGGTCAGAGCCTCCATTATTTCCTCCCTTGCTTCTTTTAATAGCCTGGGCTACATTTCATTCGGGCCTGGTGATTTATCTACTTTCAAAGATGCTAATCCCCTTAATACTTCCTCTCTCACTGGGGGTGATTTTAAACCCAAAGAACGGGTGGGTTAGGGGTGGGTGAGAGTTGAAAATAGTTGTTTTTTTTGGGTCACAAACACAACATTTTCGGACTTTGCATTCCCAGTGGGAAGCCTGTACTTTTACGCGCCAATGTTAAACCCGAAAATAAAGCCGGGTTGAGGTCGTGACCCAAAAAACAACTATTTTCAACTCTCACCCACCCCCAACCCACCCGTTCTTGGAGTTTAAAATCACTGCCCCCACCTTGTTTATCCCATCCAATATTTTACACTCCTCCTCCTTAACTACAATGTCTGCATCGTCCCCCTCTTTTGTGAAGACAGGTGAAAAGTATTCATGAAGAACCATACCCACATCTTCCACCTCCACACATAGGTTACCTTTTTAGTCTCTAATAGGCCCTACTCTTTCCTTAGTTATCCTCTTGCTCTTAATGTATTTATAAAACATCTTTTCACATATGCTGCCTGACTTTGAGTTTTTCCAGCATTTTATGTTTTTATTTTAGATTTCCAGCATCTGCAGTATTTTCCTTTTAGTAAAGCAAAGCAGTTCTCTTTCCTGTTTTGTCTGATTCAGAGAAAAGAGTGAATCACAGAAGCTGTTCAGTTGGTTTGTAGCAGCATTCACGGGGAGTTCTCCCCGGTGTCCTGGTCAATATTTATCCCTCGACCAAGATCACTAAAGCAGATTATTATTTATCTCATTGCTGTTCGTGGGACCTTGCTGGGCGCAAATTGGCTGTCACGTTTCCTACATTACAACAGCGATTATACTTCAAAAAGTACTTCATTGGCTGTGAAGCGCTTTGGGACGTCCTGAGGTCATGAAGAGCACTGTATAAATGCAAGTTCTTTCTTTCCTCAAATGAATTGGCCAACTGCTCCATCCATGAGTCCTGTCGCTCTCATTTGACTTGTCTCCGCGTGTGACAGCTGAAAACCACTTTACACTGGAAGCGCTCGGGCGACACCGTCCAGCAGCTCACCTGCTCCTTTCGGGGAAGTAGAAAACACTTCCTATAGTGGGGTCAGCTGCAATTTGCTGAACTTCCCGCCCACTGCTGAGAAAGGCGAAAGTCAGGTGGAAGGGGCCATGGCCAACCCTGCTCACAACGGCGGAGCTCAAGGGCTAGTTTTAAAATAAAAGTGTTTTCCGCTGAACTCTGCCAGTCTGTCTCTTGCTAGAGAAGAGCGAAGCCAACTTTCCTTACTCTCAATGGCAGCTTTTATTTTACTCAGTGCAAACTAAGCAACTCGTTTTTTTTTTAAATACAGCAGAAGGAACCCTGCAGACTCCTGACCTGAGTGGGTTCGGAATGGCCTCTGAGGGAGTTCCCTCCGCCCCACCCCGACTTTTCTGCTTACTTTATCAGGGAGGAATGATCTCCATTCCCATTGCTTATTCATTCGATTCCCCTCCAGCAGAAGCAAAATGCTAAACACTAATTTTTTAAAAATGGTAGTTTAACACTTGCTCCTTTTCCTCTGCAAGTCCAAGAGTGAGTGAAGCCTATACCCAAACTGGTGCGGGTAGCATGTCCTGACTCACCCCCTAGGAAAGTGCTTGGCCTCGATTTATCACGTCCTTCTCCGTAACACGTTACAGATTGGGAACTCAGTAAAACAGTCCAGAAGTTCATTCCTTCCCTCCAAGGCACAGCATATACGTATTCCAATTTGCTGCTCATCATTTTTAAATGATAGTTTAAACATTCAGTTGACAGTGTAGCACCTTGTTTCTCTACCTATTTGAACAGTGCTGGTTCCTAAAATTATAACAGTAGCCAGACAGTATGTGACAATCCATCAGAGTCGAGCACGATGATGTATTGGATGACTTAGATGTCACTGCCAGTGAATTCAATCTGTTCCCATATTCTATTGCATTTAGGAACCTCTTTGAACCTGTACATCGTTCCCCACTAAGATGCTGCTGTGGCACTGGTACAATTGTTCTTTTCTCCACTCTGCAGACCACCACCTTGGCTATGACTTGATGACTCACTCTCCAGCAGCTGGACACTTCATGGCTCCACAGGCCATCCATCTGCCACATGTTGGTGTCTCATTTGGGTTAGAAATTATAATCTCTGTCCCACAGGTTCAAGTGACTTTTTGAACAAAACACGGGCAGGATGATTAGTTGGCTGAAATATTCAATTAGTATCTGCTGTTGAACATTGAAGTAACATTAAATGAAGAAAGACACTCTCTCTCTCTCTCCCCATAACTTCTAAAGTTTATAGCACACAGAAAAAAGGCAGTTATCTAAAGAGATTATCATTTTCTTCCCTCTCTCACACATAAATACACAGCCTCTTAGTTTTTTTAAAAGCACTCAATATAAATTTTACTCCAATAAAGCTTTTGAAATTTGTCCTTTTGCTTTTTAATTAATTTGAAGAAAAGCTATTTGAGCAGAAAGTGCCAAAAGCTAAAGGAAAATATTCTACCAGTACAACTGATTGAACAGTATTGATGTATCCTAGGAAATTAAATATGTTCCAAAAGCTCAGACTGCACAATCCAAGTTCAGCCCACAGAGTCACAGCTCTGGGCAAAATATCAATTTCAAACCCAGGCTTTTGTGAGAAGTGCAGGCTTTCAAGTAAAACTTTAATGAAGGAATTAAAAAACACAAAAGACAATTCAATGTTTTTGTGAAATGTGTAATTTTTTGAACTTGTTATTTTGTTTAAACCCTTATTTTGGACATTAGAAATTTCAGTTATTGTGGAAAAAAAGTGATGAAATTTTTTTCCAGAAGGTATTTTGAACCCAGTGGTCAAATTATACAATCACAGAGTGACAAATTTATTTAGACAAAACCCATTGTGGACATATGTGGAAAAAAGTTGACACAAAAAGTGTGACAAAAGTATGATAATAGACAGTCGAATTGTGCAGATAGGAAATGAGTGCAGAGGTAAGATTTAACATATAGAAAGATTTATAGCTAAATAGCAACATTTACAGTAACATGAGAAACAGAGATGTAGCATTGGTTGGAATAGGAGTTTCTCTGCAGTACAATCTAGGATATGCAAAACTGAGGTACTACAGCACCGTCACTGGTGGGTGGGTGTAATTACAGTGTGACAAGTTTACATTGGCAGTTTCCATTATAAATGTGGACATAGGAATTTATAATAGAAATAGGCTGTCATTGAAGTGCGACAAAAGCATAGCAATAGAAAGTAAGATTAACTTTATGAGATCTCCTCTCAGTCACCTCCATTCAAGGCTAAATAACACATAACCCTCAAATTCATCAATTTTTCACATAAACTGGGTATGGAGAAGAATTTCGGTCAGAATTTAATTCCACCGGGTATCTGCCCCTTTCTGGTGCAGGTGGAAGAGAATTCCACCCACTGCCCCTCTGTCATGATTTCACTGTAATGACTGGATGACCTTCACTGCCAGAAATTCCACCGTCCTGCCTAGTGTAAACCAACATATGCTATACCTGGGTGATGCAGGCATACTTGCCATACATGTGTATGTGAGGCCCACAATCTTGGTTCCCGTTGGTAATCGATCTCAGGATTCCTGCCCCTTTTATGCTAATGACCCAGTTATACGTTTAGGATCTTCCTCAGATATTCTCTCTGGTATGGTAGTGCTAGTCACTCCCATAGGCAGTCTCAGCATCTTACATTTAGACGGTGTGCCTAAACTGCTCTAAATCTACTTATATGATAGCGTAAACCAGGGGCGTAACAATAGAATTCCCTTGTGATTTGAACTGGATATTGTATCTTTCACATGTGAACTTGTGCATTTCTCCTATTTTTATGAAGGCAGATGGAGAAATAAGGCCAGATGTGAATTGTTAAGTTGCTTTATTTCAGACAGAATATACAGGGTCACAATCAAAGCAAATTCCTCTTACTTAACTAAATCTCACCTCTCTCCTTAAAAACCATGTCTTTGACCAAGCTTTTGGTCACCCTTTCTAATATTTCCTTATTGGTTTGGCATCTGTTTTTTTTTGATTACCCCTCTGTGTAGGGCTTTGAAATGTTTTTCTACATTAAAGCTGCTATATAAATGCTGTTGTCTTGGTGACCAAAACTGGACATGGTACTGAAGGTACAGTCTGACCAGCATCCAGCAGTTTTAAGCATAACATCCTGTAACATATACTTCATTGATTTATGGATCCAGAGGACAGGATTCCAACTTCTTTCTCTTTGCCTGCCAACAGAATCTTAAGATCTTTGGAGAAAGATCTTATAAAATCTATTGAGATGTTCAGCTACATCATTTGCCTGCTAAGTTTTTAGCAATAATTTTAGATAGAAAGCTTCCATACACTTTATTCAAAACTAAATTCCATTTGCTCTCATATCCTAACTCAATTCGGTTAATACATAAACATTTTCATACTGTTCCTTTCCACTTGTTTCATAATAAAATTTAAACTCTGAAACTGATGTATCAGTTTATAATCTGTAGTCTCGCACATGTCCAGAATTGCAGCCGTGCTATCTCTGATGTATAGACTCCTCACCCCCGCTCTCCCCACTGTTCAGACTCACTGCACCTCTCTCCCCACTGACCGTAATTGCTCTCTCCACTGCTCAGACTTGTTTTCCCTTTGTTTAAACTCTCTGGGACTGAAATTAACTGTGGTTGCCTGGCATAAACAGGGTGGTAGTGACCTAAAAATGGCATCAAATAACTTCCTACCCCATTTACGCTGGAGCACCGGCCACTGGCATCTTAGTAGGGGTCTTCAGATGGTCCCATGACGTACATAGGAACGGGTAGGACCGTGCAGCATTGAGCAGCCTAACCAGTTGGTCTTAAAGGGACTTCTGGAGGCTGAGGCTTTTCCTGTTCCTCCTGGCCCCACAAAAATACTCCAGCTCACACTGACCCATCTTCCTTGGATCGCTTCCACGCCGCCCCCGCCCCCCCCCGCCCCCAATACAGGGCTGGACTGTTGGAGGGCTCTAATTGGGAACTAGCCGATTTGCCGCCCTCTCCGACCAGCGAGCCCCATTGCTAGCATTGTTTGGTGCATGCAGCCCATCCATCCATGCAAATGAGGCCATTTTGCACCAAATGTTAAAATCGGCCTCCCTGCTGTTCAGATTGACTACCTCCTGTATTTAGATTTGCCATGCCTGGTCTCTGTAATGTTCTGACTCCTATACCTGTGCCCTTTGATTATACTTCTGATGCTGCTGGATTAGCCTCTTGGAATTTCGTAGATGTAGCAATCTGTTCCCAGTGCTGCTTCTTCATTGGTGGATTTAGGATCCATCCCCCTTCAGCATTTACAGGATGTGGACCTTTAGAGTACCAATACCAGGATCAGACAGCACAGGAGGCAACCATTCGGCCCATCGTGACTGTGCCAGCTCTGTAATGACCACATTGCGGACAATGAGACAAAAAGGGATGGACAGGTGGCTTTCTCTCAGCTCTCTGGCCACACAACTCTAGAACATTGCAATAAAACATTAATCTTTGATTTCAACTCCCCAGATGGACCATCTGAAAATTGGAGTTCACCGTACAGGGAATTGTGGGAAGATGTCAAATCCCATCACTATGACCTCCCAACGCACATCATCAGCCCACCTAGCCACTTTCATTCCTTTCCTCCTGATTTTCTCTGCTGAACTCCTAAATGGGCTGATTCATGCTGAATTAATTCCCTCCAGGCCTGCGTGGGGGAAGTAACTCCTGGCTTGGAAGCCCCTCCGCTAGCCATGCCTCCTCTGACATGTTTGGGATATACGAAGGCTCTGCCCTAAACAAGGCTGGGATTGGCGTATCTGCTTACGCCAGGAAGGGCTACAGATTTTTGGCCCCTGTAGGTGTTGGGTAAGGACATGTTCAGGCTCAGATGTGATGCTTTCCTCCCATTTCACAGTCAAGTAGTTTAGATATGATCACTTAGATATAGTTCTGCACAAGAATTATTAAAGCATCCATTCCTCAAGTTGGCCGACCCCCACCCCCCCATCCTGTATTGTACCTCTTATGAGACAATACAGATATCGCTGAATGGAGAGTATTTCAGGACTCGTAGCACATTATTGAATTGAAATTTAAACAATAGATGATAGCACCAGAAAATGTGAACCCCGGCCTGGTGGACTAATGGTGAGCCAGTGTGCCAAGTGAAACCAGGTGTATCAACCTATCGTCTGGTGCAAGTGGAGGCCACCAGGAGAAGGAGGGGGAGGGGGGCATTTCCAGTGCTGGATCTAAGGAATTGCTTTCAACATTTAATGGCCCTCTTATGTGGTGATGGACACACTTACGTGAACTTACCAAGGGGTTGGTCACCAGCACTCCCCTGACCTGGCTCCCTCCAACGCATTTTGTGGCTTCCTTCCTCTGGTGGGCACTCGCGATACGTCCTTAGTGGCACAGGTGCCCGACCGGCTTATTCAAATTAGTTGACCTCCGCCTGACCCTGCATACTATGGCAGGGTCAGCACCAGTGGTCACAGGCAGGCGCATCCTGGCACATATGCCAGGGTGGGTGGCCCATGTATTTTCAGGCCCACAGGCTTTTCAGCAGCAATTCTTGGCTAGTGATCAGCACAGGAACCAAGACTGATTTTATTTTCCCCTCCTGGCCTGATGCTACTGAGATCAATTGTGGTGCCCTATTCCCCGCAAATCCCACTGCTGTACTGCATGAATTTAGTTACCTCAGCACACTTCAGCAATCTGGAACCTTTCTGTATGGTTTAGTGCCAGATCATGCATTGCATTTACCTACTGATTTATCAAGGGAATGGTCGCTTTTATTTCTAATTAGTTAAAATTATGTATTTCTGCGTGATTGCTATAAAATTAACTATTATGATTTAAACAGGACTGGAAGAAAAATATCTGTTTAGTGGTGTAATACAAATAATGTGATATATTAAGGTCTGTTACATCTTTCATTAATGTATCTGTAATTAATTTGATTAGAATTATGCTTCCTGATTAAAATGAACACACTAAATAATAGTCAAAAACAATTAAATTCTGTAGTAATACATTTTATGTTTGAACTATTCTATATAATATAATCACTATAGGAGAAGAAAAAGGCAGGCCAACCTAAAAACAAAGTAAATCTACAAACAGATGGAAATCAGGAAGATATAGATAATGCTTGTTGGAAAATTGTATTAGATTCTGGTGCAGGGGGAGTCCATGATTGCTCCATCAACTTCACCCCTTCAACAGTCCACACATGATTTCCTCAAATGGCTTTTTCTCATTTCAAGCTGTCCATCAGCATTTTTACTCAGACTGGTAGTAGTACAACTTATTCAGTCTCATCCTCATGCTTCTGGTTTCCAGGAGTTTTGTAGCTTTATTTTTTGCTTCTATAGGCCATCCTTGCTTTTGTCAAAGGAAAATTTGGAATCAGTTTGCTTCCTTTTCATTTGTTCAATGTCCAAGTAAATTTTAGTCTAGTTTCACTGTCACTTTAAGAGAATATTATTGAATAGAAA
Organism: Heptranchias perlo; assembly: GCF_035084215.1. Classification (NCBI taxonomy): domain Eukaryota; kingdom Metazoa; phylum Chordata; class Chondrichthyes; order Hexanchiformes; family Hexanchidae; genus Heptranchias; species Heptranchias perlo. The sequence goes on along the minus strand of NC_090329.1, from coordinate 97,992,373 downwards.
ATTTGTATTTTGGTTCAATAAGCAGAACGAGAGATATGAAGAAATATCAGAGCAGCACTGTGTGCAGGAATATATTTCTACTACATTTTAATGCCGATGTAACATTACCTCCAAAACAAAGATATGGGAAAGGATGTCTCCTCATTGTAATCACATTTCCTGCTTCAGTAACAGTGAACATTACCTTACATTAATCATTCTTAAACCCCATCTGTCATTGCTCTGCCCAGTAAAGTCTCTCTAGATTATTCTGAACTATATCACTTTGCTCGAACATCCTGCTTTTCCACACGACTTGGTATCATCTGCCAACTAGATGTCAGTATTTCCATCAAGATTATTTATAAGTAAACAGCATAGGTCCCAGGGCTAAACCCTAGGGTACTCCGCTGGTCACAGCTGTCCAATTAGAACTACTACCATTGATTACTTCCTTTGTTTCCCATTATTTTACCAATTCATTCACTAATTTATAACACCTTCCTTTATCCATTTTATCCATGAAAATTCAAAATACACAATACCCACCACATCACCTTCATCCACCAAATATGTTACAGCGCAAAACATTCCAATAAATTTGTTAGCCACAATTTGCTTTTCCTAGATCTATATTGTAAACAATTTTACAACACCAAGTTATAGTCCAGCAATTTTATTTTAAATTCACAAGCTTTCGGAGGCTACCTCCTTCCTCAGGTGAACGATGTGGAAAAGGAGGTAGCCTCCGAAAGCTTGTGAATTTAAAATAAAATTGCTGGACTATAACTTGGTGTTGTAAAATTGTTTACAATTGTCAACCCCAGTCCATCACCGGCATCTCCACATCATAGATCTATATTGCCAGGGGAACATTGGTTTCATTCTCATTAATTACACTTTAATTGATTCCTTTACAATAGGCTCTAATACTTTCCCCACTATTTTTGTCAAACTAATGGGACTATGATTCACAGGTTTCGGCTCCTAATGTTTTATTTAAATTGGAACATTAGCTATTTTCCACTCTTCTGGAACCACCACCCACGTGTTCAACGAGCTGTGAGGATGTTCAGCCACAGCTCTTTCCTCTTCTGCCCTCATTTCCTTAAGTAGTTTAGCATGCACTCCATCTGGTCTTTATCATTCATGAATATTCAAGCCCTACAGCTTTTTAATGACCATCTTATCATTTCCATTTTCTCTACAAACTCAGATGCATTCCTCATCCCTCAAGAACTGGAGAGGTAATCCTATCCATGTTTTCTGTTGTGATAAAATAATGTGGAGATGCCGGTGATGGACTGGGGTTGACAATTGTAAACAATTTTACAACACCAAGTTATAGTCCAGCAATTTTATTTTAAATTCACAAGCTTTCGGAGGCTACCTCCTTCCTCAGGTGAACGATGTGGAATTCATTTCCACATCGTTCACCTGAGGAAGGAGGTAGCCTCCGAAAGCTTGTGAATTTAAAATAAAATTGCTGGACTATAACTTGGTGTTGTAAAATTGTTTACAAGTGATAAAATAAAACATTTTTCACATTCTCCCTTCCTCACTATGGAGGATGATTTTCTCTGGTCGCATCGTTAGTGATATTGTAAACATTATGGAAAGATTTCCTCTGATCATAGTTCTGGAAAAATCATAAACCCATAGTTTTAGAATAGTTCTATAATTTCACTAAAAAGTGAAAATGGGAAATCTTCCCATTATGTTTACAATGTCATTAACATATGGCAGTCAAAGGAAACCTTCCACACCTTTTTCTCATCCCAGTTGTTCTTCAGTGTTTTATGAACTTAACTAAAGGATCTCTTTTTATTCCCTTAATGTCGCTTGTAATTTCATGCCCCCATAATCTCATTTTCTAATGGTAACAAAATGCAAGTGTTTGTAAAATGTATGCAGCTTCTTCATCACTGTTGCACTATTCTTGCAAACTGAATTTTAGAAGCCATTATGGGTTGAACAGAACCTAATGTGGATTCAATAAGACACAAGTGGTTGAGTGCATTACTGTAACTATTATTTTAAAGTTATCACACTAAGATTGCAAAGTATAGTGTGACTATGGGTCAACCATGCCTTAGTCCTTCATCTAGATGTCTCATTATTAAAAACAAATTGCTGAAGTATTTTAATATTTTTGGAAACTGCATTATATGAGCTTTCTAGCCTTCTTTGTTTTGTGGGGTCTGTGATCCCCGATTCATGAGTTGTACTGACACCCATGTTAAGTGTAATTACTATAACGTATGTGAAGACGTTGGCAATTCACGTATGACAAATGGGTGGCCCAAGGGTACTTTACTGAATTATATATTGGTGGTAGTGTTATTTCTTCAGTAACATAAAATCTACCTGCAGTGATATAGTGAATGCCAAGTAGCTGGGAATGAATTATAAGGCTGCCACTTGCTCTTGGGAGATCAGGTATCATCATAAGAAACAAAAGTGGCGCCTTAAATGGTCTGTGCAATTGAAGTTAAATTATAACCATATACTCAGGTGCTAACATTTTTTTAACAAAGTGATCATAATCTCAATTAAGGACTGTGCTAAGGCGAGCCAAGAGACAAATTCAGATTACGCAGATTGAAGACAGTAAAGAACTATTGTGATCTTATTGCTGTAGAATAAAACTATCATATAATTGATGTAAAAAAATTATATTTACATTTTAAAGTAGAATGAGAAGGGAACTAAACATTTGGTGTAGTGGACATCTTACGGAGTCTCATAGCCCAACTTCCTCAAGGTGGATTTTGATCTAAGTTTGGAAGAAGCACTGGATGTAGCTGAATAAAACAAAAGCTGTTTGTTGAGAGACTAAACACAGGTTATCAATCAGCATAGCAAGCAACAAAAAGTGTTGGAACTAAGCTCGAATATACACATCATATATATACACACACACACACACACACACACACACACACACACAGAGTTCGGCCCGTTTCATCAGCCTTTACTTCATGCACAATTAGGCAAGCAGTTTGAATCAAATAATGGCTATGGTGCAGAAAGTATGCCCGAGTCCAGAATTCTAATCACCAGTTTTTTTTGACAGTCCACAGCTGTAGCCATAGAAAATTGGAATAAAACTCTGGATTATCTCTTGACTATACATTTTATATTTCAAATTACTAAATTAATAGCTATTTTAATGTCAGAATTGCTGATTCAATGCTGTTAAAATGACATTCCAGACTATTAAGTCACATAAATCAGCAAGCTTCACCATTAAACCACTGTAGGTTTTCCCTAGCTCCAGTGAAATTTAATGAAACATATCATTAATGTGCAAATGCAAAATCACTTGGAAAATATAAAATGGAAACAGTTTAAACTTTTTATTGAATGGCTGTGAGCAAAGAGAATCATGACAACCTCTTTCCAAATCTCAACAAATAGAACTGCAGATGTGCAGGGGAGGGGGAAGAAAGTGAGGAGAATTGGAGTACTAGCACACACACACAATTCAACATTTAGAAAGTTCCAAATTGTCAAGGACTTCTCGCTAGGGGAGAGAGAAAGTTGGCAGGCATGTCACCTCCAGTTGATTTTGTAAGCTAGTTAGTGGCTGATAGCACTGCCAGAGGTCTTCAAGCTAGTTACTTGCCCTCTCCCTCAGCTGGAAAATAATGCAAGCCACTAGAAAAGGGAGAAAAATGAAAGTTGTAATTTGTCAAAAGCCCTTCCTGTTTTATTGAATTTTTACACATCAGAGAGTCACCTAGGAACATAAGAACAGGAGTAGGCCATTCAAGCCCCTCAAGCCTGTTCCACCGTTCAATTAGATCATGGCTGAACTGTATCTTAACTCTATCTACCTGCCTTGGTTCTGTAACCCTTAATACCCTCGGCTCGCAAAAATCTTTCAAGCCCAGTTTAGAAATTTTCAATTGATCTGATTACATCAATGACATCGCCATGTGAATCACCAATCTCTAGGTTTTCAATTGGCTGAAAACTGGCTTGTGGTACCTCAATGACTCTGCTTTTGAATGTGTTGTCTTATGTGGTACTGAACCATTCATCTAGGAAGGCTCTTGTTCAACCCTTGATCTATGCTGAATTAAGTGATCTCAGCTGGGGTGGCATCCTGGTGGGTTCAGAGTTGGAGAGGGAGCAAAGCAGCCAGGATTCCTGTTTCTGACGACTATCTAGTGGCCCCTACTGGAATGTCCATATCTGTTGTGCCCCTCCGGTGAAATAACCTGCCAACGCTCACTACATAAATGGTTTCATTAAGAATGCCACTTGTGTGAAGTACTGGGAGTTACTAGTACTCATGGATCCATACACCAGCATTAGTCAGCACTTGAGGGGGCGAGAAATGTGGTGACAACAGAGAAAAAACATCCTATAGAGCTGGCTTTTCAGTCAATGAATACCCTGTATTTTCACGCCACTCCCACTTCTAAAATGGTCGAGGAAAATTAAACAAGGTCCAGTTTTAAAGTTACATTTTTTAAAGAAAAACAGGTTACAATATAAAAAAAAAGAATAGGAAAAAAATAAAGACAGTAAATGCTAAAAATAAACCAACCTTACAGGCTCTCTTGGTAAGATTTGCAATTTAGTTCCAATTTGTGCCAAATTATAGGTAGTATTGTACTGTGGGCCTACATCAACTGGGATTGTCCAAACTCATTCTATATAGCCCGCAGCCAGAGGAGACTTCCATCTTCATTAAGATGTGTTGGATTCATACCCAGGCCCCAGAGCTGAAAGCAAATGTATTGACCTACTGCACAATAACATTTCTAATAGGTATAACTTGGTCAGACAACATTTTTCTGAGCATTTATCAAGCGTCCACAGATGGAAATTGAATTAATAATAGCGAGAAAAAAATCTTCCCTGACAGCTGGAATCTCAGTTTAGTATTTTGATATACTAAATATGCAATCTGGTTCCAAATTATCAGTGTATGAAAGTAGTACACGTGGACTTTGACAGGCATCCTAAATGGACAGCTACAAATGCCATTAACATGGTGATTTTGATCTTCAAGTTCACTCAAAGGACCCAAATGTTTGTATAAATTATTAGTCAAAACATCGCAACTTCAGTTGATAAAATTAGGTTAAAAAGCCAGGGCTGTTGTATTGTATACATCATGACAGTCTGTTATAACCTATTGGGATGAGTAGTACAGCATTCTGCTACTAGGATTGCTGGCTGTGCCATTTATGTAGATTGCTAATGTATTTACAGTCAACTATTTACCTTGGAAGGAAACCCAGCACTCAACCAAATTATACAAGACTGTTCAATCGTCCCCGTGGACATATAGGAGAATTACCGTCAAGGTTCTTCAATTTGAAGAAATATATTTATATTTACTGAGACTGCTGTGACCAGAACCTTGAGTCCATGTTGATTAATTTGTGTGCTGATGCACTTAATATTTTCAGGGTTGAGGTATTTGCAAATCCTTAAACAGAACTCGTCAAAACTTAAATGAAATTCCCCTTCTTATTCAAACACCGGGAGAGCAGAGTGGAGACGAGTAACAAGACCTGAGAGCAAGCATCCACTATGATTTGATGTACGTCCATCAAATAAATGCCAAAGCATACAAAAGTAAAGGAATTCATTCAAATTTTGCAAGGGGGAGGGGTGAAGGGGTGGTGAGCGTCAGTCATTTTCTCTTCGAACTTATGTATTTATTGTTGCAACTATCAGCTCCTCTCAAGTCTCTGCTCAGTGACATTAGATTGGCAGCATTCTCCTCCTGGGTAATTCTCAAGTGCACTGAGCATAGCGGATAACTTTTCAGAAAGAGCCAAACACACACCCCAGTATATAAAATCAGTAAGGCCTGAGGGATTTGTGCATACAGTCTTCTTTTGGGAATTTAGCAGCATCAGATCCATAAAATGATCTTGTGTTCATAATGAAATAGGTCGTGAGGTAGGCAATTTGTTTTTCAGGTCATTCATGTATTGGCTGAACTCAAACTAGGTTACCAAAGGCAAAGTACATTTTGTTATGATTATATTCTTGATTTATTGAATTGCCAACTGTTCTGAAGCTTAATGTTGAATTTTTTTATATAAAAACAGAGATACTTTCTCCCCTTCTCATTTCTTGGGTCTCCTGCATCCTTCAACATCTCTGAATGAGAGGATGATAGGCAACATGCTCTCAAATGCCCTGTCAATACCACAGTGAAAGTGTCTGTTGTCTGTAGAAGAACAGCTTGGGCTGACTTCAATGTTCACTTTCTGCACTGCCACCCTATTGAACCTGAAGATTCTCATTGTCAGCCGTGGACCAGTGGTGGCTCTCTCACCTCCAAGTGAGAAGGTTGTGGGTTCAAGACCCACTCCAGAGACTTGAACCCATAATCCAGGCTGGCACTCGACTGCAGTACTGAGGGAGTCTTTCAGATGAGACGTTAAACCAAAGCCCCATCTGCCCTGTCAGGTGGATGTAAAAGATCTCCTGGCACTATTTTGAAGAAGAGCAGGGGATTTCTCCCTGAGAATATAAAATAAGAGCTCATGGTGTAGGGGGTAACATATTAGCATGGATAAAGGATTGGTTAGCTAACAGCAAACAGAGAGTAGGCATAAATGGGTCACTTTCAGGTTGGCAAGATGTAACGAGTGGAGTGCCACAGGGATCAGTGTTCGGGCCTCAACTATTTACAATCTATATCAATGACTTGGATGAAGGGATTGCAGAACTCTCAGATACAGAGGGATCTGGGTGTCCTAGTACATGAATCACAAAAAGTTAGTATGTAGGTACAGCAAGTGATTAGGAAGGCAAATGGAATGTTGTCATTTATTGCAAGGGGAATGGAATATAAAAGTAGAGATGTTTTGCTACAATTGTACAGGGCATTGGTGAAACCACATCTAGGATACTGTGTGCAGTTTTGGTCTCCTTATTTAAGAAAGGACACAATTGCTTTGGACGCAGTTCAGAGAAGGTTCACTCGACTGATTCCTGGGATGAGGGGGTTATCTTATGAAGAAAGGTTGGACAAGTTGGGCCTGTATACATTGGCTTTAGAAGAATGAGAGGTGATCTTATTGAAACATATAAGATCCTGAGGGGACTAGAAGGGGCAGATGCTGAGAGGATGTTTCCCCTTGTGGGAGAGACTAGAACTAGGGGCCACAGTTTAAAAATAAGGGGTCTCCCATTTAAGGCAGAGATGTGGAGACATTTTTTCTCTCAGAGGGTCATAAGTCTGTGGAACTCCCTTCCCCAGAGAGCGGTGGGGGCAGGATCATTGAATATTTTTAAGGCTGAGTTAGATAGATTCCTGATTAACAAGGGAGTCAAAGGTAGTCGGGAAAGTAGGGTTGAGGTCACAATCAGATCAGCCATGATCTTATCAAATGGCAGAGCAGGCTCGAGGGGCCGAATGGCCTACTCCTGCTCTTAATTCGTATGTTCATATGGTATCCTGGCCGATATTTATCCCTCAACCAACATCACTAAAAACAGGTTATCCGGTCATTATCACGTTGCTGTTTGTGGAACCTTGCTATGCACGTTTCCTACATTACAACAATGACTACAAAAGTGCTTCATTGGCTGTAAAGTGCTTTGGGACATCCTGAAGTCATGAAAGGTGCTATAAAAATGCAAGGCTTTCTTTCTTTCATACGTTGGTGAAAACTGTTACAATAAAATTCCAATGACCATTAATACGTTTTCTTGACTTCATTGATATCTTCTGAAATTTACACAATGTAGCTATTAACATAAAAATAAATTATTTTTTAAAAACAGACAAGATGTATCAAATGATAAATGGTACTTCAGCCAACTAATGCTTCTGGATATTTGAGGTACCCAAAGAATAAAATAAAGATAATCACAAAGGGACAAATCCAGTGATGGCCTGCAATCTCTACAAATTGCACTTACTATCCAGTGAGCACACAAGCACAGACTTTTAACATTGGATGCAAAGACCATGCTGGTTTTGCTAATCTCGAGTTTATTAGTACAGACTTACTTTTCCTCCAAAATACCAACAATATCTAATTGCCAGATCCCTGTAATAAAGCAGATAGTGGAAGGATCATTTCATAAATTTGTTTTTTTCTGGTCACTAAAAGAATCTACAGCATGATTTGAGTCTTCTCTCCTGGAGCACATATGTAGAGGATCCTCTGATACAGACTTAAAGATGCAAATATTGACAACACAGCATGTAAAAAATGCAGAACCCACAAAACACTAACACACCTTTAGCATTACACATCCCTAGCATTTGGACAACCCTCATGTGTGTATGTTTTAACCTACTTGAAATACGTGGATTCTATTGAGAATCTTTATTGGACCAATAAACGGCTGGTTTTGACTCTGGTTTTCTTCAATAAATTCCAAATATATCTCCAACATGGAGATACAAGTTCCATGCCCAAATCCTAACTCTACAAAGCTCTCAGACCCGTAGATTTAAATTTGGTAGATAATCTGGATATGTTGTAGAAACCTTTTAGAAGAATTATTACGCCTCTTTTAGAAGACTGAAGAGAAACTAGGCAGCGCTATGGGTTGGGCATAAATCTTCCATGTCTCAGACCTAGGTTCAAATCCAGTCCAGACAGATGTGATGAAAGTCTCCTCTGCTTGCAAGGATATAAGGCCCCTAAGTAAAATGAATTTGGGCAGTAACAAGGCAGTTCCTAGTGGTGATGATCTTACAACATAAAACTGGCTTTAAACTGATAATCTTATTCAGAGAAACCACATGGTTGACTCGAGCAGGAAAAGGAAAATTTCATAATGTTGCTGTAGTGGGCGTGGTTTTCTGAGGTTGGGTAAACTGGAGAGAGTTTCACTCGATAATCTAAGGGCGCTATATCTCAGCGAAGGACCATTAATTAATTCTCCTTCCACATACCAAATAGGGATCCAATTCTAGGACTAGTGGCCGAACCTGATACTCTAAGTAGCACTAAATTACACTTGGAAGGCCAAAGCTATTCGATATCCTTTACATGTGAGCAAATGCCCTTTTTCTCCATCGCCGTAACAAATTTCAAGGTCAAAGGCTCAACCATTTTAAAGATCGTCATATTAGCTTCTACAGGGAAAGTGGTCACAAATACTTCAGCCTCAGTATCAAATTTGCATACACGCCAACCATCATCTTTTCAACCCATGTGGCAGTTTGTCAGTGTGGTACAAGAAAAATCAGCCTTTTCACTGGCATTGGAGGTTAAATCATTTGGAAGGTGGACCCACAGCTGTCAGAACCAGATGTTACTTTTCCCATTGCTTGTTACCCACAGAAGAGGCAGAAAAATTTGAGCAAAAGCAAAATACTGCAGATGCTGGAAATCTGAAATAAACACAGAACATTTGAGCCATTGGTTTCTGAGTGTCCCAATTACAGGTGTTTATTTAGTGTTTCTCCCCCAAAGAAGTTATAAATAACAAATAAGCTGATAAAAATGCAGCTTCTAAAAACTTTTTATTCTTTTCAAAAGGAACTTTCTGGGGCATGCCTGGCTGTTGTGAAGTTTATTTTCTTCAATACAGGTCACAGCAGCTTTTTGAGATAGTGTAGGGGTTAAATTGGTTAAATCCCGAAAACAGGCGTTGGGATCACAGTGCGCGATTAACCTGTGGCCCAGTCGTTGATACAGGCAGCACGTAACATTTGTGCTGCCTGGTGATTGCTGCGTGCAGCCAGCCCTACCTGTGCTGTTGATTGACTGCATGCACCACCAGGGGGCCCCGATATCGGGAGTGGCTAGCACTACTTAAAGGCAGCCTGCACCTCTTAAAGGGGAGGTGCACTGTGGCTGCAGGAAGATGTGGAATTGGTGTGGCAATTAACTCTGTGGTGGAATATACTGAAGGTTGGCTGGGCCTGCAAGAGATCATGCACCAAGGTTCTCAGACGATGCACTAGAGGCCTTGGTGCAGGAGGTGGACACACGGAAGGGCATCCTTTATCCACAGTGGGGGGCAGGTGGCCCTCCAGTCACATGCTTAAGAGGCAGTGGGAGGAAGTCATGCATGAGGTGAATGCCAGGAGCCTCGCACCACGCACATGGATGTAGTGCAGGAAGAAGTTCAACGATTTGACACGAGTGGTCAAGGTGAATGACTGTCAAGTAGCATCTCCTACCAACTGCACCACCAGCCTCATCCACTGCCCCATGCACTAAACCCCCCATCACCCACCTACTAACAAACTCTTTCAATCAGTACTCAACTCTTCAAATCAGATACTGTATCTCACCCTCACACTGTACCATTCTTGCAAGCCGCACACCCAAAACTCACAGGCCACACATACTGGCAGCTATTCATCCATGACAGCCACATCACCCAAACATCTTGCAGGACACTCACTGACACATTTCCCTCTTTCTTGCAGGAGAATGTGGGGCATAACAACAGGCAGCAGGAAAAGCCTGGGGGAGGACAGGCCCGCCTACACGTCCTCACCCCAATGGAGGAGACAGTGCTGTCCATCATTGGAAGGGTCATCGCTGAGGCCGTGGCCACTGACGGCGCTGGAGGGATCGATGATGAGGGTCTCTGCTTACCAAATCCTTCTTCTCGCTCCCCACTTCACCCTCATCCCACAATCGTTTATGACTCCCGTACTGCAGATGGTGTGAGCACGCACGTCTTACTTTCTCCTCTCCCCTCACCACAACTCAACCCGTGTTCCTTTGTCACTGCAGATACCCAAGAACGGGAACTGGCATCAGAGGAGGCAGAGGACGAAGACATTGATGATGAAGACACACTGTCACTCGATCTTACACTCGCAGCCACCACCTCAGAGACTGGCGCTATATGTACTTTAGAGGCTATGATAGAGGTTACTGGTATCGCACATTAATAATCTGATCACGCAGAGCCCTGGCAAACATGGCCTGTCTATCTTGTTGCCTCTCTACCTCTTCCTCCACTTCCTGCTGCACTTCGTCCTCCTCCTCCCTCTTCTCGCAGCCTGACCTGCTCTGCGTGACCTCTTTGCATGCTCCCAGTCATGTTCAATTCCCACAGGGAGCCCTAGCAGGCCACCCATGTCTGGCAGCAACCTAATTCAGTACACTATTTAAAATGCCACTAACAGTACTGCAAGACCAGCCAGACCACTCTTTATATAATATTGCAACTTTCTCCAAGTATAGGAAACTTCCACAACCACGTACAATTGTACCAGCAGCCTGAATAACAAATCCAACAACTAACCTGTAACTCCTGCATGCTCCCTTTAAATCGTACTGGCGGGGGAATCCTTCATGCCCTTTAACTCCTGTTCAGCTGTGCGAGGTTAGGACGGTGTGTTGGCTGGAGCTGGGAGCTCAAAAATGCCACTGGCTACTTCAAAGCAGCGTTGCACACTGATTAACGTCATAATCTCCCAACTTTACATGCTGCTGACGTTCGTTAGGTGTGCGAACACAAACACCTTTACCAAGATGGCGTCCTGCACACATCATGCCAGAAGTGTGCGCATGCATCCCGGACGCCATTTTCGGGGCTTAGGAGTCCGCGTAGCACCTACACGATGGGTGCTACGTGGCCCAATTTTGCCCCCTATATGTTCCCTTGTGTGAATGCAGTAACTGGTTTTATTTGACAATTACTGTACTTGTGAAATTGCCATGGTTTGGAGTTATAATAGGGAGTAGGGTTGGAGTGTTTTACTTAATTAAATAAAGTGTCACTGAGATTCACACTCAGAATTACAATGAGGCTTGAAAATACCAATAAATGCACCAAATCAGTGTCAAAAATCAAAATAGCCTGGTGGGAATACCCCCATAGAAAGTAATTCTCATGCCTTCAATAATTTCTAAGTCACCAGTGCTGCTAACTGCTTTCGTTTACTGCAATAAAAACAATGGCGTGTTGAGTAAACCTGTAGCCTAGGTTACGACAAGCCCATGTCCCACTGCACTCTCAGTCCAACTCCTTGGGGCTGATTTTAAAATGGAACTTCGGGGTGCGTTGGGGGCAGCGGGTGGGTGCAAAAATCGGGAAAATCCCGAGCGGGTTCGGAAGCCGGCTCCAACCCGCCGACTTCCGAGGCTGCCACAGACGCACCTGTGTGCGCGCGGTTCACGAGTCTGGAAGTCCTGCCGGATAGTTAAACCACTTATTGACATAGTTGATCTTGTTTAAGTCGTTAATTTTGTGGAGATTGAGGCAGGGGTGCGATTTTAATTCAACCTCAGCGTGTTTCCCGTGCTGTGGGAAACACTCCATGTTCAAGGAGATGTGTTTCAGGCAGCAGCCAGTTGGACATTTAAATCCCTGTTTGAAAGATGGGGATAAAAGGTGAGTTATTGCAGCAGGGCACTCAGGTGTCTCAGACAAACTTTTGGCTGGGAGATCTTTGTGTTTGGGCTGAAAATTCTTGCTTTACACTCAGAATTCTTCTGTTCACACATATTTACCAACTTTTTGGACTCCCTCAAACTGACACCATCAGGATGGGGGGGTGCCATGGCTGCATTCACCAGTACATCCGAGGACGAGGAACATCACCATTCTCGCCAGGCATGGCATGCACTTCTGCCACTTGGAGCTCCACAACACAGTGCTGCATCACAGGGACCTGCACAAGAGCACAGAGGTGAACAACAGAGGGTCTACCCTCGCCACAGGGTCTACAGACCGAGGCTGAGCTTCCTGGACCTCTCTGAGGAGCAGTGCATACGGAGGCTCAGAGTGAGTCACCAGGTGGTCGAAGACATCTGCAGCCTCCTTCATGCCGAGTTGCTCCCAGCTGGGCCGGTCGCTGTTAAAGTCACCACTGCCCTCAACTTCTTCACCTCCAGATCATTCCAAGGCGCCACCGGTGACATCGCCAGGGTGTCTCAGTCACCTGCACACAAGTCAACTTGCAATAAGTCAACTTCCCCATGGACGACCTCAGCCAGACGGAGAGGGCAGTGGGATTCCACTCTGTGGCTGGCTTCCCAGTGTTCAGGGTGCAATCAATTGCACCCATATAGCAATACGAGCACCTCCACATGAGCCAGGACTGTTCATCAACAGGAAGGGCTATCACTCCATCAACGCTCAGCTCGTTTGTGATCACCGCAAAAGATTTCTTCACGTGTACGCCGGATTCCCTGGCATCTGCCATGATTCCTTCATCCCCCAGGAGTCCAACATTCCGGGGCTCTTCCACGCACTGAACACCCATAGGGGCTGGATCCTCGGGGACAAGAGATACCCCCTGCACACGTGGCTCATGACATCTCTGAGAAACCCGATCACCGAGCAACAAAGGTGATACAATAACAGCCACATTACCACCAGGTCTACAATTGAGCATGCTATAGGGCTGCTCAAGATGTGATTTAGGTGCCTTGATTGTTTTGGGGGAGTGCTTCAATACGCACCAGAGTGGGACGCATTATAGTAGTGTGTTGTGACCTGCACAACGTGGCACAACAGAGGGGCCGCTTGAGGAGGCCCCATCCACATCTGTCATCCACATTGAGGAGGCGGAGGAGGACGAACCCATGGCCAGAGCAGCGGCTCACCTGGCTGCTCGTGAGGCCAGGGAGTCACTGATATCTGAACAGTTCTCCTAACACCAGAAAGTGTGAAGAGTCCAGTCCTCATACCACCTGAAAAGACCAGCGCCAACACCAGCACCCCCCGCCTCCCTGCACAAAACAGTCCTGCAACTACACATACACCGACTGTAAAGTGACCCAATGGGTGGCATCAAGTGTCGCCGTTCATGGTGAAGCTCATGAAAGGGCGCTATCACAAAAGCCAGTCAAGAACGGGCGAGACTTGGCAGTAGTGGTGAGAATGATAACATTTAATGTGACTTTAACAAAAACCAAATATAACTGGAAAACATGACAGTCTGTTAGACACCCTTGTGCACACCCTTCGTGATCACAAAACTTTCGCCTTTCTCTCCTTACTACTTCTACGTGGTGCATCCCCTGTGGCTGCAGCAGAAGTAGGGGCAGGTTGCTCATGTTCATGCCCTGACCGATTAGATGCTTTCGGCCTACGCCCTCTAGGTTTTGGAGCCAGTGAGGGCCCATCCAGAGACTGCTCCACCGGCACCTGTGCAGGGGCTGACTCGGCCACCTGGAGAGGGGGCAGCATTGCGGGTACTGGTTGAGAGGGGGGCAACGGGTGAGACGTGGGAGTGCTTTGAGTGGCATCCCCACTTCCACGTCCCCTTTCGCCATCATCCTTCTCCCGGGCCAGGCCCACATCACTCCTACCACTCTGCTGGAAAACAGTTTGGAGGACACGTGTGATGCCTTGGAATGCAGCTTCTAAAGTATCTGTCAGCCTGTTTACAGCGGCAGAATGTTGTTCACCCCGAGTCCGAACAGCCATTGTCAGGGCCTGAATGGACTCATTTGTGAACCGTGTGTGAAGCTCAATGGAGGCTAGCCTTCTCTCCATCGCAGATATTCCTGCACTTACCTGCAACACTATCTCAGACAGTTGCGCACGTCCCTGTGACACTATCTCAGAGATTTTCTCCTGTACCTGTAGCACCATTCCACTCATGCAGAAGTTGGACTTCTCCATCCTCTGCACTATTGTGGAGAGTGTGTGTGGCACCTGTTCCAGTATCTTGCAAATGTGCTGCTGTCTCTCAATCATTCTCCTTTTAAAGGATGGTCCCCGGGGTTCAGCCTCTGCGTCCAGCTGAGCAGAGCCTGGAGAGGAGTGCTCCCACCGACTCGGACTCACCGCAGCTGTCCCTGCCACCAGTATCTGCTCGTGCTCACTTGTGCGTGGCGACTCACCAAGTGCCAACCCAACTAACTGACTACTAGGATCCACTGAGGTGTGAGTATCTGTGCTGGTGGATGGCTCACTGAGATGTGACGGTGCGCCCTCAGAGGCCTGGAGCTCCTCTGACGAATCGCCCTCTGCCATCACCGCAGTCGTTGAAGGTCCTGGAAGAGAACAGAAGGCAATATTAAGCATCATCACAGATGTGTCATGTTGCAATGAGCATACTGAGGTGTTCAACATGTCAAGCATTGTTAACATCAATTCATGTTGTGTGTGATGAATGTTAAAGTTGTGTCACCAGAAGTTTGTGGGGTGCCAGTCTTGGCGTCCCTGACGGACAGGCACTCGAGGGTGCGGCTGATCTCCAGGGCCTCCTCCTCCGCGTCTGTGAGGACTGCTATTTGTTGTTGCATTTTACGCTCTCTTCTCCTGGAAGGGGAGAAAGTACAGACGAGTGAGTGATGGTGAAGCAGTCAGCCGATAAATGCTTTGGGTGAGGCTGACCGTGAAAGAGATGGATCAGAGGGTGAGTATGACACAGAGACATCACAATGGATGAGGATTGGGGTGAGTGGTAGTGGTGGAGTGACTAATGGGGAGATGAGGAAGTGCTGAGGAAGTGCAGGTAAGTTGAGGATGAGCCTTAAGTGGGTGCGAGGAGTGATGTGATGGAGTAGTCCTGGCAGTACAGAATGAGTCGTGGGGTGGGAGCGGTGATGTGAAAGATGGAGTGTAGGAGAATGACTAAGTGTACTCACTTTGGCTGACCTAGTTAGGTCATTGAAGCGCTTCCTGCACTGGACCCAGGTGCAGGATATGTTGCTACTGCTGGTGACCTCCTCTGCCACCTCGAGCCAGGCCTTTTTGGTAGCAGAGGCAGGCCACTTCCTTCCATCTGCGGGGTAAAACACTTCCCTCCTCCTCACCCCGGCCAGCAGCTGCTACAGTGAGGCACCATTGAATCTTGGAGCAGCCTTGCCACTGTGCTGCTCCTTTGTGTTTTTTGAAGTTTGTTGCAGCAAAAGTCTTTGGAGCAATGGCCCTTTAAATAGAGCCGCTCCAGCTGACAGCCTGTCATGCAGGTGCGCAGTCCGCCCTCTGCCCAGCTTTCGAACGGCAAACCCAGAAGCCACGTTAACAGCCACCAATTAACTCATGATCGCGTGGGAAACGGTAAGATTTTATTAGTCGGGTTACCCGCAAGCACAATGACCCCCCCTCCCCCGCTGCCATCCCGCCGCCTTTTCAAAATCGAGCCCCTTATCGTCACATATCATAGATCATTATTCATCTATTGGAGGGTTGTGTCAACTTTTGCTAGCTTTCTATGTTGACATGTCTGCATTTTTTGAATTTTTCCACCCTGCCCCACAAAGAAATAAATGCCCTTTATCACCTCTGTATTAGTCAGCAAGTAGGCAAGATTAAAAGACACCCCCAGAGTTATGCAAGTCAGTGGAAAACGTAGCTCCCAAATAAAGCAGACTATCCCAGAATAAGGCAAAACATCAGAACTGAGAGCATGTTCAGGACCACAGGCTGGATCTAGAGTTAAGCAAACTTTTCAATCTTCACCAATAGGGATATCATGAGGATCTGAAAAAAATCAAAGCATACTTCCTGCCAACAGTAAAATCTTGTGGCATCTATCAACAAAACAGATGAGTTTAATTTTAAGAGTCACTAATATGTGTTGCAACATCTCAAATATAAGCATGACAAGTAACAGGAGCAACAGTCACCCTTGTTGAGTATTCCTTCCTAATTATAAAGGTTATAGTGCATCAATGCCTTAGGTTCTGAATATAATGCAGAGATCAACTTGAAGAATACAAGGTTAATCCTGAGAAAGATGGAGAGTATAAAAATGTATGAGATGTCAAAAGATTTCTCAGTTTGAAGAAATATCACAATCATGTACATGCCCATCTCAGTATAATTGCAGGATTGTGGTGGTACAGTCTAAAGTGAACCTCCCCATCGCAAATCTCTGATATGAATAAATGTAGGAGCCTAACATCTTATCTAAATGGAAGGCTAATATCTTCATTGATACTCTGCCCTCTTGTGCGTACCCACCCCACCCCCCCGTACCCTTGCTCCACCATTGGCGGCCATGCCTTTGGCCGCCTAGGCTCCAGGCTCTGGTATTTCCTCCTTTAACCTGTTTACCACTTGGCCGCCCTCTCCTCCTTTAAGACCCTCTTTGAAACCCACCTCTTTAACCAAGTTTTTTGTCACCCCTCTTAATACCTCCATCCTTGGCTCGGTGCCCATTATATTGATTATACCTCTGTGTACTATCACTGTGGTTTCAGTAGCTCAAAGTAGTTTTACTTCGCACTAACACTGCAGTAACAGTGGAAATGCAGCCTGATTTTGGAGCACAGGCCCAACCTAACACTGGAGCAAAACTCCTTGAAAGAGGCAGTTTCATACCTCTTGAGAGTCATTTCAGGTCTGAATACCTGACTTATACTCCACAATTTAGCATTGGTATGAAGCTGAAACACCAATGCTAAATTTGCAAAGTGACTGCATTGTACATGACTATGAGTGAAAACATTCTGAGTTTTTTTTTATTCGTTCACGGGATGTGGGCGTCGCTGGCAAGGCCGGCATTTATTGCCCATCCCTAAGAGGGCAATTAAGAATCAACCACATTGCTGTGGGTCTGGAGTCACATATAGGCCAGACCGGGTAAGGACGGCAGGTTTCCTTCCCTAAAGGACATTAGTGAACCAGATGGGTTTTTACGACAATCCGGTAGTTTCATGGCTATCATTACTGATACTAGTATTTTAATTCCAGATTTTTATTTAATTAATTGAATTTAAATTCGCCAGCCGCCGTGGCGGGATTTGAACTCGTGACTCTGGATTTTAGTCCAGGCCTCTGGATTACTAGCCCAGTAACATAACCACTACGCTACCGTACCCTGCATTATTTTACTTTCTGTAATATCTCAAACTCAGTGTTTTTCTCAGGGCTTTTAAGAACTTAGTATGTGAGGGAATAAACCTAATAACCTCTGCATGTTTAGCAGTATATACTAATACTTAGCCATTCAGTCACCATTTTCATAAAAAGAGGCTCCAAAGGCATTAAAGGCAAATACTAATTTTAACTAATAATACCTTTCAAATCCCTGATAGTGAAACAGTGTTCCAATATTATTCCAAACAAAAAAAAAGAAAACTCTGTAGCAGTATAAATCTATATTATCTTAATCTATACAAAAAATAGCCCAGAGTACATGTCCCGCAACAGAAAATAATAAATCTCACTAGCTTTCCTTAGGGAAATACAACCTAGTTGACTTCATAGCATAAAGATTAGACTGCAGGTAAGAGAAGCAACCTATCTTTCAAAAAGGCCAGAAGCTATTCTCATTTAATTAAATACAATCCTTAAGGGACTGGCCTACACTCAATTATCTTGTGCAACAGCCTACACGCCAGCTTACAAGACCCTTTGGAATAGGTTCAATTGGGAACCGAATGCTAGGATAGGAAAACCTTTGCCTCAGCCAAAGAATTAAAAACTGAGAGTAGGAATAAAGGGAACATTCTCTGATTGGCAAGTGGAACACAAGTGGTGTTCCCCAGGGGTCTGTACTAGGGCCTCAGCTTTACACCATGTACATTAATGACTTAGATGAAGGAATAGAGTGTTGTATATCCAAGTTTGCAGATGACACTAAAGGGGTAATTTTGACCTTGTGCGATAGTGTAAAACGGGTGACTGGCTATGACTCCAATGGAAATAAATACCGGGAGAGATGTAAAACAGGCTGTCGATTCGCTAAATCCGTTTTATGCTATCGCTCAAAGTCAAAATTACCCCCTAAGTTAGGAGACATGTGTGGAAGGAAGCAAAAAGTTACAAAGGGACATAGACAGACTAAGTGAGTGGGCAAAACAATGTCTGATGGAGTTCAATGTGGGGAAGTGGGAGGTCATCCATTTTGGATCTAAGAAAGATAAATTAGAATATTTTCTTAAGGGGAGAGACGAGGAGCTGTGGAGGAGCAAAGGCATTTAAGTGTCCATGTACACAAATCACTAAAAGTTAGTACAAAAAGCAATCAAAAAGGCTAAGGAAATGTTGACCTGTTGGACTGGAATGTAAAAGTGAGGAAGTGATGCTTCAGTTGTGCGGAACCTTGGTCAGACCCCATCTGGAGAACTGTGTTCAGTTTTGGGCACCGAACCTCAGGAAGGATATATTGGCCTTGAAGTGGGTACAGTGCAGATTCACCAGAATTATACTAGGGCTTAAAGGGTTAAATTATGAGGACAGGTTGCATAAATAAGGTTTGTAATCCCTGAGTTTAGAAGATTGAGGGGCGATCTAATCGAGGTCTTTAAATGATCAAGGGATTCGATAGGGCAGATACAGTGAAACTATTTCCTCTGGTGGGGGAATCCGGAACAAGGGGTCAAAATTTTAATACTAGAGCCAGGCCATTTGGTATTGAAATCCGGAAGCATTTTTTCACACAGAGAGTAGTAGAAATCTGGAACACTCTACCCTAAAGGGCTGCGGATGCTGAGTCAATGCTCCCAGATCTTAGGTCTTTTAAAGACTGGGCCCCTGAAATGTTGGTCCTTGGCCTCTTTCAGCCGAAGGCAGCAGTTTCTACCCTCTCCAGGTAGAGGTGGCTTTTTCCTCATCATTTCCTTCCAGCTCCTCCTGCTCACTTGTACTCTGTGATTCACCCAGTGATATCCCCTCTGTCTTAGCAATGCCCTCAGCCCAAGTGGGTGTACCTGGGCTAGTGTTTGAGTGAGTGAGGTGCAGGAAGGGTCCTTCTCGAGGTGTCAGGTGGTTAGCAGATGTTTCTTTCTGTAAATGTTCAGCACCTGTGAGGGACACAAAGGACATTATCTTAGGAAGGTGATCTCTGATTCATGAATCATAAGATGTGACTGAATAATAGCAGGAGGCCTTTCAAGTCATCAGAATGTCTGCAGACAGCAGAAACGCACAGTTGTGCAAACACTTCAACCCATTACCAACCTGACAGCTCCATCTTCCACAGGTTCCCCAGTGTGTCTGCTCAGGACTTAGAGCTTCTTACTGATGTCAATTGAAAGGCTTCATGCTTGCCATTCCTCTACCCGAGGCAGTCCTTTGCCTCTGGTTGTGTGCACATTTCTGCTTTGCAAAGGACACAAAGATTTAAACATAGTATGACTAATTCACAGGGTGTTTTAATCCGGGTGTCTGCAGACGTTCCCTTGTGAACATGGAATCAGGTGCAGACAATGCAGCAGTCTGTTCTTTTCTCATGCAAACATTGTAGTAAATGCGATATGGGACAGTGGAGTGGTAGGAGAGGAGGGGTACCCATGAGGAGGACGGTGGGGGTCTCTTGTGCCTAAGGTTCTCATTAGTTTCATCTTAAGACACCATGTGGTCCTGGATAGTGTGGTGCTGCGTTCCCAGCAGTATCCCAACATCTGCACAGCACTCATGCCTTCATTTACCTTGCGAGTCTGGTGGGATCATTAAAATGTTTCCAACAATAAATAGCTATTCATGAGGTGGTAGAGTCGGGACTGTCCACCTCCCTCCAGACTGTCTGCACATCCTTTCTCTGGGGCATAACTTCCTGGGAGCCAAACAACCCATGTCGTCTGGCCCTTATCATTGCCCGCACTCTCTCCACCACAGCTTGAGAATCTTTGGTTCTTGATCATTGCAGACCCTCCCCCCAGATGGTGCTTCTTCTTCTGCCAAGAATTTCAATGTCCAAGTGCAGCTCCAGCCCCCTCCCTCCCCATTGACTGACCTTCTGCACTAATGGCCATCTCAGCTACATCAACCTTTTCACTGCTGCAGCCCACCCCAATTTTCCATTCTCCCAGAAGCAGAGCGAGATTCTCGTTGAAATTCCATGCTGCATACTCAGAGAGCCCCTCCAAGGATAATGCAATCAGATGCTGGCGGGTGAAATCCCATCACACCATTTTACTGATGATGTCAAGAAAATTTCCTCGCCCCCTCATACAAAGTGTCCACATATGAAACAGTTGAAAGAAGGTTTGTGTGAAGCTTCTGCCTTGCTTTAGGTGTCAGGACTAGTAATCTGCAGGCCTGCTCAAATGCAATAACAGCACAAAAGCCCAGGATTTTTACAAGCACATTCTTTAAATTTAGAGGTTGGCCTTGTTCTACTCAGGAATTCCCACTAAGTGAAAAATGTCCCCATTATGGTTCCCTACATCATCCAGCTTTCTTTGCTTTCAGTAAATCTTCTACTTTAGAACCCCTTGTTCCACAACATTAAATCTACCTTCTGTTCTAAGTAATTTAATGATTGCCTCATTCAGGTATTAATTACATTTCTGCAGAAGTTTGCAGATGGCATTTAGCTCACCATATTGCAGCCATCGACAAAACACTCCATGTTTGACTAGACCAGCTGAATTACAATACAATTGGAAAGCCTGGTGACTTAATTTATTATTACTTCCATTGAACAGTGTAGCTTCTTTGATTTTTCAACATGGCAAGGAATGGTGTTCTGTAACCCTGTAACATCAAGCACTCTAGTAGCGTGGTTACATATACTGTGAAGTTCCCACTACACTGCCACAACAACATGACAGCATTTCCAACTACACTAGTCTGACACTTTCCATTTTCAAACCAGCCAAGCCTGTGCGAATTCTCTGATAAAGGGTCCCGTCTGAAATATTAATCTGTCTTTTTCTTTGCATACTGACTGATCTGCAGTGTATTTCCAACATTTTTGATGTGGAGACATATGAGCTGAGGTTAAACTTTCCTCCACTATTGCATAAATCTGGCTAATCAAATGTAAGATTTTAAATAGGAGTATTCCATGATAACTCCACTCTGGGGCAGTTTCATACGAACATACGAATTAAGAGTAGGCCATTCGGCCCCTCGAGCCTGCTCTGCCATTTGATAAGATCATGGCTGACCTGATTGTGACCTCAACCCTACTTTCCCCTCAAAATACTATAACCTTTGACTCCCTTGTTAATCAGGAATCTATCTAACTCAGCCTTAAAAATATTCAGTGACCCTGTCTCCACCGCTCTCTGGGGAAGGGAGTTCCACAGACTCACAACACTCAGAGAAAAAAATTTCATCATCTCCCTCTTAAATGGGAGGCCCCTTATTTTTAAATTGTGGCCCCTAGTTCTAGTCTCTTCCACAAGGGGAAACATCCTCTCAGCATCTCCCCTTTCACTGGATAAAAGTTATATTAGTGTAGATATGCTCTGATATTGTTCAATTGTCATTACCTCCTAGAAGACATTTCAGGCCCTGAATTTCCTATTAAGTGCATATTATCACCATAGTCGTTCCCCCAATACAGCCCCTATCTCTGCTCCCTAAGTCCAAGGGACGCAGACTTGAACGTTTATGGCGGACAATTGGTTTAGCCATTTATCACCAGATTTGGCTGGACCACATAAAGCACTATCGGGACCTGCTCTCCTCTGCCAAAACTGTTCACTATTCCAGGATCATCCTGGAATGCAAAGATAACTCCTGGCTTCTCTTCTCCACTACAAACCATCTTCTTAAACCCCTCCCCGCTGCCTCCACCACCCTCACCTCCAACAAATGTGAGGAGCTTTGTCACTAAGATGGAGTCCATCCATTCAGCTGCTTCAGCCACTTCCCTCCCTTCCCCTAGCCCACCAAGCCAAACTTTCCCTAAGATTCTCCCCTGCCCTAGCCCTGAACTTGCATCTTTCTCTAGTTTCTCTCCTATCTCCCCATATGCCCTCTCCGAGCTCATCTTGTTCATGAGACCCACCTCCTGCTCCCTCGACCATATTCCCACCAAACTACTGACCACTCAACTATCCCTCCTCATCCTTCTCGACCTGTCTGCAGCCTTTGACACAGTTGTGTCACAGGCCTTCACCTGCCTGGGCCCTAAACCTTGGAAGTTCCTCCCTAAACTTCTCTGCATCTTTACCTCTCTCTCCTCCAAGATGCTCCTTGAAACCTACCTCAGTGACCAACCTGTCCTAATATCTCCTTACGTGGCTCTGTGTCAAATTTTGTTTGATAACGCCCCGGGACGTTTTACCAAGTTAAAGGCACTATATAAATGCGAGTAGTAGTAGTAGTAGTAGTAGTAGTAGTAGTTGTTGTTGTATTATTGTAGGCCATGGGGTTTCTAGAGGCTTCACTGCAAAGTAAATGGTTTTAGTGATGCTTATGATGACTAAGGGAATGCTATTGTTAAACCAAAGAGAGAAAACTCTCAAAATGTTTTTCATAGATGAATTAAATAGCAATATATACCCGGTATATTCATGGCCTCAATTTTGAATAGATTTAAGGACCAATGTGGAAAGAGCTTGTGCCCCCATTCCTGTAATCTAGAACTTGAGGATTCCAAGGTCATTTTCTTTTGCTCCGAGGTTCTACTTCTAGCTCAACATAGTAGTGTCACCGTAAGGTACAGCACAGAAGGAGTCTTTCGATCCATCGT
The DNA here is from genome assembly GCF_035084215.1 of Heptranchias perlo. NCBI lineage: Eukaryota > Metazoa > Chordata > Chondrichthyes > Hexanchiformes > Hexanchidae > Heptranchias > Heptranchias perlo. The sequence goes on along the minus strand of NC_090329.1, from coordinate 97,969,146 downwards.
GCCTGTGCCGGGTCTTTGGTAGAGCTATCCGATTAGTCCCACTCCCCTGCTCTTTCCCCATAGCCCTGCAATTTTTATACCTGCAGTAAATTCCAGATCATTACAACTCGCTGCGTAAAAAAATGTTTCCTCATGTCACCTCTGGTTCTTTTCCCAATCACCTTAAATCTGTGTCCTCCGGTTACCGACCCTTCTGCCACTGGAAACAGTTTCTCCTTATTTACTCTATCAAAACCATTCATGATTTTGAACACCTCTATCAAATCGCCTCTTAACCTTCTCTGCTCTAAGGAGAAAAACTCCAGCTTCTCCAGTCTATCCATGTAACTGAAATCCCTCGTCCCTGGTACCATTTTAGTAAATCTCTTCTGCACCCTTTCTAAGGCCTTAACATCCTTCCTAAAGTGTGGTGCCCAGAATTGAACACAATACTCCAGCTGAGGCCTATCCAGTGTTTTATAAAGGTTTAGCATAACTTCCTTGCTTTTGTACTCTATGCCTCTATTAATAAAGCCCAGGATCCCATATGCTTTTTTAACAGTCTTCTCAACTTATCCTGCCACCTTCAAAGATTTGTGCATATATACCCCCAGGTCGCTCTGTTCCTGCACCCCCTTTAAAATGGTACCATTTAGTTTATATTGCCTCTCCTCATTCTTCCTACCAAAATGTATCACTTCACACTTCTCTGCATTAAATTTCATCTGCCATGTATCTGCCCATTTCACCAGTCTGTCTATGTCCTCCTGAAGTCTGTTACTATCCTCCACATTGTTTACCACATTTCCAAGTTTCGTTGTCATCTGCAAACTTTGAAATTACACCCTCAATACCCAAGTCCATGTCATTACTATATAGCAAAAAGAGCAGTGGTCCTAACACTGACCCCTGGGGGACACCACTGCGTACTTCCCTCCAAGTCTGAAAAACAACCGTTCACCACTACTCTCTGCTTTCTGTAACTTAGCCAATTTTGTATCCATGCTGCCACTGTCCCTTTAATCCCATGGGCTTTAATTTTGCTTACAGGTCTATTATGTGGTACTTTATTAAATGCCTTTTGAAAGTCCATATAACCGTATTAACCTCAGCAACACTCTCCATTACTTTATCAAAGAACTCAATCAAGTTATGTCAAACACGACTTTCCTTTATCAAATCCGTGCAGACTTTCATTTATTAACCCATACTTTACCAAGTGCCAATTAATTTTGTCCCAGATTATTATCTCTAAAAGTTTCCCCACCACCAACGTCAGGCTGCCTGGCCTGTAAGCGGGGTTTATCCCCCTCCCCCTTTTTTTTTTAAAAACAGAGGTATAACATTTGTAATCCTCCAGTCCTTTGGCACCAACCCCATATCTAAGGAGGATTGGAAAATTGTGGCCAAAGGCTCCACAAATTCCACCCTTACTTCCTTCAGTAACCTAGGATGCAGCCTAACTGGACTGAGTGATTTTTCTACTTGAGTACTACCAACCTTTTAATACCTCCTCTTTATCTATTTTTATCTTAACCAATATCACTATTACCTCCTTCTTTACTGCTATATTGGCAGCATCCTCTTCTGTAGTGAAGACTGTAGCAAAGTATTCATTTAGTACTTCTGCCACGCCCTCTGTCTCCAGAAGATCTCCTTTTTGTCTTTAATCCTTTGACTACCCTTTTACTATTTATATGTTTATAAAAGACTTTTGAGTTCCCTTTTGTTAGCCGCTAATCTATTCTCATACTCTCTCTATGCCCCTCTTATTCCCTTTTTTAGATCTCCTCTGTACTTTCTGTATTCAGCCTGGTTCTCTATTGTATTATGAACCTTATCTTTGTCGTAAACCTCCTTTTTCTGTTTCATTTTAATCTCTATAACTTTAGTCATCCAGGGAGCTCTAGCTTTGAATGCCCTTCCTTTCCCCCTTGTGTAAATGTGTCAACTCTGTACCCGAACCATATCCTCCTTGAAGGCCTCCCATTGTTCAATTACTGTTTTGACTAACAGTTTTTGATTCCAATCCACCTGGATAAGATCCCTTTTTAACTCTCTGCAATTAGCCTTCCTCTGGTTAAGTATTTTTACGCTTGATTGTTCCTTGTCCTTTTCCACAACTATTCTATACTCACTATTATGATCACTGTTCTCCAAATGCTCCCCCCGTTGAAACATGCTCCAGTTGCCCCACTTCATTCCCCAGAACTAGATCCAGCAATGCTTCCTTCCTCATTGGACTGGAAACATACTGATCAAGAAAGTTCTCTTGTATACATTTCGGAATTCCTCTCCCTCTTTGCCCTTTTCACTGTTGCTATCCCAGTCTATATTGGGATAATTGAAGTCCCCCATTATCACATTCTATAGTTCTTGCACCTTTCTGTAATTAGCCTGCAAATTTGCTCCTCTATCTCCTTCCCACTATTTGATGGCCTATAGTACACACCACCCAGCAGTGTAATGGCTCTTCTGTTGCTCCTTAATTCTAACCAAATAGATTCTTTGACCCCCTCGACTACATTATCCCTTTCCAGGTCTATAAGTTTCTTTGATCAATACTGCATCCACCCATGCCCTCTCATCTCTTTCCTTCTCTATCTTTCCTGAATACCTTGTAGCCAGGAATATTAAGTACCCAATCCTCCCCTTCTTAGAGTGGCAATAACAGAGACCTGGCTCAATCATAGTCCCATGTGGCAACTTGAGCCTGCAGCTCACCAACCTTATTGATCATGCTCCGTACATTTACGCATATGCACTCCAAACTCATCTTAGACTGCCTCACATTTGCCCCCTATCTGATCCCTCCTATTTCTGAACTTTTCTATACTCTCATGCTATTTATTCTTTCCAGTCCTCTGTGCACCTTGTTTCTCCTCTCTAATGTGTCATCCTGGTGCCCATCCCCCTGCCAAATTAGATAAAACCCTCCCCCCACAGCACTAGTTAACCTCCCCACCAGGACATTGGTCTCAACTCTGTTGAGGTGCAACCCATCCATCTTGGACAGATCCCTCTTGCCCCAGAACTGGTCCCAAAGCCACAGGAATCTGAAGCCCTCCCTCTTTTACCATTTCTTCAGTCACGCATTTACCTGTCTTACCCTACTATTCCTATATTCACTAGCGCGTGGCACTGGGAGTAATACAGATTACCACCTTTGAGGACCTGCTTTTTAACTTCCTCCCTAGCTCCTGAAACTCTGACTGCAGGACCTCGACCCTTTCCCTTCCTATGTCATTGGTTCCCACATGGACCACGACTTCTGGTTGTTCCCCTTCCCCCCTCAAAATATTCTGCACCCTCATCAGTGAAATCCTTTACCCTTGCACCAGGGAGGCAACACACCATGTGGGACTCACATTGGCGGTTGCAGAAACGCCTGTCGGTCCCCCTGGCTGTCGTATCCCCTATAACCACTGCAGTCCTACATTTCGCTGTGGCCCCCTGTGCAGTCCTTCGCACCACGGTGCTATGCTATGGACTGCACTCCTTCGGGGTGTCATCACCTTCAATACTGAAAACCGGTTAGTGAGAGACACACTCCTGAAGGACATGTTTGTTCACAAATTAACGCTGTCTTCATGTATCAGAACTATTTTTGTGGGCACCTTTATATATAAATCACAGAATACATGAGGTATACTTCAGTGAACTTATAAACTTTAATCAATAATACGATTTTGTTGAAGCCGATAACTGATACTTTTCGGTTCTTCCTTATCCTTAAGGCTAAAAATTCTATATCGATTTGCCTTTAAAAATAGTCTGAAGTAGAATCTCAGAAACTTCGGTAAGGAAGGCCATTTGTTCCATTGCGACTGTGCTGATGTTATCCCCCCTTCAGAGATGTACTCTAATCCTAACTTTCTGCCGTTTCCAATTATGCTTGAGATATTTCTTCTTATCCACCTTAATATTACTATGTTCGATGTTAAATTGTACATTTCTAATATTTTGTACTTCTACATAAAAGTAGTTGATGTTGTGCCATTGCTGATATAGAATGTATAGCCTGGAGCAGGGAAGCTGAGCCCTAGTCAGTGACTTGCCAGTTTGAGGGTGTTGTTCAAACCGCAGAATCATCTGTTTACCCTCTTTACTGAGAGGTCAGGGTTCAATGGTAATGCGGCCCTGCTGCTGTTTCCTTTGTTGTTACATCGTTGTTACACTGGTTCGAGTTCCACGGGTGTGCACAGAGGTAAACTGCACGACTGCTTTCCCCGTTTAAAATCTAATTATAGGAATCCTGTAGTTATATAGATATTAAACCATTTTGATTAATAGCTTCACGTGTAGGAGCCTAAATATGCAAACTGTGTATAGGGAAGAGAACAAATGTGTAACAATTTTCATCTTTGAATTATTCATGTACCATTGGTAATGATCCAAGACCAGTAAAGACTGCTTTTCTGGATGGCTGGACCTTGAAGTGCAGTGAGTTCTTAACATATCATCTTCCATTTAACTCCACCATACAGCGTCCCCATAACCATTACTTCTGTTGAGGACAATTTAGTTCATTTGCCAATCTTAGGGAATATTTTCTCCACTCAAAAAATACTTCAAGAGGAAGTTGGGAATGTTAACAACAAAAAGAAAGTAGATTTTTAAAGTTAAGTGCTTTCCTATCATGAAGCAAAGTTAACACAAATGACTGATGTAAGCTACAGCTTCCCTATTAACAGCAGAGAGCAGAATGGATTTGAAAGTAGCCTCTATCGTATAGAAGATACAAGTGAATGATTTCAGCATATTGTGCATAACAAAGTGTACAGAATAGAATTGCAGATTATTTTATCTACATCGTCACATGTTCCACGTTTATTGAGTGACAGAATACAAATCAGTTTCTCAACATTGATTAATATTTTTCTTTTACTGACAGAAAAGGAATTCGCATTCCAATTAAAGCATTGTCCAAAATTCAACATTTTATCATAAATCTTCAGTTTTGCACCTACATTTTAAACTAATTTCTCCACATACATACATTTTTATTTTTGTTAAATCTACTGTTGCTTATTTAATTGGAATAATGGCTCATACTCTGGAGTGTGCTACGTCTGAATTCTGTAATTATAGCTTCAAATTGTATTTGGTAGAGACATTATTGATTGCATTGTTTGAAGAAGGGTCCAGGAAGTACTGTACCTGTTTTTACTGGAGGAAACTGTGGCTCATCCACGACTTGATACCAGACAAGCAGACTGACAACACGTAGGGAATGGAGGGGTTAAGAGAAGTGATAGAGGGGTAGAGCTGGGTGTCATCAACATTACATGTGGAAGCTGACCACGTCAACGGATGTCGTCGCCAAGGGGAAGCATGTAGATGAGGACGAGAAGGCGGCCAAAGATGGATCCTGGGAGGAATCCAAAGTTAATGGGGCGGGGGTGGGAGTGGGAAGAGAAACCATTGATGGAGATGCTCTGGCTATGATCAGATAGGGAAGAGAGCCAACAGAGTGCAGTGTCACTGAGCTGGACAATGGAGGAAAGGCGTAGGAGGATGGTGTGATTCACCATGTCATGGGCTGCAGTAAGGTCAAGAAGGAGGAGGGATAATGCCCCACCTTCACTATCATTATTTGATTTGTTAGAGAGGACTTCTTGTATAGGTCTCCAGGATAAGGCTCCAGATTGTTTGGTACTTTCCCAGTTCCAGGCAGAAGCCAAACATCATGTGCTCTGATTGGGAAATGTCCACAAGTGCTGAATCCATTTTTGTGATAGGAAAGCTGGGGTTTTGCTGTAACAGGGGACGCCTCTTATACTTGCCAGCAGTGACAGTTGTACCAATCGGTGAATCTCAGGCAGAGCGTAAACCGTTGGGAACAAGACTAACAGCCAGGGGAATGGGTCGGAAGGCAACTTGCTATTGGTCATTGGCCTTGAAAAATCCTGGACCATTCCCAAAATGGTTGGGTTTGGGGGCAGGACCAGAGCACGTCACTCAGGCCACATTCTCTCCCGTATTCATTCAACAAGGTGATGTGGAACCTGTGAAGCATTTTTTGTTTTCTTCAGTATTCTTTCTAATTGGAAAGATGCAGATTTAATAGTGCTGTGATATCGGTGATGCATCCAGAGGAAGCCTGTTCTCATATGCCTACGTCCTCCTCATTGTGCTCTACTTTCTACAGCAAAGAAAGCCACTGGTTATATCTGTTCTGCACGAAGTATTAATGTTCCTAATGCAACAAAGGCTTTGTCAGTATTGACAAAATATATATCTGCTGATATTATGAATAAAAGGAATGTATCAGTCAGTTAAGTTGAAGGAGATAAAAGTGCCTGGACCTAATGGGATACATCCAAGGACCCTAAGGGTAATGAGGTGGTGTCGAGTATAGTGGGTGAGAGAAAATGCAGTGGATGTGATGCACATGGACTTTCAGAACGCCTTTGACAGGTACCACACAGGCGACCACCGGAGAAGATTAAGGAGTATGTAAATAGGGGGAAGGCTAGCAAATTGGATTCAAACTGGTTAGAAGGGAGCAGACTGAGAGTAAGAGTTAAGGGCAGTTTCTCAGAGAGGATTGAAGTGGGTAGTGGTGTCCCACAGGATTCTGTTCACTGTGTACATCAAAGATTTGGATATAAGGTAGTGGGAGTGGTGTCCAAATCTGCAAACCATACTAAAATAGGAGGCATAGTAAATAATCCTGAGGACCAAAGGAAGCTGCAACGAACTATTGATAAAATGGTGGAATGGGCAAAAGAGTGTAGATGTAATTCAGTGTCATTGTAAAGTGGTATATTTTGATTTAAAAAAAGTAATAATTATACTTTGAATGGGGGATGATTCAACTTGATGTGGAAGAACAGAAAGAATTGGGGATTCAGGTTCCCAAGACATTAAAGGCAGCACCTCAAGAGGATAAGGCCATAAAAAAGCTAATGGCAAGAAGTATAGAATATAAAAGTTGATATGTAATGGTGAATCTATATAAGACATCAGTAAGACCACAGTTGGAATACTACATGCAGTTTTGGGCTCCACGGTGCTTCTGTTAGAACAGAGGAGATTATGAGGTGATTTGATAGAGGCGTTTAAAATTATGAGGGGATGGAACAGGGTAGATAGAGTGCTTCCAGTGGTTGGTGGTCTAGAATGGGGAAACACAGACATAAGATTTAATGCAAGAGATTTAGGACAGATAGCATGAGAGACAGCGGGTTACGAGGCTGTAGAATGTACTACCAGAGTTAGTGATTGAAGCATAGAGCATGTCAACATTTAAGAATAAGTTAGATAGGTGGTTGAAGGAAAGGTGAATAAAGAGATATGAGAACATGGTGAGCATATGGGGTTAGGATTACTGTTCATGCAGAGGATAAAAATCAACACAGACTGGTTGGGCCAAACAGCCTGTTTCTGTGTTGCAATTTCTACGTATGTAATTCACAACCTTGTCCAGAGCGTCAAGCGCCAGTGTGCTTACCCATTCACTAACGTTCTGTTTAATCCAACTTTCCAAATATAACACCAAGTAGATATTTGTATTCTGCCCCTGCCCCTCTACAGAAGCTTTATGTCCTCCATAATATTGAAATCATGATTTGGAAGGGTTCATATATAGTGCAGTACTGGAAAAGAAAAGGACTGTGTGACTGCTGTAATAAATTGAGAGCAAACACTACTCTATCTACTTCCAACCCAAAAACACTCCATAAAATAAGACAGGTCTTGAACATTTTTTTTGTGAGCACTGCATTTTTGCTAATAGCTTCAACTGTCATAAGCAAATGCTCTTTTCCATCAGCAAAAATAATCTGACTGAAAACAAAAAAACGGAATACTGAAATGTTAAAATGTTAGACTGAACCTAAGTAGCATACTTTGCTAGTGAACAGAATGCAGATGATTCAAAATGAAAAATTAATTAGAATTTTGCATGACAGAGATACAGTCCCATCTTTGCATCCATGTGTTAATGAAAGACAAGCGCTAACTACACAATGGATAGACTATTTTCTTATATACAAGTCTGACAAATGAGAACTAAACATACTGTACAACTAGTTATTCTACATAAATTTTAAACATAACTTGTAGATAACTTTCATCTGTCATTGTATATTAATGGGGTCTAATCTGTTGGCAATTTATACAGAAAAACTTTTTTTTTTAAGAATGCTCGATTAGCTATACAGTGGTATAGTCATCATGATTCTTCAAATATAGCCCAATCTTCACATATAAACAGGATCATCCAACATCTTTACACAAGAAGTCACTTTAGGATTTCATGCTAGCCACACCTGGTGACCCTCCCCATTCAGCTGTTAAAAAGGGCCTTGTTTCTTCAACCAGAGGATGCAGCAATGAGATTGTGATGACATTTCATAAGCAATAAAACATATGCTTATTTTAAATTCTAATAGTTCCAATAACAGGTCAGAGAATCAAGAAGTAAGCTGAGTGACAGATTTGTATGCAGAGATGGGAATATTTTCAAAGAATGAAGAACCCTCCACCTGGCAGATAATCCAGCACTCTACATTCATCAATCTTCAATACAAACACAAACGTATCAAAACCACATCAGAAATGGAGATGGAAATCTGTTGACATGAACCACACGCCCAGCTTAGAACAATGATGCCTTCAGGAAAGCTTCAGATTGCAGTACAAAGTTGGTCCACAAACAAGACCCAGAGAATCCTCTGCATTTTGATCTTAAACGCGACAGCACACAAAGATTGTGGTCTAACTTAGTGGTTGTTTATACAGAAGAAAAAATAAGCAACTCTGACAATTCCCACAAGAAAATGTTCTATTTTTTCCTCAAACAAGAACATAGCTAACAGCTTGAAAGTAACAAAATTGAATTTGGTCACCTCCTCCCAAAACGTGTAGTTGTATCTTAAGTTGCTCAAACACCTTTTGAATACATGCGAACCAATTGGTGGTGTGAGGGGGGGGTCCAAAGAGGGGTTCTGGGAACAGAAAGTTTTGAAATTTTATATTAAAAATGATGCAGACCGGTTAATCAATCTAATACTTCACTAATAATTGTTTCTCCTTTCTTAGAGATTAAAAATCTCACATTTGGATTTTCAACAAACCAACTGGACCATCACTTTGCCAAAGATTATCTCAACAGACACGCTCACATCCGTCATCCACCTCCACCCCATTTCACAAAGGCACTCTATCCCCTCCAGACCCAGTTCACAAATACACTGTAACACATCCAACTTCACATCCTTTCATGGAGATATTCTCTTTCCCTCCAATGCTCCAAAATCATACCAGCACTCTGCTCTTCCCCTTCCCCCCAATTCAACCCGACACTTCTTTCCTTTCTCACCAGGTGAGTTGGTACTCTTCTTTTACTCCCTCAGTTAAAGCTGCCACTCTTCTTTCTTCCTCCTGCCCCCGCAAGAGTTTATTCTGACACTCTTTCTCCCCCCTTTTAAGAGTTCATGCTGGTACTTTTTCTCCCTCCCCCTAAGCTGATACTCTCCCACCCCTCGCTGGCACTCACCTTCCCCACTCCTTCTCAAGTGGTCCTACAATATAAATGAAGACATTTTGATATTTTAGTTTTCTTCAGAGTCTTACCTTGAATGGAAAAAATTCCACACCTTACTTGCACCATGGAGGTAAGCCTGCTTCAGAGAACCTTTGTGGAGTCCATAAAGAAATTGAAAGCCAGTAAAGGTATGATAAGCTGTTAACTCCATCATCGGTCTGATGGATGTTTTATTGGAAGTAGAACACTCTGGCATCTGGATGCCCAACTGGGTGATAACAAGTCATGAACAAAAAGGCATATTATAAACCAGCTGGGGCCCTTGATAAGAATACGGTCTTCCTCTCCAATGATTTTTCATCTTCAGTTGAGAAATTAGTATAAGGGTCTGGCAGCTGAAGATTAAAACCAGTGATGCCAGCTGAATCAATTACCTGCTCCTTCAGATACCTGAGTGAGTACAGAACATCACTTATCTTTGGAAAATTAATGTTCCCTGCCTCTATTCGATAATCCACTGACCTGGAAGGATGCTTCTCTACAGGGCCCATTCTCAATGTCTCCAAGTGCGAGAGAATCAAACTTGAACAGGATTTCTTTCCAACAAAGGGGATGGTTATGTGGAGCTCTCTTGCTACATTTGGGGATGGACTACATATCACGGAAAGCTATGCAGAGTTGACAGGCATCATTAGTACTGGTCATGAGTTTCAATCACTGGGAAGGATTCATGATATTTGACACATACTTTAAATGTAGGGATCTGAATGGACCAGAGGCTGAGAATGAATTGACTGGAACCTAACCAAAAGAGGTTGTTTGGCCAAAGTTGTCAACCTAAGCAAGATTGTGTTGGAACTCTCAAAAAAAACATTGCCAAAATTAAGAAAAGTCTGAAAAAAATTCAAACAGTTAGTCTATGAAATGGGTTATCAAGAAGCATTAAACGATGGAACTTACATCAGATGCACTGGCTCAAAGCCGAATCTTGTCCCAATGATGGAAGAAAGATAACCATGGATGTGTCACAGATTGAAATCCTGAATGCAGCTGTGTTTGGAATGGTCATTGGGTGTACATAGTGTGAAATTCTTAAAGACACAGGGTCGCTAGATTATTTTCCAGGTCAAATCTCTCCACATCCTTGCTCCTCCCTATCTCTGTAATCTCCTCCAGCCTTACAACCCTCCTAGAACTCTGCAGTCCTCCAGCTCTGGCCTCTTGTGCATCCCCCACTTCCTTTGCCCCACCATTGGTGGCTGTGCCTTCAGCCATCTAGGCCCTAAGCTCTGGAATTCCCTCCCTAAACCCCTCTACCTTTCTCTCCTCCTTTAAGACGCTCCTTAAAACCTACCTCTGACCAAACTTTTGGTCCTGTCCACTTCTCCTTCTTTGCCTCGGTATCAAGCTTTGTCTCCAGTGAAACATCCTGGGACGTTTTATGTTAAAGGAGCGATATAAATGCAAGTTGTTGTTGATGGCTTATCTCATTTGTTTGTGGAGAACGATGACTGAAGAATCAGAGTGCTTCATATATACTGTATTAAAAGATTACTGCATTTTCTAGTGCTTTTTGAGGCTCTGAGTAGATGCATTTTGTCCACATCCAAGATCACCATGTTGTACTGCAAGATTTTTACAACCCATCTTCTAATTAGGAATATGGGGTTAAAATATGCTTTATTTCTAAAAAGTGAGATCAAATTTCATTTAAAGGAGGAACTGACAATTGCAGGGAACGAATGCCAGTGCTTTATTCTCTCATTAAAAGCGATGAGAGTGTGAGCTTACATGCCAAACTCATTCTGCCACAGGCAAGAAACATTTTCACTGACCTATTATGTTCCCAATGTTTAACTATGAGAAGTCATGGTAGAACAGGTTTTATCAAAAAGTAATATAAAATTATAAAACAGGTTTTAAAAATGGTGTGCGCTATTCTAACAATAAGCAAAATACCAGTTATTTATTCTGGAGGGTGTGAGTGACTGCCCTTGACATTAGGGAAGCATTCGACCAAGTGTGGCACCAAGGAGCCCTAGTAAAACTGAAGTCAATGGGGATTGGTGGGGGGGGGGGGGGAAGAGAGAGAAACTCGCAAGTGGCTGGAGTCATACCTGGCACAAAGGAAGATGGACATCACTGCAGGACATTCTGAAGGGGGAGGGTGAACAGCCAGAGGTCGTGGTCCATATCGGTACCAACGACATCTGTAAAAAAAAAAGGGATGAGGTCCTGCAAGCAGAATATAGGGAGTTAGGAAATAAATTAAAAAGCAGGACCTCTAAGGTAGTGATCTCAGGATTACTCCCAGTACCACAAGGTAGCGAGAGCAGAAATAGGAGAATAGACCAGATGAATGCATGGCTTGAGAGATGGTGTAGGAGAGAGGGGTTTAAATTCCTGAGGCAGTGGGATCGATTCTGGGAAAGGCAGGACCTGAACAAGCTGGACGGGTTGGACACAAGCAGAACTGGGACCAATATCCTTGCGGGGGCATTTGCTAGTTCTGTCGGGGAGGGTTTAAACTAGTATGGCAGGGGGATGAGAACCAAAGGGCAGGTACAGATAGGACACATTCAGACCGAAACGGGAAGTAGAAAAGCAGTTAGTGAGGTAGTTAGTGACTCAGAAAGGCAAAAGAAGCAAAGGTTAAATAGTGTTCAGCACAGGAATTTGATGGGGTTAAAGGGTATATACTTCAATGCAAGGAGTATTACAAACAAAGCAGATGAGCTAAGGGCACAGATAGACACATGGCAGCATGGTATCATTGCTATAACGGAAACCTGGCTTAAAGAGGATAATTGGCAGCTCAATATTTCTCTATATAAAGGTTTCAGGCAGGATCGAGTGGGTGATTAAAAAAAAGGAGGGGGGGGTAGCATTATTGGTTAAAGAATCAATTATAGTTGTGAGAAGGGATGATGTGCTAAATGGATCATCAATCGAGGCCATATCGGTTGAGCTAAGAAATAAAAAAGGGGCAGTCACACTAATAGGAGTGTACTGTAGACCCCCAAACAGCGAAAGGGAGATAGAAGAACAAATATGTAGGCAAATTTCTGAGTGCAAAAATAAGAGGGCAATAATAGTAGGGGACTTCAACTATCCTACCATCAACCGGGATTCAAACAGTGTGAGGGGCACAGAGGGTGCAAAATTCTTGATCGGTGTCTAGGAGAACTTTTTTAGCCAGTACGTGACAAGCCCAACAAGAGGGGATGCAATTCTAGATTTAGTTCTGGGAAATGAAGATGGGCAAGTGGGTGAAGTCACAATGGGTGACCATATTGGGGATAGTTACCACAATTCAGTTACTTTTAGCATTATTATGGAAAAGGACAGAGTTAAATCAGGAGTGAAAGTTTTAAATTGGGGGAAGGCAAATTTTACAGAACTAAGGTGATTTGGCAGAAGTGGACTGGACACAACTACTTGAGGAGAAATCAGTGGCAAGCCAGTGGGAGGCACTAAAAAGTGAAATTCTACAGGTACAATGCAGACACGTCCCCTCAAAGAAAAAGGGTGGCACTGCCAAATTTAGAGCCCCCTGGTTGTCTAGAAGTATACGGGACAAGATAAAGCAGAAATAGAAAGCTTATGACTGTCACAGAAAACTAAATACTGCAGAAAGCCTAGAGGAGTATAGAAAGTACAGGGATGATGTAAAAAAGGAAATAAGGAAAGCAAAGAGAGGGCATGAAAAGATATTAGCTAGTAAAATTAAGAAAACCCAAAGATGTTTTATCAGTACATTAAGAACAAGAGGATAGCTAAGGAAAAGGTGGGACCTATCAGGGATGATAAGGGTAACTTGTGTGTAGAAGCAGAGGAAGTGGGTAGGGTTTTAAATGAATATTTTGTCTCCATGTTCACAAAGGAAAGGGATGATCCGGACATAGTAGTTAAAGAGGAGAGGTGTGAAATATTGGATAAGGTAAACATAACGAGAGAGGAAGTACTAGAGGGATTGGAATCCTTGAAAGTTGATAAGTCATCAGGGCCGGATGGATTGTTTCCTAGGCTATTGAAGGAAGCCAGGGAGGAAATAGCGGATGCTCTGATGGGCCGAATGGCCCCCTTCTGTGCTGTATCTTTTCTGTGGTTCTATAGCTGCAGGAGTTCCTCAGGGCAGCGTCCTAGGCCAAACTGTCTTTAGATGCTTCATCAATGACCTTCTCTCCATATATAAAAAAACTAGTATCAGTAATGGTGGCCACGAAACTACCTGACTGTCGTAAAAACCTATCTGGTTCACTAATGTCCTTTCGGGAAGGAAACCTGCTGTCCTTACCCGGTCTGGCCTATATGTGATTCCAGACCTACTGCAATGTGGTTGATTCTTAATCGCCCTCTGAAATGGCCTAGCAAGCCACTCAGTTGTTCAAGAAGGCAGCTCACCACCACCTTCTCAAGGGCAATTAGGGATGGGCAATAAATGCTGGCCTTGCCAGCGATGCCCACATCCCTTGAACGAATAAAAAGTCAGAAATGGGGCTGTTTGCTAATGATTGCACATTGCTCAGTTCCATTTGTGATTCCTCAGATAATGAAGCAGTCCATGATTGCACACAGCAAGACCTAGACAATATCCAGGCTTGGACTGATAAGTGATAAATAACATTCACACCACAGAACTGCCAGGCAATGACCATCTCCAACAAGAGAGAGGCTAACTACCTCTCTTTGACATTAAATGCCATTACCATCGCTGAGTCTCCCACCATCAACAGGCTGGGGCTGGGGGTCACCATTGACCAGAAAAGCAATGTAGACCAGCCACATAAAAGCCATGGCTATGAGGTCAGAGGCTCAGTATTCCCTGGTGAATGACTTACCAAAGCCTCTTCACCATTTACAAGGCACAAGGCAGGAGTGTAATGGAATACTTGCCTGGATGGGTGCAGCTGGAACACTCACGGAGTTCGACACCATCTAGGATAAAGCAGTCCGCCAGATCGGCACCTCATTCACCAGCTTAAATATCCACTCCCTGCACCACTGGCGTATGGCGGTTACTGAGTGTGCTATCTACAGGATGCACTTCAGCAGCTCACAAATGGCTTCTTCAGCAGCTCCTCTCAAACCCTTCACCGCCTAGAAGGATACAAGGCAGCAGGTGCACAGGAACACCAATCACCTCCAGGTCTCCCTCCATATCCCTACTTGGACAGATATCGTCATTCCTTCCTCGTCGCTGGGTTAAAATGCTGGAATTCCCTACTGAACAGCATTGTGAGAGCACCTTCACTTAACGGATTGCAGCGGCCCATCACCATCTTCTCGAGGGCAACTGGGGTTTGGCAATAAATGCCGGCCTCGTTAGCAATGCCCACATCCAGAAAATTAATAAAATACATATATACACTTAGATATAAAATGTGTAAATATTTGCATATTGACCTGAACGGAGGCAAGATTATTTGGAAAGACAGAATCTTTTGCATGCAGCCTACCTAGATTGGAATACAAAATACTAAAGCAATTTTTTTTTAAAACAAAAAACAGAATATATTATCCCCTAATGAGTGACTCAGTCCTGTGGAAACACTTTCCGCTCCTCTCACAGCAACTGTTTAACCTGAAAGATGGCTGTGATCCACCATGCACATTTTACAACAGCTTCTGAGCAAATGAGGGAACATCCAAATCTAATAGAAACTCAATGCAAAACACTCACATTTTAGGGCATTTTATCCATTTTTACTGAGGAAGTGAAGTCCAGGTAAAGCATGGACAGGATTACAAAAAAATTTTTTTTTTTTTTTTTAAAACATGCGTCTACAGTGTGTTTTTTTGGTTGTATTGCATGGCTAAACTCAACCATAAAAAAATTGACGTTTGTTAATTTGCTGAAATATTGTACTCCCTGAAGTGTGCTTGTTTATTTTCGCTTCACTGAAAGTTTCAATGATTTTAAATACCTTTTAGTTAATTAAGACAACAGTTGTATGGCAGATTAAAAAAAATGCAAATTGTTTCAAGTGTGTGCTTTTTGAACAATTTACAGTGACAGCCTATGCAGGCTGGCAGAGAGGTTAAAACACAGCAGCTAAAACAAGAATGAGAGATCTTACAAACAAGCTCAAAACATCTATCTTTTTTAATTAACAGACAAAAAGATGCAACAAAGTTCTTCTAAAAATTACATAATCCAACACACTCCATATCTTAAGCAAGTAGAAGGTGGTGTCTTTTACTGACACTTATTGCAATTGTTTACATCAAGTCCCTACAATTTAAAAGAGTAAACATGAAACTTAGTGAGCGATTGGGGGTTGGGAGGGGAAGGGGAGTGGGGGAAGCACTTAGGCTGATATGCCTATCTTATTTAAATTAAAGCAAATACATGGTTTGGGGGGGGGGGGAAAGAGAGGGGAAATCTTTATTCAATTTTATTAACACAAAGTTCGTTCACTTCCCATGCTCTTGTACTGTCTTAGTACACAAAATAAACCTATTAAAGAGGATCCTTTTATTTTGTGGCCTGCATAGTTTGTCTATGAAAACTATCAAGTGAATTAAATTTAAAAATAAAAGCTGTAGAAAACTGTATGATAATTTAGTCTCCACATTACATCCACAACAGACTGCAAAAATGATAGAAAGCAAAATAGCTCCGCTGCATTCTGAGTACTTTGAATCAACTGGTCTAGACTGAAAAAACAAAGAAAAAGCATGATTTTCTCCATAGAAGAAATATTTATATATTTGTAGTCTCTTGCAAATATAAAATGGGGACTAAAAGTTGCAGTGCAATAATTAAAGAAAAGCCCACAAACAACTTCTGAACTAACCAAAGAGAACTGCGTATACGTAAATGAATAAAAATAACCGCTCCTAATAACGAATGATTTTTATGTTTTACAGTTTATTGAAATAAAATAGAAAAATCTAATTATGTTAAAGACAACCTAAATCTATCCCCCACCCACCCCCCACAACTGCACCCCTCACCCCCAGAGAGGATAGTTTTGATATCAGCCTCTGCAGACCTGCAAAACTAATGACACTGTATTTGAAACTTTTTACAGAGATGTAATGTTTACAAATCTGACGCTTACAAAGCATGGTTTGGTCGCTTCGGAGGTGGCGGTGGCATTAGCTCAGAGTCCATATCCAGGGACTTTTTCCTTGGTTCTCTTTGGGATTGCATTTGATTCCTTTCAATGAATTCAAACAGGAATTCCTTTGTAACTGGATTAGAGATACTGCTGCAGACAGCTGGGAAAAGAAGATGGGAATCAGACAGTGAGATGGGAAATGGTTTAATTCTCTAAAGTGACACTACTGCCGTACATTCATATACCTGAATGAGATGGAATATCTACATCTATTTTATTCCAAGTTATGCTGAGGACTTAAGATTATGTTTTGCTCATGCTTTAAAGATTTATGGTAAATACTTAAAAAAGTTCTACCTATTTCACTTTCCTTGTTAACCCAAAAAAACAATGTGCTGGTCGACAGAAAGGTAAACTGAATGAAAATGTTTTCCTTCATAAAAACTTGGTTAAGTAAAATATACCCTGAATTGTCAGTGATCTTAACCTGGGCAAGCTATATTTCTAAAATAAACATTAGTCTTTCACTTTGCCGATACCCAGTTCCATAAATTTATGTTCAACATTCAAACTTATATAGCTGGATGGAATGGAACTGTGCTCCAGCTGCAGCTACAGAGGTGAAGGATATTTTATCTTTATGTGCATATGAATACTAATTTTTTTTATTAAGTATCCTTGCAGCAGAAGATACGGTGAGGTGCATGCACAGGACCTGATCAATTTATAGTTGCAGAGAGGTTGGAATCTGGGAAAACTGACCAGTTTATCACTATCGTAAAATATTTTCTCTTTGCAATGGAAAAGAGTAGTTCAATTAAAAACTCCTATGTTAACAAGCCTTTTTTTTTTGCCACTGTACTTTCTAAGATCATGTACTTACAAAATAAAATTCCGTATAAAAATCATGCAAAACACAAGGCAAAATCATTTTTTTTCCAAATGTATCTTTAGGCTTCTCCCTACACGGTTAATTTGTGATATTTCTGTGATGTTTATATAATCCTATTGCTGACAGGCTCATGTTGTTTATGAACTGCCTTTTTACAAAATACGCAAGCAAAAATTCTCTATCTGAGGATCAAATAGCATTTCACACAGACTCAGGCCCGATTCACTTCCAGCAAAATAAATCCTCACTGGCTTCTTTCTGCCCGTATGCAGGCTTTATCTACATGATAATAAAAGGAAAGCTTGACTCTAGACGCCAGAATGTCAGTTGTCCCTTAAGTATGTATTTCTTTTTCCTCTTTACACTTGAACCTCAATTTATAGGTTTTTAAAAAAACATTCAGAGATTTTATGCAATTTATACTGCAGTTTTCAAAGTGCGTTTGGCTTCACATCAATACAAACTGTGTACTTTAATTTTGGATGTAAAGTCACATGAAGCATATTTAGGCAAGTCATGTGAGACCACCACCAGATTTTAACTCACATCACTTCAGCTTTACACCTTCTGCAGTATAACTGCTCCAGTGGTTGTGTCAACACTGGGATCACACTAAGATTGGAGTTAACACCTTATGTACACAAGTACAAAGTCCTACAGCATTAAGCAAAAAAAAGCATCACAGTTACTATACAATGATCACATCATAAAAAGTAAAAAAAATTACACTCATTTTGGTGTTTGTGGATTTCCATTTTTATCTTTCACTCAGCTAAGGGATTGAAATAATGGAATTTTACAGAACAGGAGAAAACAATTCAGCCCATTGTGCCTGGGCTGGCTCTCTGAAGGTTATCTACTTAGTCCTATTCCCCTGTCTCCTCCCAATTATCAGTAAAGTGATGGAAGGAGTCTTCACTAATGTCATCAAGCAAGCTCTACAACATCAATAACCAGCTCACTGACACTCAGTTTGGGTTCTGCCAGAAATACTTGGCTCCGGACCTTTTCACAGTCTTGATCCAGGCATGGGCACATGCTGAATGTCTGAGGAGAGACAACAGTAACTGCCTTCAACATCAAGGCAGCAAGGAATTGTAGTAAAACTGAGGTCAAGGCAGCAAGGAATTGTAGTAAAACTGAGGTCAAGGCAGCAAGGAATTGTAGTAAAACTGAGGTCAATGCAGGAGTTGGCAGTAGGGGGTTAGGTTTAAGAGGAAAACCCTCCACAGGCTCGGATCATATTTGAGACAAAGGAAGGTGGTGATGGTTGCGGTTGTTGAGAGGCCAATCATCACAGCCCCAGGACATTGCTGCAGGAATTCTTAAGGGTAGAGTCTATGGCCCGACCTCCTTCATCTGCTTCACCAATAATCTTCTCTCCATCATAAGGCCATGAGTGAAGGGATTCTCCAGTGTCCAGTTCCATCCACAATTCCTTTGATAACGAAGCAGTCCATGCCAGCCTATAATAGGACCATGTCTGCTTTGGCTGACAAGTGGCATGTGCCACTTGCCCCAAATAAGTGCCAGGCAATGACCATCTCCAACAAGAAAAGGCCCAACCACCTTCCCACTTTAGGCACTCAGGGCACGACTTTAACTGTGAAAAATGGGTGGGTTGGTGGCTTGGAGGGGGCATTCAAAATTGCCCCCAACCCACCTATTTCCAGTTTTCACCAGGGTGGGAGACCACTCCGCTCTCAGGAGGCGGGTCGGGCCTTAAAACCCTTCAAGGAGGCTTCGGGCCTCCATTTTCCCACAGTTTCCGATTTCAACCCCGAGGGGCCGGGATCCTGGGCCTTCTCTTTTACGCCTCGTGAAAGGAGGCGAGAAGGCCTGAGGCTAACAGACAGGTGCCTTTCTGGCACAGCTTGAGGGCCTTGAGGAGCAGGAGTGCTACCCCCAGCCCAAGAAGCCTACCTGCACCAACCCCCAACGATTGCGGACCCCCCCACCGATCGCAGACTCCCAACCCTGATTCCGGATCACCCCTACTCCCGATCCCAGACCCGGATCCTCCCCCACAACGATCGCAGACCCCCGACCCCCCAACGATTGCGGACCACCGATCCCTCCCCCCATGACTGACTGACACCCCTGTCCCAACCTATGCCCCCTGTGCCTCCCCCCCAACCATACAAACAAAGACTTATCTGAACACGTCCTCTCCCTGGCTGGTCTCCCGTTCGACTGAGACCAAACGGTCAATCGAGCCGGTCAGTCGGTTGGCAAACCGACAAAAAAGACGTCCTTACGTCAAAATCGTAAGGAAGTCCGGGAAACCCGTACTTCTAGGTTTCCCGTCTGCAATTTGACCCCCGCCTCCTTCCTGGCTCGGGGTCAAGATCATGCCTCCAGTGTCAGCTTCAAGCAATCTCAGGTAAGATTTTTTTAAAATCATTTTTCGGGATGTGGGCATTGCTGCTGAGGCCAGCATTTATTGCCCATCACTAGTTGCCCTTGAGAAGGTGGTGGTGGGTCTTCATACCTCTGTGTGGTACAGTTAGATATAGAGATAAGCTCCCTCTACTCTGTTGAAACAATGTGCCTCTGCCTCCCTCAGAAGAAACACCTACTGCACCATTGTAATATTTTCCATACCAACTAACCAATGGTCGCTGAGATCAATCGTCAACTTAATGCCAATTTGTACTGAATTAATGGCAGTTTTGTGCTATAGGCCCATGGCTACAATGAACTAAGTTCATCCAGGTTTTGAAAAGGCAGAAAGTGGAAGACAACTAAATTCAAATGAGATCCACCATTAATAATTGGCTTAATTGGTGTTTTTATTTAAGCAGTGGTAATCATATCCTTGTTGGAAAATGTGGTTTAACAGTAACACCATCAAAAGTGCAATTACTGTTCAAATTACCATGTTCCATTTGGTAGGAAGCAGGAGGTAACATTAAATGCCTACCCAAAAATCATCCTTCACACACACACACAAATAAAACACACCATCTTATCCACTGACTGCATCTGGATTTTAAACAAACTACATTCAACAACTGAGCAGACATGAGTCACCATTTGGAATTCAAGGAACTTCATCTTTACAAGAGAAACTGTGCTCCACATAAGGAACAGCAGCAATAGTTACTTATAGATTTATTTACTTTGAACAGCTCATCCATTCTCTATAACACACTTTGCCTGTATCCATGACTCATACCCACAGAACAGTGAAATAATAATAAAGACTTTCAGGCCATGCTGGGTGCTGTATTCATTATATTAAATGCCTCCCCCTCCACCTAACATATATATATTTTTGAAATCTCTTAAAAAATACATGTATGGAGTGGTCTTAGAACTATAATTTTACCAGCAGAAATATTCATCAAACAGGACCGATTTTTTTTAAAACACTGGACTAAGGAGATGGCAATAAGTGATTAAATCAAATAAAGGACAAGATAGAAGTAATAAAAGCCAGAGAAAATGTTACTCATTAACCTTTTTGCTCACAGTTAAGATTCCAATTGGGTGTACTTAGCCAAACAGACCGTGTCTTTTCTGGACTTCAGGCTAACATTACAATACAGAAAAAGAGATTGATTATGTACCGTCTTATAACATACATTTTGTCACAGAAACGTCCACCGTGTATTCCATGTACTCATACATAATGCTGGTTGGGTTACAGTTCAAGTTTCCACTAAAAAATCATTTGTATAATCACAAACGTAAAATCTTCCATGAACCTGCGCAATCGGGGAGCATATTAGAAAGTAATTTTTTCTTTTTTTTCTTCTTTACAGTAAAAAGTATTGCTTGATGTATTTAAGAGTGGTAACCGGGTGCAGTTTTATTAATACAGCTGAAAATTAGTTTATCACAAAAAACAAACATTTTAATAAGTGTTCAGTCCTTCACCTGTGAGTTATCGGACTTAAAATCCTGAAAATGACTTAAAAGAACTAAACTGAACTATTTAAGTTTTGTTGGTGTACACTAGTCAGTTACTTAATAAATTTAATATTTTTTGATATGAAAAACCTTTAAAACCAGGCCTACGAGTATCTGTGCGCCTAAGAAAACGAACACAATTTGAAAAGCCTTCCCAAACCAGCGCGATTGGCGGAATCTCTCAATTTTGAGCTGGGAGCGTGGCCTGTATCGTGCGCGGGGCCTGATTCGGGTGAACTGAATCTTGAACTAGTTTAAATGTTTTTGGCGTAACTCATTTACGTTTTAAATTCCTCGATCTTCTGCACTTGTTCGGCTGATTGCTTTGGAATCTGGGCGCAAAACTAGCGGAAACTCTACCCCAGAGATCTTTAAAGGTGGGAGTGCAAGTAGAAAAGGCCATAAAAAGGCAAGTGGAATTCTGGGTTTTATATATATATAGGGGTATAATAAATATAAATACAAGGAAGTGATGTTGAATTTGTAATGATACTGATTAGACTGCAGTTAGAGTACTGCCTGCAGTTCTGGGCAACCCATTATAGGAAGGATATTAGAGCCATGGGAAAAGTGCAACAAAGATTCACTAGAATACTACCAGGAATAAATGAAGAAAGTTATAAAAAAAAATGTTTTTTCCCCACTGCAACAGAGAAGTTTGAAGAGGGATCTAATATAAGTTCAAAATTATGAAACTTTTTGAGAGGATAAATAGCAAAAGATTATTTCCACTGGCTGGCAAATTGGTAGTGATGGAACTCAGAATTATTACTAGAAGATTAAAGGGGGAAAGTTCGAATTTTTTTTCCATACAGGGGGTTATTAGAATACAAAATGCTTTACCACAAGTGGTTTTTTGAAGCAGAAAGGGAATTGAGTGGAGTATTTGAAAAGGAATAATATAAAAAGATACGGTGAAAGGGCAATTAAATTAGAGAGTTCCAGCTGAAGAGCTTGCACCAACACAGCTGTAATAGACCGGATGGCCTCCTTCGACACAGTACGTTCCATGATCTCATTTCCGGCTGGTTTACTGGCCATTTTCAAAAATCCCCAGTGAATCTGCTTTGTTTTGGGGGTCTCTCATTGGCTCCCGTACCCATCAACTTGACTTTGCTTTCCGGCTCTTACAAATTACATTTTGTTAGCTGCTGTATTACCAAGGAACTGAGACAAGGTGGAGCTGGCAGGTAGCCAGATTTAAGATGGAGTTTAATTTAGGTCCCCAGGAGAGCTATTACCGGTGATAATTCAACATAGCTGAGAGCAAGCAATTAGCCCTCAAATTAATGTTTGATTCAAGTCCTGCTGCTTACAGTCAGATTTATAGCTGTGGTTGCAATCAAACCCAAGATGGCTCCTCCAAAGTTGATTGTTCTGACAGTCACGTTTTGTTGTTAACCAGTGATGGACATATTCTCCCGTCGAATTGATGGATCACTCTTAGTTATGGTGGGTGCGCTGATGGGAGAAGAGCCCAATTCTGGCAGCACATATACGGCCACGTGTATCGCAATGAAAGTCAATGGAGGCAGGTAGATGGCATGCCAGGTGTTGGCAGACGGATTTCACAACCTCAAATTCGTCAAATCGACCTGTCAGACATGACGCTATCGTTACTTGCCCACGCTCTCGAGGGTACCCAGTCGCTATCCGACAGCCCATACCTGGTCATTCAGTTACACCCACTGTGATTACGATCAATAACGTACCACTTAAGGTCACAGGCAAATTCTGGTACCTCAGTAGCAGAACCCCACAATTGATGACGATGTCATTCACCGAATTGGCAGGACGAGCTCTACTTTGGCAAACTTGAGCGGAGAATCTGGCAGGATCGAGGTGTTAGCCTGCCAACAAAAGTTGCCAAATACCAAGCTGTTGTCCTCACCACCTTACTATATGGATCAGAGTTGTGGGTCTGTTACTGCCATCACAAACGGCTAGACTATTTCCATTGTTTACGATGTATCGCTGGCATCAAGTGGCAAGACAGGGTACCTAACATCGATGTCCTCAAGTGCTATAATATAACTGGAATGGGTAATGGATCTCCCGGAAGCCTCCAGGGAGATAGGGCGAGAGATCATGCCTATTAAAAGTGACAATGACTGGGGAGGCAGACTGTACCTTGTGCAGGGGAGGGGGATTCTGGATGTAGTTTCGGGGTGAATATCAGTGGGTTATAGGATTACTACGAGTTACAAGTAGGATATTGGACCATTACACCAGTTACATAAAGACTATCAGTGAGTTATTGGGCCTGATATTAGGAGGGAGGCGGGTTGGTAGCGGGGGGGTCGACTGGGTAACGCGCCCAGTGAATTCGGGGTGCTCCACACGCAATCGCAGCCTAATTGAAGGCACTTACCTTGGCTTCCAGGTTTCCCGTCCTAGACCTGCGCAGCGGGGGCACTGCACACCCGCATCACTGGCCTTCAGCAGGAAGAGTCCTATTTAAAGGGGCAGTCCTCCAATGCTCCTCCTGCAGCAAACAACCAATTTAGGAGCATGGAGCAGGCCAGAGGCAAGGCTGCTCCAAGGTTCTCTGACTCCTCACTCCAGGTGCTGCTCAATGGGGTGAGGAGTAGGAGGGAAATCTTTTTCCCATCGGATGGGAGGAAGTGCCCTCCCTCCACCACCAAGAAGGCCTGGCTAAAGGTGGCCAAGGTGGTCACCAGCAGTGGCAATGTGTCCAGAACCTAGGTGCAGTGCAGGAAGAGATTTAATGACCTAACCAGGTCAGCCAAAGTGAGTGTACTTACGCATTCTCCCACACTCCGTCTTCCACATCACCTCCACCACCACACAACTCCTTCTGCACTGCCACCACAATGCTCTCGCATCCACTCAACTATCATCCTCACCTTGCCTGCACGTACTCACCGCCCCAGTTCCCATTCGAACACTACCATGCAACCCAATCCTCATACAATCTCATGGCTATGTCTCACACGCACCCTCCCATGCATCTCCCTCACGCTCAACCCCACCCACACGACAGCGGGTCACTATGCAACCATCACTCAATCACGTCTGTGTTTTGCCTTGATAGGAGAAGAGATGCCAGAATGCCCGGGAGAGGGCAAGGACCGGAGGGGGCCCTCCACACCAGGTGGCATTAACAGATGCGGAGCAGCAGGCACTCGAGATAAGCCGCACGCTGGAGTGCCTGTCCGTGGCGAATGCTGAGACTGGGATTGCACAAGTGGCTGGTGACAGAAATCTAACACTCAGCACTCATGATAGCGAATGATCTTAACATCACTTGGCATCTGCAGCACCTCAACATCTGTCTACATGCTTAATATTGCTTTCTGTTCTCTTGCAGGGCCATCTGCGACCACCATGACTGTGGAGGGCGATTCCTCAGAGGACCTGCCAGCCTCTGAGGGTCCATCATCACATCTGAGCCAGCCATCCACCAGTGCAGATACACACACCTCGGTGGGTCCCCGTCCTCACTTAGTTGGGCTTGCACATGGTGAGTCACCACGCACATGTGAGCACAAGCAGACCCTGGTGGCAGGGGCAGCCGTGGAGAGTCCGCGTCCGTGGGAGCACTCTTCTCCAGGCTCTGCTCAGCTGGACCCAGATGCTGAACCCTGGGAGCCAGCTGTGAAAAGCAGAGTCATTGAGGGGCAGCAGCACATTGCCGAGGTACTGGAACAGTTGCCACACGCACTCTCCAAAATCGCGCAGAGGATGGAGGAGTCCAACTCCTGCACGAGTGGAATACTGTCACAGGGACATGAAGGCATCTCTGAGATAGTGTCGCAGGTAAGTGCGGGAATGTCTGCGATGAGGAAAGGCTAGCCTCCATCGAGCGTCAAGCACGGTTCAACAATGAGTCCATTCAAGCCCTGACAATGACCCTTCGGACTCAGGGTGAGCAACATTCTGCCGCCTTAAACAGGCTGACAGATACCTTACAACTGGCCTGCCATGGCTTTACACAAGTCCTCCAAACTGTCGTCCAGCAGGGTGGAAGGAGTGATGTGGGCCTGAGCCAGGAGAGGGATGATGGTGAAAGGGGACATGGAAGTGGGGACGCCACTCAAAGCGCTCCCACGTCTCACCCGTTGCCCCCCTCTCAACCAGTACCCGCAATGCTGCCCCCTCGCCAGGTGGCCGAGCCTGCCCCTGCACAGGTGCAGGTGAAGCAATCTTTGGAGGGGCCCTCATGGGCACCGAAACCCAGAGGGCGTCCGCGCAAAGCATCTCATCGGTCAGGGCATGGACAAGAGCAACCTGCCACTAACTCTACTGAAGCCACAGGGGTAGCACCACGTAGGGGTTCCCGTAAACGCAAGGTGAAGGTTTTGTGAGCACAAAGGGAATGCACAAGGGTGTTTGACGATTTGTCATGTTTTTTATTTATATTTGTTTTCTTCCACATTCACAATAAATCCTATTATCATCACCAGTACTGCCACGTCTTGCCCATTCTTAACTGGCTTGTGGAATAGGTCCCTTTCATGAGGTTCACCATGAACACGCACACTTGGTCCGACCCATTGGGTCATTCTACAGTGGGTGTTGGTGTAGTTGCTGTTTTGTGCAGGGGGCAGGGGAGGGGCTGGTGTGGCCGATCCTCTGTCCAGGTGATGAGGACTGGACTCTTCACACAGTCTGATGTCAGGAGAACCGTTCACACACCAGTGACTCCCTGGCCTCACAAGCAGCCAGGTGAGCCGCTGTCCTGCCCATGGGTTTTTCCTCCTCCTCAGTCTCCTCCTCCTCAATATGGGTGGCAGATGTGGATGGGACCTCCTCCAGCGGCACCCCTCTCTGTTGTGCCATGTTGTGCAGGGCGACAGACGACTATAATGCACCCCACTCTGTGTGGCACATATTGAAGCGCTCACCCAGAACGATCAAGGCACCTGAAGCACATTTTGAGCAGCCCTATAACCTGCTCAATTGTAGACCTGGTAACGATGTGGCTGTCATTATATCGACGCTGTGGCTCGGTGGTGGGGTTCCTCAGAGGTGTCATAAGCCACGTGTGCAGGGGATATCCCTTGTCCTCGAGGAGCCAGCCCTTGCTGATGTTGGGTGAGTGGAAGAGGGGCGGGACATTGGACTCCCTGAGGATGAAGGAATTGTGGCAGCTGCCAGGGTATCTGGCGCACACGTGAAGGAATCTCTTGCAGTGGTCACAGATGAGCTGAGTGTTGATGGAGTGATAGCCCTTCCTGTTGATGAACAGTCCTGGCTCGTGTGGAGGTGCTCGTATGGCTATATGGGTGCAATCGATTACACCCTGCACCCGTGGGAAGCCAGCCACAGCGTGGAATCCCACAGCCCTCTCCATGTGGCTGAGGTCATCCATTGGGAAGTTGATATAGCGCGAGGCCTTGTGAAACAAGCCGTCGGTGACCTGCCTTATCCATTTGTGTGGAGACAACTGAGAGACCCCGGTGATGTCCCCGGTGGCACCCTGAAAGGATCCGGAGGCGAAGAAGTTGAGGGCAGTGGTGACTTTGACAGTGACAGGTAAGAAGATGGTGCTCGGTCCATCCGGGAGCAGCTCATTATTAAGGAGGCTGCAGATGTCCGCGACTACCTGGCGACTGAGTCTGAGCCGCCGTGTGCACTGCTGCTCAGAGAGGTCCAGGAAGCTGAGCCTCGGTCTGTAGACCTTCCGCGACGCATCTCTCTCTGCGGTTGCCCTCCCTCCTGCTGTGCAGGTGAATGTGTCACAGCACTGTGTTGTGGAGCTCCACGACGTGGTCGGCGAGGCAGGTGATGCTGTTCGTCCTCCGAGGAGGTCATGACTGCAGCTACGGCGGCCCCCATCCGAAAGATGTATGTTTGAGGGGGTCCGCAAGGTAGGTAAATGTGTCTGCACACTGGGGTTGAGGTTCCAAGTTGATGAATTTTAGTGTTAGGAGGAGGGTGGTGCAGGCCAAACTTTGTCCAAAGTGACAGAGTGGCCTCCTGCAATGAGGGTCTCTCCCCCCCCCCCCCCTCCCCCCACCTGTCCAATGGACCTTTGCAGCTCCCACAGGCTGGTGGCTGCAACACGTCCATTTCAACTGGGAGTGTTTCCCCCAGTACGGGAAACAGTCTCAGTTGATTGGAAAATCCCACCCCTCCTAAAATATCAGGTCAATCAGGTCTGCAAACGACCTGAAGTACCTACTTAATTCGTTCAAGTGGCATCCCGCTGGCTTTAATTGCCGGTGGGAGTCCCACATGCGGGGGCTGCGCGCTGTAAGCGCGTCACTGGGGAACCTGGAAGTGGGCGGGTTAGAGCCGGGCTCCGGACCCGCCCCGGGAATCCCCAATTTTCGGAGCCCCCCCCCCGCCACGAACCCGCTGGCTCGGAGGTCTGAAAATCGAGCTCATTGTATTACTTTTGGTTTTGAGGGTAATCTGAATGTTACCAGTCTTGCTATTAGTTATCAGTACAATTTCAGTGAGTTACTATTAGTTACTGGTGGAATCAAAGTTTCTCCCACCTTTGGTTCCCCCGTCCTCAGTTTCCCTTCTTTACCTGCTCATGAGGTGACCTCCTGGTTCTCGGAACTTCTCACTACAGTCGCTGCGGTGATGCCATGAGCAAAGATACTCAACTACAAGCAACCCAAACTTTACATGGTAAATGCAGTAACATTTGCAGATATCATGTGTTCAGGGCATCACATGGTCAAACCTCCACGAATGCCTCCAATCATAGTTGGCAACCTCAATGGGGGTGGAACCCTCACCCACCCTAAATGTGGCCCATGACATTGGAGCACTGGGGCCTGGTTTCAGTCCTAGACCTCTACTAACAATCCCTGCAGCATGATTCATTTTGACCCCTTCATAAAGTGGGCCGATCAGGGCAGTCCTAAAATATTTTCACGGCCATGTTGCTGACTGCTGTACTAGCAGGTGACTAGCATCACTTTTCTCTCGGCCCCCCCTCCAACCCCTCCCCCTCCCCCTCCGGCAGACGCATCCATCGTGACACTGCAGCAAGGCCCAGGATTTCTGGCCCCAGGGTTTTTAAAAGAGGCCGAGTTTCTGTGATTTGTCTACTGACTGGGTTAATATAGTTTATCATTGGTAACAAATGAATGCTTGTAACTGGAAACTTCATTTTTTTGGAAAGCAGGTTGACAGTCTGTTCAGTGAAAGCAAATACATTACCTGATTCAGAAGTACAGTGACAACTAAAATGACAGTGACAAATTATAACTCAGTAAAACAAGTAATCTTTTCTGGACACATGGTATCAGTGCGCAGTGAACTGCGTAATAGGATTGCATCTTCCTTTCCTTGAACAGCAACAAAATATTTAATTTAAGCAGGATCTGGAGGAACCTCAGTGATGAAAGGGCTCTTAGAAATAGTTAAAACAGGAAAGCAGGAGAGCAAATGTCACCATCCTTTTGCAAATCAAGCAGTAACAAAGAATTATCATTAACATCCTTTTGTTCTTCTTTACTCTATTTTTGTCTTTTTTTGAATATTTTTCTTTGAATAGTGAACGCTGTTAAAAGGCAGTAACCCAGTGATTATCTGAGCTGTAGCTCTCTCGTATTGTTAAGTTTGGCAACACCTACAATATTATCAGCACTCATTGTTCACAGAACCAAAAAAACCCAGAAATTTTAAAATGATAATAATTGGTTATCCATTTGATTTTAAAACCATTTGTTATTTCTGATTTCAAAACACATGATAAAAAGGGTTGCTGATTCAGTATCGCCTCTTTTGCGCTACTGCACAAGTCCAATTTTACCCCCTATATATCTATACAGTTCTTTCTGCTTCCTTGATTTGAGTGGTTCATATTAACAATGCATTATTTTTCTTCCCTCTTATTAAGGTACTGACCCTTGCTGGAGTAAAGCTCTATGGGCATTGCCAGCCCTCTAGAACCTCAATCAATTAGCCATTTTCCACGAGCCATGAGCCACAAGTGCTAGCAGGCTATTTGACTGTGGATGGCATCAGAGCCAAGCTCAATACTATCTTCACTGTCCTTCAAACAAGTGCAGCCTCCATTAGGATTCACAAGATAACAGGCTGATTTTTCCTGTCCCTAGTCCAGGGGAGGTGAGGAAAAATGTATAACCTTTACTGCTGCCCTGTCTGAGGTCAGCTAACTTGATGCAGTTCAAGGATAAAACTTGGGACTTCCTGCTCTGTTTGGTTTAATACCCGACTATGTGGTGAAGGAAGCATTATGGACAGAACAAGAGATGTGTTGCAGCAAGCGATTGCTTATCACTTGGATCGGCTCAGAAAATGCGATTTCACTTCCATTAGGATTTTTTGATGTAAAGCTAAGATATTCAGGCAACAAATCATGCCACATGGAGCAAGTGATTTGCCACAGGATGTCAAGCTGCACCAAATCATTTACCATAAAGTATACCTACGAGATGTAATTTGTATCCCATGCATGACCCAATACAATACAATACCCAAAACAATAAAGTTAGGGGACTCAATAGGATGCATTTGTTCTGTTTATACGCTATAAAATAATAGGGTTAAGTGGTTAACAGGATGAATTTAATGATGCACGATATTCTTTAGAAGTTTGGTTCCCATGAAACTGGAAGCAGTGTGAATGCTTATTAGTTTTTTGTGTGGGTTTAGAATATTTATACTTTGAACATTTTCTTTGTTTTTTTTTTAAAAAGTCCTTTATTAATGTTTCTAAGATGCTAATGAGTGACAACTGTGTGAATTTTGTTCATACAACACATTGCAAGATTGTACAATTCAACTCGAAGTGAAATCATTGAGACAGCTGGCAGGAGGCAGTGATTATGGGTGATAGTTGTACAGGGGAAACCCTTAGGTAACTACAACTCACACTTATAAAATGACCCAAAGTGCTTCAGAGAGGCACAAATAACAAGACACTAAGCATGGAGGGAGAAAGGTTAGGGTATGACTGAAGGCATGATCAAAGAGAATGGTTTTGAGGAGGCTTTTGAAGTGAAGCAGAGAGAGGTAGCAACGCAAATGAGCTTTTCAGAGCATGAGGCTAAGGTAGTTGAAGGCTCTGCCGCCAAAGGTGGAAGTGGGGAGAAGGCAAAAATCAGAAGAGTAGAGGAAGGAACACAAAGTTGTTGGAAGTTGCAAAGGTAGGGAGAGGCATGGCCATGGAGAGACTAGTAGATAAGGACAAGGGTTTGGAAACTGATGCATTAGGAATAGGAAACCAATGAAGCTTATCAATGACAGGGGAAATAGGGAGCAGGACTTCGTATGGGAGGGGTTACGGAATGTTTATATAGTGCAGTGGGGTGTTAGATTTGACCAATCTCATCCACGATTGGACTGGATGTTAAATAAACAGGAAAGGGCACAGATAGTCAGGTACTTTCCAGCTCCAGGCACAGTCAATGCATTATTTATTCAAACTAGTGTATGTATATATTTTCAATAGCTATTTTATCCATATTTGTGGTGAGAGGGGCAAATTTGTACTATTTAAGGGTTTACCATTGTAAATTATGCTAGTTTCTGTGTCACTGGCATCTCTGCATCTAGGGAGGAAGCTAAGC
Source organism: Heptranchias perlo (assembly GCF_035084215.1). Classification (NCBI taxonomy): domain Eukaryota; kingdom Metazoa; phylum Chordata; class Chondrichthyes; order Hexanchiformes; family Hexanchidae; genus Heptranchias; species Heptranchias perlo. The sequence goes on along the minus strand of NC_090329.1, from coordinate 97,938,279 downwards.
AGACAAGCAAGTTGGCCTTGACTGATTGAGAGGTATGGCTTAGGACTGTTGGCCAGCTAGGTTGATTGCCTGTACAGGACCAAATTATGTAATAGTGTGCCTTAGTAGCCAGAACCCATTTAGCAATTATTTGAAAGCAAGGTGATGGAATCTATGTATGCTATACAAGGCATAGTATGTTTGGCATACAATTTTAAGCCAGTCATCTAAAATTGATTTGTCCATTGTGGCCAAGAGTTTGTTTCCATGGCTTTACCCCAATTCTGCTGTAGGAGCACATTCCAGGTCTCGCCCATGACACCCTTGGGCTTAAAAGGTTCATGAATTTTTATAAGATAAATAGCCTCATTAATTAGCATGCAACGTGATACATAGGAACAATTTAATGGTAATTACTTTACATGTGGTATAGTTTTTTCACCATATTCCTTAGATAATTAGCCCACTTGAAATTTTTCAAAACTACTTACCCATAGCTGTGTCGTAGGAATTTGGGAAGCTCTTGTCTACTCTTTCTCGCATAATAACCCAGCTGTTGTTCTCAAACTTGCATTCAATGATCTTGTTGTCATACATTCTCAGTTCTTTGTTCACCTAAAATACAAACACAGATGGGGAAGAGAAAACTGTCTATTACTAGGAATAGGCCATTAAGAATAAAGTTCTCACATAACCAGTGAAGACAAGTATTATTTCCATTCCAATAATTGTTGTTGTTGTTGTTGTTGTTGTTTTTCCCTTTCCTAGGTACGCATGAGATACTTAACGCATTAAACTAAAGAGATTACAATTTTCAGGCAAATATCCAACTAGGTATAACATTACAGGCATCACAATATAAAATATGAACAACTGGATATTGCAAATAGCTTTTCCCCCAATATATATATACATACATATAAAATGGATTTAAAAAAATAAAACGTGAACCTTTCGAAAAGGAATTAGATCTGTGATATAATGCAGGAGATTCAAAAATATCGACTAAAGTCAGAATTTTTTGACAATTTAAGCAATTGTTTAAGCAATTGCAACAACCATATATCACTAAAACCAAAGTACCTGACAGGAATTTCTACTTCAAAAAAAACACACACCCACATATTTGCCAAGTTACTAAGTGGACCAATTTTCCACTAAAAGGGTAGGTAGGGGATATATGTCCAGATCGCTGTCTTGGCCATTAGACTTTGTGCGAAAATGGCTCAGAGCAGCTTGTTTTTCCATTTGCTCCCTTTGCTGGAGAAGTACATAATCTTTACTCAGCACATCTCTGATGGCCTGCCTGAAATTAGAGAAGTCACTGTGATGCCACATATTCACATCCAATCAATGCTGTAGTGCAGCACATCGAAACACTAATGCATTGTATCACTCTAACCAGCACACCTTTTAAAAATCTAAATTATGAACCACGAAATGACATTTTAATTTCCTATTTTTTAAGTGAATCTATATTTTTGTTTAAACAATCATTGCCGAAGGCTTCATCGGGGAAAATGACTGGGAGGAATGACTGAGTCTAACAGTAGAAAGGAGCTGATTAATAATATATACAGTCATTAACCTAAGATACTACAACCCTATGATTTCAACTTTATAAATGTAATTGGTTCCTTTACATGATCACCAACTGCTCTCAGCCATTATGACTGCTGTGATCGCTATTTATCTGTCTGTAAAATGTATGGATGTTGAAATTATGGCCTGTTAACAACCTGAGCTCTCAAGCTCTGGCAATTTAGTCCATAATTCCCAGGTGAGTTGTTAAGCCAAGGCCCCATTTGTTTTCAGGTGGACATAAAGGATCCCCTAGCAATATTCAAAGACAAGCAGGGAAGTTCTCCAACATATATTACACAACACCTAAAAAAGATTTATCTGGTCATTTCTTGCAATACTGTTTGTTGAGACCTTGCTGTGCATAAATTGACTGCATTACAACAGTGACTACACTTCAAAAGGACTTCATTGGCTGTTAAGTGCTTTGGGACATCCCGAGGTCATGAAAGACACTTTATAAATGCAAGATCTTCTTTCTTTCCTTCACGATTAAACAGACCCATTCATTTTACTTACTTCTGATTGAGTCCTCCAAGCTTTGTCTTCAGGGCAGATGACGCTGATGCATCTGAGGCCCGCCCACCCCCAGCTCCATCTCCAAGTGTCCTTTCTCTATCCATGGCCCTTCTTACACCACTATCCTTGTTTGGGGCCATTCAGAGAGAAGGTAGGAAACACTTCTTCACGCAAAAGATGGTAGAAGTGTGGAATTTTCTCCCACAAAAAGCAGTAGATGCTAGCTCAATTAATAATTTTAAATTTGAGATTGACAGATTTTTGCTAGCCAAAGGTGTCAAGGGATATGGAGCCAAGGCGGGTAAATGGAGTTAGGATACAGATCAGCCATGATCTCATTGAATGGCGGAACAGGCTCGAGGGGTTGAATGGCCTACTCCTGTTCCCATGTATGGATACTCAGGGAAGGCCAGGGCTCAGATTATCTGGGTCTGAGCCTAACTTGAAGCACTTGGGTTGGGACCATGCCAGAAGGGCTGCGGATTTTCAGCCCCATTGTCTTTAAGCATATATCTAAAAACAATCCCCCCCCCCCCAAACAAATCCTCTCTTTATCCATACTGGTACTTTTCGCCTCTTTTGATTCCCTCCATCTCTTGGCCACTTCTATTTATTTTATTCACTCCATCCATATTATTTTCCTTTACTTATATTTATTTATTTCTACCTGGGGCTGCATCTGCTCTTTTACTTTCTTCATTGCAATTCCAGCAATTTCTCCTAGTTTATGGATTTACTTTCCTACATTACAACAGTGACTACACTTCAAAAGCACTTCATTGGCTGTAAAGCGCTATGGGACATCCTGAGGTTGTGAGGTGTTTTATCTTCATTCTTTCCAGCTGGTTTTATCACTTATCTTCCCATTCAGGCCTGTTTTGTCCCATTTATACATCTCCATTTTCCATTCGTCAATGAATGTGATGCTTATCCACACTCTACAAGATTCAACATATACTATTGACTGTCTGATGGATACATCTCCTACCCAACAAACTATGGTTCTTACTAACTTGTGTTAATTATATACTGTACCCAGTTCCTCTCTTCCCCCTCTTTTGTTGAACCAAGTGCACACTGACCAGCACAACACCATCTGTTGAAGCACTTACACTTTTCACTGCCAAAGTCAGCATGTCTGACTCACTGACTTAGAACAGGGCAGTTGCTCTACAATTTCTGCCAAGCCAGGAAAGATCCCTACTCAAAGGTTTCTTGGAACCTGTGGCAGGCACACAAAACATCTGTACCTTTTAATCTTGATGCAGAGAAATGAAAAGAGCTGCTTTCATTTCGGCAACACTACTCATCCCTGCACCATTCCCTACCTCCAGAATATGGCATTTAAAACCTACAAATTTATCCATCCTCTGACACACCATGAACAATGCCATGGAAAACCCACTTGTTTAAGCAAAATATTCAAACGTACAACAAAAACAGACAAGGAAAAAGAATTAAAACAGATCTAAGAAATGTCATAGAACCTCCTCTGATGCATTTCGCTGAAAAATAAATAGAATTCCATGTTTAAATAGGTTCATAATCTGCATCACTTTTGCTAATCCTAAACTCTTAGCATTTACCAGATTTGCAGAGGAATTTTAATCATAATTCTCAACAACTTTTTAATTTTTAGTGAGGGCTAGTGATGATGAATTTTAGTAAATTCAGTCAATAAAATTGGGAAAGTTGTTCTGTAGAAATTGACAAAGTCTTTGATGAATTCTTGCACTGGGTGACACGATGGACTAGAACACCTTTCTTTCTCTTGCAAAGACTGAATTTAAATCTAATTTCTCAAATGTTCTGTTAAGAGTCTGGAGTAAAATGAGCATGGCTAGTCTCAAGCCAGAACCTAGGTTTATAAATCCACATAGGGCTCGTGTGGAGGGCATTGGGGAAAGAACAGGGCAGTGGGACTAATTGACTAGCTCTTTCAAAGAGCCAGCACAGGCACAATGGGACGAATGGCCTCCTTCTGAGCTGTATGATTCTATGAATACAAAACAACTAATTTAACATGAATTTGAGCAATCTCACTCAGAGCACCTAGAAGAACAGATGGTGTGGTGTAGTAGACGCTGTTTACCGGTTAGGGTTGAAGCATATTGATGGGAGAAGAGAAAAAAAACAACTTACAATTACATAGGCCCTTTCGTGTCCGCAGGATGTTTGAAGATGCTTCAGAGCCAATTAGTTACTTTTGTGTAATTATTGTTGTTTTGCAGGCAAACATAGCAGCCAATTTGCACACAGTAGGATCCCATAAAAAACAAATGTATGAATGACCAGTTAATCTGTTATTGGTGGTATTGGGTGAGGGATAAATGTTGGCCAAGGCACTGGGAGAACTTCCCTGCTCTTCTTTGAATAGTGCCATGGGATCAGAACAGGTTCCTTCCCTCACTCAAGAATCCAGTGTAAAGTTATGAAGCTTTGCTCAGTTTCTCTGCCTAATGGAAAACTATGCTCCTATGTTGATTGAGTGATCTTAAAGAGTAAAGCATAATCTCTCCGACTCATCTTGGGCACTGTTCTCTTAATGCAGAGAAATGAAAAGAGCTGCTGTCATTTCTGCAACATCCCCCACCATCAGAATATGAAATGTCACAGAATCACTGTTATGATTAAGAGTCTACACCTGAAATGTTAACCTGTCTTTTCTCTTTACAGATGCTGGTCGATCTCGTATTTCTGGTTTTATTTCCGATTTCCAGCATTTACAATTTGATACAATTTATAGGCATTGCACTCGTGTGCTGCAAATTTTCACTTTCCTGCAAAGTGGCAAAATTGGCTGATTCACATGCTATGGTAATTTATTGCAGGGCAGGCGAGAAAGCACATTTTTATAGTGTATTGTTGTTTGTGTAGGTAATTGATAACCCGAGTCCAAGTTAATTACCTGTGAAATTATCTGTTAATTAAACACTGAAGCATGGGCACCTAATTGGAATTTAGTGCAAACACTGCAGTTTACTTTGAAGCAACAGATTCATCTACTGGATTCAGAATGTAATTTCAAAGTTACAATCTTTCATAGTACCTACATCCAGTTTTATGCACAAAGTAACCCGTTTAATTTGTGGGTTTACCCTTCAAAGAATGGACTTTCCAAATCTGCATGTCAACCTGCTCACGTTAATGATGTGGAGATGCCGGTGATGGACTGGGGTTGACAATTGTAAACAATTTTACAACACCAAGTTATAGTCCAGCAATTTTATTTTAAATTCACAAGCTTTCGGAGGCTTGTGAATTTAAAATAAAATTGCTGGACTATAACTTGGTGTTGTAAAATTGTTTACAATTGCTCACGTTAACACAGTGATTATGGGCTGATGAGAGAGATCTTAACCGATGTCAGATAAGCTTTGCACTTAGAATCATAGAATGATACAGCAATGGAGGCCGCCATTCGGCCCATCGTGCCTGCGCCGGCTCTTTGAAAGAGCTATCCAATTAGTTCCACTCCCCTGCTCCTCCCCCATAGCCGTGCAATTTTTTCCCTTCAAGTATTCATCCAATTCCCTTTTGAAAGTTACTATTGAATCTGCTTCCACCACCCTTTCAGACAGTGCATTCCAGATCATTACAACTCGCTGCTTAAAAAAAAATTCTCCTCATTTCACCTCTGGTTCTTTTGCCAATTATCTTAAATCTGTGTCCTCTGGTTACCGACCCTTCTGCCACTGGAAACAGTTTCTCCTTAATTACTCTATCAAAACCTGTCATGATTTTGAACGCCTGTATTATATCTCCTCTTAATCATCTCTGCTCTAAGGCAAACAACTCCAGTTTCTCCACGTAACTGAAGTCGTTTATCCCTGGTACTATTCTAGCAAATCTCCTCTGCACCCTCTCTAAGGCCTTGACATCCTTCCTAAAGTGTGGTGCCCAGAATTGGACACAAAACACCAGCTGCGGCCTAACCAATGTTTTATAAAGGTTTAGCATGACTTACTTGCTTTTTTTTTTACTGCATGCCTCTGTTCAAGTTAATTTCCAAACTAAACTACTCTTGCAAAATGTAAAAAATTTGGACATGTAATAATTCTACTTTATAGTTTTAAGATTTCTGAAGACTGGATTTTAAGGAGCTTGGTCTTCTAATTGATAAATGGGTAAATTGATGGTGCACCAGTGAGCTCTACAGACCAGCAAGATCTCAAATTCAATTCCCCATCTGTACTGAGTGAATGTCAGCTGGGTTAGCAGTGGGCAAAGATATTGAAGCTGGCCACAGCATCCTCAGTCCAGGGAGGGACAAAAACGACTCTTGCTCCAATGATTGCCACTGGAAGTGCATTTGTGTGGGAGTAGGTAAGGACAGGGCAGTGCTCAGCTGTGATGGTTGAAAGGCTGCCACCAGTTACTGTTTCAGCTCATATATGAAGAATGACTGAAGTAATGGAAGGCTGCTAAACAGTGTGTGGTTAGGGTGGTCATTATTTCATCATTCTTATGTTGCCTCTCCTTTCTTTATATTGTTCCAAAGTATCACCAGCTGTTGCTGTCTTTCAAAATCGCTGCAGTGCACTGCAGATACAGGACTGAAAGCAGATTTTATCCAACACCATGGTTGCAAACTGTATTAGCTCCAATGAGCTGTTACACATTTTTTTATTATTCGTTCATGGGGTTTGAGCGTCGCTGGCAAGGCCAGCATTTATTGCCCATCCCTAATTGCCCTCGAGAAGGTGGTGCAGTCTTGAACCGCTGCAGTCTGTGTGGTGAAGGTTCTCCCACAGTGCTGCTAGGTAGGGAGTTCCAGGATTTTGTCTCAGTGACGATGAAGGAATGGTGATATATTTCCAAGTCGGGATGGTGTGTGACTTGGAGGGGAACGTGCAGGTGGTGTTGTTCCCATGTGCCTGCTGCTCTTGTCCTTCTAGGTGGTAGAGGTCACGGGTTTGGGAGGTGCTGTCGAAGAAGCCTTGGCGAGTTGCTGAAGTGTAGCCTGTAGATGGTACACACTGTAGCCACGGTGCGCCGGTGGTGAAGGGAGTGAATGTTTAGGGTGGTGGATGGGGTGCTAATCAAGCGGGCTGCTTTGTCCTGGATAGTATCGAGCTTCTTGAGTGTTGTTGGAGCTGCACTCATCCAGGCAAGTGGAGAGTATTCCATCACACTCCTGAATTGTGCCTTGTAGATGGTGGAAAGGCTTTGGGGAGTCAGGAGGTGAGTCACTCGGCGCAGAATACCCAGCCTCTGACCTGCTCTTGTAGCCACAGTATTTATGTGGCTGGTCCAGTTAAGTTTCTGGTCAATGACGACCCCCAGGATGTCAATGGTGGGGGATTCGGCAATGATAATGCCGTTGAATGTCAAGGGGAGGTGGTTAGACTCTCTCTTGTTGGAGATGGTCATTGCCTGGCACTTATCTGGAGTGAATGTTACTTGCCACTTATGAGCCCAAGCCTGGATGTTGTCCAGGTCTTGCTGCATGAGGGCTTGGACTGCTTCATTATCTGAGGGGTTGCGAATGGAACTGAACACTCTGCAATCATCAGCGAACATCCCCATTTCTGACCTTATGATGGAGGGAAGGTCATTGGTAAAGCAGCTGAAGATGGTTGGGCCTAGGACACTGTCTTGAGGAAATCCTACAGCAATGTCCTGGGGCTGAGATGATTGGCCTCCAACAACCACCACCATCTTCCTTTGTGCTAGATATGACTTCAGCCACTGGAGAGTTTTCCCCCTGATTCCCATTGACTTTAATTTTACTAGAGCTCCTTGGTGCCACACTCGGTCAAATGCTGCCTTGATGTCAAGGGCAGTCACTCTCACCTCACCTCTGGAATTCAGCTCTTTTGTCCATGATTGGACCAAGGCTGTAATGAGGTCTGGAGCCGAGTGGTCCTGGCGGGACCCAAACTGAGCATCGGTGAGCAGGTTATTGGTGAGTAAGTGCCGCTTGATAGCACTGTCAACGGCACCTTCCATCACTTTGTTGATGATTGAGAGTAGACTGATGGGGCGGTAATTGGCCGGATTGGATTTGTCCTGCTTTTTGTGGACAGGACATACCTGGGCAATTTTCCACATTGTCGGGTAGATGCCAGTGTTGTCGCTGTACTGGAACAGCTTGGCTAGAGGCGCGGCTAGTTCAGGAGCACAAGTCTTCAGCATTACATAAGAGCATAAGAAATAGGAGCAGGAGTAGGCCAATCGGCCCCTCGAGCCTGCTCCGCCATTCAATAAGATCATGGCTGATCTGATCCTAACCTCAAATTTAAATTCATGTCCAATTTCCTGCCCGCTCCCCGTAACCCCTAATTCCCTTTACTTCTAGGAAACTGTCTATTTCTGTTTTAAATTTATTTAATGATGTCGCTTCCACAGCTTCCTGGGGCAGCAAATTCCACAGACCTACTACCCTCTGAGTGAAGAAGTTTCTCCTCATCTCAGTTTTGAAAGAGCAGCCCCTTATTCTAAGATTATGCCCCCTAGTTCTAGTTTCACCCATCCTTGGGACAGCTGTGATGTTGTTGGGGCCCATAGCCTTTGCTGTATCCAGTGCACTCAGCCGTTTCTTGATGTCACGTGGAGTGAATCGAATTGGCTGAAGACTGGCTTCTGTGATGGTGGGGATATCGGGAGGAGGCCGAGATGGATCGTCCACTCGGCACTTCTGGCTGAAGATGGTTGCAAACGCTTCAGAGCCTTGTCTTTTGCACTCATGTGCTGGACTCTGAACTTGGGGAAATAAATAGTGATGTCTTGAGGAGTGTACATATTACAGAGAGGGAGGTGCTGGAAGTCTTAACGCGCATCAAGGTAGATAAATCTCCGGGACCTGATGAAATGTATCCCAGGACGTTATGGGAGGTTAGGGAGGAAATTGCGGGTCCCCTAGCAGAGATATTTGAATCATCCACCGCTACAGGTGAGGTGCCTGAAGATTGGAGGGTAGCAAATGTTGTGCCTTTGTTTAAGAAGGGCGGCAGGGAAAAGCCTGGGAACTACAGACCAGTGAGCCTGACATCTGTAGTGGGTAAGTTGTTAGAGGGTATTCTGAGGGACAGGATCTACAGGCATTTGGAGAGGCAGGGACTAATTAGGAACAGTCAGCATGGTTTTGTGAGAGGAAAATCATGTCTCACGAATTTGATTGAGTTTTTTGAAGGGGTAACCAAGAAGATAGATGAGGGCTGTGCAGTAGACGTGGTCTACATGGACTTCAGCAAAGCATTTGACAAGGTACCGCATGGTAGGTTGTTACATAAGGTTAAATCTCATGGGATCCAAGGTGAGGTAGCCAATTGGATACAAAATTGGCTTGACGACAGAAGACAGAGGGTGGTTGTAGAGGGTTGTTTTTCAAACTGGATGCCTGTGTCCAGCGGTGTGCCTCAGGGATCGGTGCTGGGTCCGCTGTTATTTGTTATTTATATTAATGATTTGGATGAGAATTTAGGAGGCATGGTTAGTAAGTTTGCAGATGACACCAAGATTGGTGGCATTGTGGACAGTGAAGAAGGTTATCTAGGATTGCAACGGGATCTTGATAAATTGGGCCAGTGGGCCGATGAATGGCAGATGGAGTTTAATTTAGATAAATGTGAGGTGATGCATTTTGGTAGATCGAATCGGGCCAGGACCTACTCCGTTAATGGTAGGGCGTTGGGGAGAGTTATAGAACAAAGAGATCTGGGAGTACAGATTCATAGCTCCTTGAAAGTGGAGTCACAGGTGGATAGGGTAGTGAAGAAGGCATTCGGCATGCTTGGTTTCATTGGTCAGAACATTGAATGCAGGAGTTGGGATGTCTTGTTGAAGTTGTACAGGGCATTGGTGAGGCCACACTTGGAGTACTGTGTACAGTTCTGGTCACCCTATTATAGAAAGGATATTATTAAACTAGAAAGAGTGCAGAAAAGATTTACTAGGATGCTACCGGGACTTGATGGTTTGACTTACAGGGAGAGGTTAGACAGACTGGGACTTTTTTCCCTGGAGAGTAGGAGGTTAAGGGGTGATCTTATCGAAGTCTATAAAATAATGAGGGGCATAGATAAGGTCGATAGTCAAAATCTTTTCCCAAAGGTAGGGGAGTCTATAACGAGGGGGCATAGATTTAAGGTGAGAGGGGAGAGATACAAAAGGGTCCAGAGGGGCAATTTTTTCACTCAAAGGGTGGTGAGTGTCTGGAACGAGCTGCCAGAGGCAGTAGTAGAGGCGGGTACAATTTTGTCTTTTAAAAAGCATTTGGACAGTTACATGGGTAAGATGGGTATAGAGGGATATGGGCCAAGTGCAGGCAATTGGGACTAGCTTAGTGGTATAAACTGGGCGACATGGACATGTTGGGCCGAAGGGCCTGTTTCCATGTTGTAAACTTCTATGATTCTATGATTCTATGATTCTATCATTGAGGTTGGGGATGTTCACAGAGCCTCCTCCTCCTGTTAGTCGTTTAATTGTCCACCACCATTCACGACTGGATGTGGCAGGACTGCAGAGCTTTGATCTGATCTGTTGGTTGTGGAATCGCTTAGCTCTGTCTATAGCATGTTGCTTCCGGTTTAGCATGCATGTAGTCCTGTGTTGTAGCTTCACCAGGTTGGCACCTCATTTTTAGGTACTCCTGGTGCTGCTCCTGGCATGCTCTTCTACACTCCTCATTGAACCAGGGTTGATCCCCTGGCTTGTTGGTAATGGTAGAGTGAGGAATATGCTGGGCCATGAGGTTACAGATTGTGCTGGATTACAAATCTGCTGCTGCTGATAGCCCACAGCGCCTCATGGATGCCCAGTTTTGAGCTGCTAGATCTATTCTGAATCTATCCCATTTAGCCCGGTGGTAGTGCCACACAACATGTTGGATGGTGTCCTCAGCGTGAAGACGGGACTTCATCTTCACGAGGACTGTGCGCTGGTCTCTCCTATCTATACAGTGATGGACAGACGCATCTGCGACAGGTAGATTGGTACGGACGAGGTCACGTAGGCTTTTCCCTCGTGTTGGTTCGCTCACCACCTGCCGCAGGCCCAGTCTTTCAGCTATGTCCTTCAGGACTCGGCCAGCTCAGTCAGTAGTGATGCTACCGAGCTTCTCTTGGTGATGGACATTGAAGTCCCCCATCCAGAGTACATTCTGTGCCCTTGCTACTCTCAGTGCTTCCTCCAAGTGGTGTCAACATGGAGGAGGACTGATTCATCAGCTGAGGGAGGGCGGTAGGCAGTAATCAGCAGGAGGTTTCCTTGCCCATGTTTGAACCTGATGCCATGAGATTGCATGAGGTCCAGAGTCAATGTTGAGGACTCCCAGGGCCACTCCCTCCTGACTGTATATCACTGTACCGCCGCCTCTGGTGGGTCTGTCCTGCCGGTGGGACAGGACATACCCAGGGATGGTGATGGAAGAGTCTGGGACGTTGGCTGAAAGGTATGATTCTGTGAGTATGGCTATGTCAGGCTGTTGCTTGACTAGTCTGTGGCACAATTTTGGCACAAGTCCCCAGATGTTAGTGAGGAGAAATTTACAGGGTCGACTGGGCTTGGTTTGTCTTTGTTGTGTCCGGTGTCTAGTGGTTCGATGCCGGGTGGTCCTTCCGGTTTTATTCTTATTATGACTTTTCGTAGCAAGATTTTACAACTGAGTGGCTTGCTAGGCCATTTCAGAGGGCGATTAAGAATCAACCACATTGCTGTGGGTCTGGAGTCACATATAGGCCAGACCGGGTAAGGACGGCAGGTTTCCTTCCCTAAAGGGCATTAGTGAACCAGATGGGTTTTTATGTCAATCCGGTAGTTTCATGGCCACCATTACTGATACTAGTTTTTTTAATTCCAGATTTTATTTAATTAATTGAATTTAAATTCCCCAGCTGCCGTGGCGGGACACTTCCTTTTATGTTCAATTCAGTCTCATATAGCCAGTCTTGCAGAATTCTTGTGCTATCTGATCTAATTCCAGTACTTTTCCTTTGTGTAGTTCCTTAATCACTGCCTCACTTCTCATGTCTGATTTTTGATTCTGATTACATTCACCTCTCCTGTCACTCAACATTGTTTTATTAACAGGATTATGTTCATCATATAGATCTTCACAGACTTTCCCAGCTTTCTTACATTTCCTTCTTGATCCATTAGTACTCAGCCAGCCAGGTAATAGATATTACTGATATACGTCTCCTGATCTCCATTCATCTTTATATTTTTTGGCAGACATAGTTATAATCCTTTATCAGCACTTTGCTTTCCTTCAGCTCAAGTTTTAATCATCATCTTTCACCTGTTACAACATGTGTTTCTCCTGATAGCCATGACGCTTATTTCTGACCTGCCGGTCGCTTCCCATTTTAATTCCCCTTCCTACTCCCACCCTGACCTCTCTGTCCTCGGCCTCTTACACTGTTCCATTGAAGCTCAACGTAAGCTCGAGGAACAGCACCTCATCTTTCGATTTGGCACTTTACAACCTTCCGGACTCAACATTGATTTCAATAACATCAGATCATAACCACTGATCCCATTTTTTCGGTCAACTAGAGCTGCTAATGGTTCTGCTGCTGCCATTTACAGCTGCTACTGATCAATCTTTCGTTTCTTAACCTGTCCCATTACCACCTTCCTTGTCTTGCACCATCATCCTTTTTGTCATTTAATCATTCCTGCCCTTCACCCTATCACAGACCTTCCCTTTTGTTCTTTCTTCCCCTCCCCTCCCACCCCCCCCACTTCCCATGGCTCTGTACTTGCTCAAAAACTTTAACTCTTTAACACCTTCCAGTTCTGACAAAAGGTCTTCGACCTGAAATGTCAACTCTGTTTCTTTCCCCGCAGATGCTGCCTGACTTGCTGAGCTTCTCCAGCATTTTCTGCTTTAATAACTCTTATTTCTTTGTCTTGCATGTTTCCCAACACTTGCTCTGATATTTCTTACCAGTAGTTAGTAGGGCTTCACAATTCCGAGCGACTAGGCACTTCATCATAGTTACTAGGAATTGTGGAGCTTGACTGCCCTGTGACAACAAACTGTGTGCATACATAATTATGATAAATTTTTTATATATATTGTCATTTAAACACCAAGTACTTATAATACTTCAGGGAAGCGAAGGTCAGAAAATTAAACTACTCTCACAGACCTATTATTTCCCATTTGGATGTGGAGGCTGAACAAACTAGGAATTATAATTCTGCATAGTATCTAATTTTTAAATGGTGAATATTAATATGGGTGGGGGAGGAATTCAATTTCTGACAGATGGAGGGGAAGGACTGGGGGATACCCACAATCAGCCTAAAAACAGGTCAATTACAGACATCTGCAATGACAGTTGATTCATCCAGAAGTTTATTACGAGTCGAGTTCCTTCGTTGAACAGCTGAAACTTGCGTGTCTAGCCAGAAGTATGGTTTTCCTCATGTTTTGAAAGAAGTTCAACCTCCACATAAAGTTAGGATATTGCTATCACCCGATAATGGAAAAAATACATCTGGGTATTGCCTCTTTAAGAAGTAGGCGTACTGATAGTCAGGTGACCCTTTTCCCACTGTCGGTAATATTTTGTTTCGGACCACACCCCATAATTCGTTGCCCAGAAGAGACTACACTGAGAATTCATGTGGCTGCGATATCGTATCGGTTATGGTACTGAAGTAGCAACCCAGGGCTTGTAAGGAAGAAATCCCACCGTGGCAAGTTGAAATTGAATTCAATCAATCTGATCATTTTTGGGCTGGCACACAACAACCCAGCCGGTTCACTGATGTCCTTCAGGACATCACCCACATTTAGAGAACAAATAAAAAACACCCAAGCAACAGCACTGAAACAATAAAATAAAACTAGAGAAACATTAAAACATGCCAGGGCAATAAAAGAGTGTGTGGTAGACTGGGAGTAAGCTTTGCATGTGAAGGTTGAACTTCCTCCAGAGCAGAAGTCTCTGCTTATGGTGGCTTATCCGACATTTTTCCTCATGTGTTCAGCCTCCATACACAAGGAGTATACCTTATCCATACAAAAAATGTTGGTGGGGTTTTGAAAATGCACATTTTTATTTCAGCCAGGAGCAAAGCAGTAGTGCAGTAAACTCAAGACAGTAATGCTTAATGAAAGTGTGCATTATGATCGAGGTACCTGCCTTACAGATGGTCTTGAGTGGAACCATCCAAAAGTTAGCCCAGGAAGTAGCAGTATATATGTACAGTCTACTCCTAATAATTCAAAGTCACTTTTTGCACTAGAAAAAAAATGAAATGTGCAATAATTTGAATTAAGCAATATAACTATTAGAACAAAGTGGGAATTTAGTGCTTAAAAATGTGAATTATCAGATAATTTGAATTAAATGGGTCCAATCCTAGCTGGAGATATACTACACTAAGCTCCTTTTACTAAAGTTCTTTATCCTAAAGGAAACAAAGAACTGGCTGGACTAATGAGTATTTCAGCTTACTAACATAATGTCCTGTGCATATTAACTAAGTGACACTTCTGTTCAAGGGACGAAATACAAGGTGCCAGGTAAAATTTTGGCACCACAACTTCCAGAGACAGAGAAATGCAGAAACAACCAGACATAAAAAAAGGTAGGGCGTTGTTCAGCTGCCAAATAGGATTCTGCTCTTTTGCCCCAATAATACCACAACACCTAATTTTTTCTAATTGTCATCGATGCAGAACTTTATCAAAAACCCTTTGGAGACCTAAGTAGACAATATCCGCTGGACTTCCATCATCGATTGCTTTAGTCACTTTCTCAAAAAACTCAATGACGTCAACAAAGCATGAGCTCTGGGTACCCCCAAGGGCAGTGGTAATCAATAATATAGTACTTCCTAATATTTTAGATACAACTGAAGCTAAGCTTATCGGCCAACAGTTCCCAAGGTCTGATTTATTTTCTTTATTTAAGTAACATGACATACAAGCTAACCTCCAATCCTCAGGATTAATCCATACAACAGTGAGCTATTGAAAATATCAACCAATGCCTCACATGGTACCTCGACAATTTCCTCAAGCACACTAGTATAAATTAAATCAGGCCCTGAAGCACTATCGATCTTAAGTCCATTATTCTTGGTCAATACAATCTGATATCTTACTGCCAATGATAATTTTAACTAATCATCAACATAATTAACTTCTGCTACCAATGAAATATTCAACCCTCGGAATATTATCCGTAGCATGATTTGTTGACATGGGCCTTTCAGCTCTGAAATCTGGATTCAAACCCAACACAAAACTGATTAGATTGAAGTATCCTATGACTGCTGGCTTTAAGTCGAATGAATTGAGTTTGGATAGTGTCAAACCAGTTCCTAGTGGGCATGGGCTCAAACGATAAAATGGCCTCTAATTTGGTATTAAATTCGAGAGACTATAGGATGGCTAGTACGGGAAATTAAAAATGTTACATTGAGCTATACCTGGAAATTTGAGACTTGCTCACCAATTTTATTGACAATACTTTTGTGTATTTCACAGAATTTCATATGAACTTCAGAAATACTGAACTATGCAATGAGAGAGAGAGAGAGAGACTATTCTACACAATATAAAAAAGCTTTAGGAAAACCAAACAATGTATTTGGACTAACTTAAGTAATAACATATTGTTCAAGGAAGAATACACAAATAGTTCCTCCAATGTTTGGTAGAAAGATCTCAAGTCTGTTGAGAGTAAGTCACTTGATTTAACAAGAGGAAGTTATTGTTTTCCCCCTACACGAGTAACAGTCCTAATCCTATGTGCTCACTCTGTTCCTCTATCCCTTTATCCCCCTTTCCTTCAACCATCTCTCTAACCTAGTCTTAAATGTAATTTTTTCCCCCAAGAGAACCTAAGAGTTTGATAAGAAATCACTTCAAAGAATCTTGGAACACAGAAGGAGGTCATTCAGCTCATCGTACCTGTGCCCACTCTTTGAAAGAGCTTACAATTAGTCCCACTCCCCTGCTCTTTCCCCATTGCCCTGTAAATTTTTCATTTTCAAGTATATATCCAATTCCCTTTTGAAAGTCACTGCTGAAACTGTTTCCACCACCCTTTCAGGCAGTGCATTCCAGATTATAACAACTCACTGCGTTAAAAAAAATTCTCCCCATATTCCCGCTGGTTCTTTTGCTAATTATCTTAAATCTGTGGTTACTGACCCTCCTGCCAGTGGAAACAGTTTCTCCTTGTTTATTCCATCAAAACCTCTCATAATTTTGATCACCTCCATTAAATCTCCCCTCAAGGAGAACAATCCCAGCTTCTCTAGTCTCTCCACATAACTGAAGTTCCTCATCTCTGGTACCATTCTGGTAAATAGAATCATAGAAGTTACAACATGGAAACAGGCCCTTCGGCCCAACATGTCCATGTCGCCCAGTTTATACCACTAAGCTAGTCCCAATTTCCTGCACTTGGCCCATATCCCTCTAAACCCATCTTACCCATGTAACTGTCTAAATGCTTTTTAAAAGACAAAATTGTACCCGCCTCTACTACTGCCTCTGGCAGCTCGTTCCAGACACTCACTACCCTTTGAGTGAAAAAACTGCCCCTCTCTGCATCCTCTCCAAGGCCTTGACACCACAATCGTGGTGCCCAGAATTGGACACAATACTCCAGCTAAGGTTTACCCAGTGATATTTATGTACATACAACTTAAACCTCACTCTGTTTGACAATCTTACTCGTTTTATTCTCAACTCCTTCTGATCTTTTTTTTCTTGTATCTTTCCTACACTTACTACTTCCTTATTTCATTTCTTCCCATCCCCCTGCATTTAGTATAAATCCTTCCCCGCAGCAATAGTTACTTTGACTGTAAGGGTACTGATCTCAGCCTTATTTAGGTGAAGCTTGTCCATCCTGTACAGGCTAGCCCTGTCCCAGAACTGGTCCCAAGAAGCTGAACCATTCTCTTCTACACTATTTCTCCAGCCATGTCTTTAACTTCTTTATCTTACTATTCCTATTTTAACTAGCACATGACATTGGAACTAATGCTGAGATTACTAGCCTGGAGGTCCTGCTCTTCAATCTGTCTCCTAATTGCTGAGACACCTTTGTAGGACCTCAATTCTATTACTTTCTATGTCATTGGTTCCAGCACCAAGGAACCATGAATTCAGACTGTTCTCCTCGCTGCAAATTTTTTGCACCCGCTCTGAAATATCCCTTATCCTAGCACCTGGGAGGCAACAAATCATTCGGGACCCTCGGTTGCTAATACAAAAGCACCCATCTGTTTTCCTGACTGTGGAATCCCTTGTTGCTACTGCGCTTTTGTAATTGACTCCCCTTTGTCAATCACTTGCTCTGTGTTGCCATGATTTTGCTCGTGGTTGCCATTCTCCGAGTTGTTTTCATTGTCACAGAAATTCAATACTGAATATCTGTGTGAATTTAACACTCTCAGGAGATCGCGATACTGCCTCCTGTCTGTTCTTCCTACCCCAAATGCATTGTCACCCATTTCCTTTCTGCACTAACTGGTTCTGTTTGTGGAATGTGCATTCCTTGAACCCTTCGGTCTCCCAAATGTGACGAAGTTTTGTTAGCTGCTCCTCAAACTCTGAAAGCTGGAGCTCAAGTAGTTGGAGATGTATCCCCCATATGGTCATCCTGGACACACGAAACATACAGGATCTCTCACATCATGTCAGATACTGCACATCACGGGCTTCAGCTGTTCCCTCATTCTACACTGCTTTCTTTTAACAGTTGAACAAATATAACAATGTAGTAATTTAACACAAGTATAATTTAAGTCAACTGTAACTGAAGAAAGAATTCTGTCTAAAGTTAAACTCTGATTGAAACTCCACAAACCCCTGGCCAGTTAAACATATTAAAAAAAATTAGAAAGAAAGGCAGTCATGTCATGCTGAGGCTAATTACAAATTACTTGATGTTGATGAGGTGGGTTTGTAGATTGACCTGGAGCTGGAAATTTACGAGCATCTGCAATCTGTTACCTTGCCTCACCAAACAGAATTAAAGGGTCAGTTTGGTTCAGAAGATGTGGATTCAAGGCCTAATAAAGCACATAATCCAGGTTGACATTCCAGTGCAGTACTGAGTAAGTGTCGCATTGTTTCAGATGAGGTGTTAAACCAAGGCTTCATCCCCTGTTCCAGCAGTTCAAATGGAAATTATAAAGATCCCACTGTACTGTTCAAAGAATTCTTCCCTCAAGCATCACCAAAAGCAGATTAACTGATCACTGAACATACGTCAGTTTGTGGGTCATTGCTGTGCATTTGCTTATATGACTACACACTTCAAAGTAATTTGTTGAATGCGAAGAGCTTTGAGGTGTTTGAGAGATGTGATAATGTACTATATAAATGCAAGTTCTTTCTTTAAACTCTGATTGACCTGAGTGTTTTTCCCCCACAGGAATTAAACTTCATGACCTTAAAGGATCAGGCCAGCTTAAACACAGCTTCCTGGCAGCAGTATAGTTCATTCACATTACTCGCAGAAGTAACTGTTTCTTTTAGATTACGTGCTCAAGTTCTAGAATGGGGCTTGAACCCAAACATTTCTGAGGCGAAAGTCAAGGCTGATAAGGAAGGAAAAGAATCATAGCTCACTTGTTGAAGTTGCATCCCTGGAGCTGAAATTAGCACATCACAGCAATGTTTCCATATAGCAAACTGCTACTAGGTCAAAAGACACTGAATGTTGTTATATTATCAGCCACAATGTAAACGTGAACAGGAAGAATTACGTATTACATAGAATTTATAGCACAGAAACAGGCCATTTGGCCCAACAGGTCTATGCTGGTATTTGTGCTCCACATGCGCTTCCTCCTACCTTACTTCATCTCACCCTATCAAAATATCCTTCTACTCCTTTCTCTCTCATGTACTTATCTAGCTTCCCCTTAAATGCATCTATGCTATTTGCCTCAACCACTCCACCATGGTAGCGAGTTCCACATTCTCACCGTTCTGAGTTTTAAAAAAATTCATTCATGGGATGTGGGCATCGCTGGCAAGGCCAGCATTTATTGCCCATCCCTAATTGCCCTTGAGAAGGTGGTGGTGAGCCACCTTCTTGAACCGTTGCAATCCATGTGGTGAAGGTTCTCCCACAATGCTGTTAGGTAGGGAGTTCCAGGATTTTGACCCAGCGACGATGAAGGAACGGTGATATATTTCCTTGTCAGGATGGTGTGTGACTTGGAAGGGAACGTGCAGGTGGTATTGATCCCACACGACTGCTGCCCTTGTCCTTCTAGGTGGTGGAGGTCGCGGGTTTGGGAGTTGCTGCAGTGCATCTTATAGGTGGTACACACTCCAACCACAGTGTGTTGGTGGTCGAGGGAGTGAATGTTTAAGGTAGTGGACGGGGTGCCAATCAAGCAGGCAGCTTTGTCCTGGATGGTGTCGAGCTTCTTGAGTGTTGTTGCAGCTGCACTCATCCAGGCAAGTGGAGAGTATTCCATCACACTCCTGACTTGTGCCTTGTAGATGGTGGAAAGGCTTTGGGGAGTCAGGAGGTGAATCACTCACTCCAGAATACCTAGTCTCTGACCTGCTCTTGTAGCCACAGTATTTATGTGGCTGGTCCAGTTAAGTTTCTGGTCAATGGTGACCCCCAGGATGTTGATGGTGGGGGATTCAGCGATAGTAAAGAAGTTTCTCCTGTTACTTCTCTATATTAACTGAAAAGGGCTAACTTTATGAACAAAAATAGAACCTAGCTAAGGCTGTGCTAATATAATTCTGAATTGAGTTATACATCATTAATGTGCCTAAGCCAAATTAAAGTTCTTTTTGAGATGATTAGCTAACTGTATCCTTGACAGATTAGAAAAAGGGCTTTAAAGTACTTATTGATTATGCAACAAATTAAGTAGGAATCAAAAAGCACATCAGGCATTAGAATGCTTTCCTAGAATTATTTTTTGAATATATATTCTACAGAAACTTACTATAATTTTACAATTTAAAAAAAATCTTCATAGGCTTCTTTCTCCAATCTTGCCCAAATGTTTCCCTGTGACTGATCTTTATGCAATCATCTATCGGTAATTTTAGCCTCACTGCCAGCTCGGATCACAGATGAAGCTCTATTGTACTCCTGTACAGGATACAGGAACAAGCTCTCCATCTAATAGGTGAATCCTCTCTCACCTTAAGTTGTCAACCTCTCGTTTTTTTCTCTGCTTTACCAATACTTTTACGGTCGTGCTCCTCTGAATTTTGCTCTCAGTTTATTATAAGCTGCAAAAACCCTACACACTCTTCCTTATCTTTACATTCAAACAATGTTAAAATTGAGACTCATCATAATGTCTCCTACATTAACTCATTCTTTTCCAGACCTCAAAATTATAGAACTCCTTACTCTACTCCGTCTTTTCTTCCTTCTACAATTTTCGGGCTTTTAAAATGCAAATAAACTTCCTGATTAAGCTCAGCGTTTACTCTTATCAAGCTCAGCGTTTACTCTTATCAAGCTCAGCGTTTACTCTTATCAAGCTCAGCGTTTACTCTTATCAAGCTCAGCGTTTACTCTTATCAAGCTCAGCGTTTACTCTTATCAAGCTCAGCGTTTACTCTTATCAACCCCAGTGGTCTCCTGCACCATAAGCCTTGGCTCTTAATCATGGTTCTTCCAAAAAATAAAATCAGTTGACAGAAGGTGCAACTTAAAAGAGGAATGCCAGAAGCCACTAGATTTTATTCACTTCCTATGGGTCCAAATTTTAAATTAAACATGGAAAGTTCAATTTCCATGTAGCACTGTTTATCAAATGGCCAGCTGGAAAGCAGATAAAACTCATCCAACAAATGAGCCCAAGTGACAGTTTATAACCTTCTGGTTGGGAATCAAGCACTCAACCGTTTAATTCTCGAGTTTGTTATTTTTAAACTATGGTTACAAGCTAGTTCGTCAAATACTCTTCCTATTTTATATATAGATCAGAGAAAACATCTGACTTTATATCTGATAAACAAATTTACATTGTTCCGAAACTATTAACAAAATTTCAATTTTCCAAAATATACAGAAAACTGGAAATGTTTTCCAGACCCCATGCACCAATTCAGTTAAAGAGTAAAAGAAATGGCAATTCTTTGTAAATCATCTTTTTAAACCTAAATTCTACTTTCTCCTTCAATCATTATATTTTAAAAAAATATGAATCCACAATTTAAAGAAACAGTCCAAATTAGTTTTTGCAAAGAGTTCGCAAGACTTTCAGTTTCTCCTTTAAGTTAATTTTAAAATGATTGAGAACTGATTGTGGCCGTGGACGTCTCTGGTTCAGACTGTATTTGCTGCAGGATGCTTGGGTGCAGTTCAGAAAAGTAACATTTTAATTCTTGACACATAGCAGCTGAAAAATGCCTCACACAACTTAAGTTGACAAATGGTTTCCTCAAAATATCAAACTGTGGTTTTGTCAATTATGCTAAATTCACAAATCTATCAATATGTTTACTGTGAATAGTATATTCACAATTGCCATGTTTCAGCACGGAGCACATGTCTATAACCAATAATGAATGTTCAAGGTCATTCTTTTTCAATTATATCTGGAACAAAAATCCTTCCATTATTAATATGAAATGTCACTTGGCTTTGAGCTTGATTTTCTCCACATAAATTTCATCATTAAGGTAACACGAGCTTTTGGGATTTCATAAAACACAAACTTCAGTGGACAAAAGTTGCAGTGAATTTCAGATCATTGCACTGCTTTAATCACTTACCTTCATCTGTGCAAAAGGGCGTTCGTAATTGCCAACATATAGCAGTCCAACAGTCTGTGGCACCAACCTTTGAAAACAAATATAAAAGGGCACAAAATTCAGTATGCATAAAAGACATAAGAAGCGAGCAATCCCAGTAACATATTGCAAAGCCAGTATCTAATATGGGTAGAAACTACTACGGCAACCCCATCTCCTTTAAAAGATAGAGGGCAGAATTATCCAACTATTGATGTCAATGGAGAAAAATTGTGGACGATGCACTTACTATTTGCTGATAAGTTGCCCGTAGTGCAGAAGCCTGGCAGTGACACAGGGTCTTGAAAAATTCTGCCTATTATCTCAAAAATGTCAACAGACAAAATGTACTTTTAATCTTTTCAGGAGTTAATGTGGTAGTTTAACAGCTCTGAGCATCAAATTGGTGATGGGGAGGGGGGTAAGAGAAAGAGAGCGATCATACCGTGAACGAACCTGAATTTATCTAGCTCCTTTCACGTCCTTGGGATGTCCCAAAATGATTCACAACCAATGAATTACCTTTGAAGTGTAGTCACTAATGTTTTTGTAAGCGAATGGGAAAGACGGATCCCACAAGCAGCAAATTAGATAAATGACCAACTAATCTGGTTTGGTGGTGTTGGATTAGGGAGGAATGCCAGTCATAACACTAGGAGATCTCTATGCTCTTCTTTGAGTATTTTTTTAAAAATCGCCTCTCACTGAAGCATACTATTCAACTGGGGAATGAGTTACTAATACATTTGCTTAATTCTAGTGTCCGCATGCCTCAGTTGGTAGCACTCCTGCCTCTGCAACAAATTGCGGTGGGTTCAAGCTCCTTCCAGGACTTAAGCACATGGTCTGACTGAAAGTGCATTCACTGCATAATGCTGCATTGTCTGAAGTTCCTTCTTTCAAATGAGACATTAACTGATGCTCGTCTGCCCGATCTGCTGGCTCAAGTGGATGTTACAGATCATGCAGTACGACTCGAAGAACAGCAAAGTGTTCTCTTGGTGTCCAATCAACATTCCTCCCAAAAACTCAAATGAACAGGCCATTCATCTCATTGCTCTTTTTAGGATCTTGCCATTTATAAAATGGTTGCCACATTCCCTGCAGTTTTGGCACTCTTGCCTCCGAGTCAGAAGATGGTAGGTTCAAGTCTCGTTCCAAGACTTGAGCACATAATCTAGGCTGATACTTCAGTGCAGCACTGAGTGCTGCATTTTTGGAGGTGCCACCTTTCAGATGAGACGTTAAGCCGGGGGCCCTTCTACCTATTTAAGTGGGCTTAAAAGATCCTGTGGCACTATTCGAAGAACAGGAAATTCTCCCAGTATCCCGAGTAACATTTATCTGTTAACCAACACTATCAAAACAACATTAATTGGTCATTTATCTCGTTGCTTTTTGCGGGATCTTGCTTTGTGCAAATTGGATGCCGAATTTGCCTGCATAACAACAGCAACTACATTTCAAAAAGTAATTAATTTGCTGTGAAGCACTTTGAGACATTCTTAGGATGTGAAAGGCAGTATATAACAGTGCTTGTACTTCAAAATAATTCATTGTCTCTAAAACACTGGGATGCTTCTGAGACATGGGACAAAGTGCTATATGCTGAAATTTCTTTTGATAAAAATAAAACAATCTTGCTGCTGAGCAGAGGGAACACCAACATTTCAGAACCCTGTCAACAGTCTTTGTTTTTAGTTCATAAATATTCAGTGATTAAAATTGACAGAAATTATATATTTTCTCAGACTTCACATGAAATCTGCATTTTAAAACCTTCAATGGAGGAAGGCGGAATGAGCAGCATTGGGGTGAACAGCTCATCATACAAATGAGGATGTTTTCATTATTCATTTTTTTCCTGCACTTCATCAATTTGACATTCGCATGGCAGAGGACATCAAAATACATTAATTGATCATGCAACATGTCACAGCTACACCACAACTCTGTTGGCAGCAAAGAGCTCAGTTCGCAAATACGACCAGAGAGCTGGTATTTTAGGAAGAGATACAATTAAAGAGACACATCTGCTAAAACTCACATTTCAAACATAATTAAAGTATGTTCCTTTTTGTAGCAGCAATGGGAACAGTTGCACAAATTTGGCTAATTTCTGCTCTCCAGGATCCTGACAAATAGCCAGGAAGAAATCAGGTTTGAAGCACACGGAGTATTTTGCATGGTTCTGGGCTCCATATTATAGAAAGGATATAGAGGCACTGGAGAGGGTGCAAAAAAGATTCACAAGGAGGATACCAGAACTGAGAGGATATCCTTATCAGGAAAGGCTGAACAAGCTGGGGCTCTTTTCTCTAGAAAAGAGAAGGCTGAGGGGTGACCTGATAGAGGTCTTTAAGATAATGAAAGGGTTTGATAGCGTAGACGTAGAGTTTCCACTTGTGGGGGAAGTCCAAAACTAGAGGTCATAAATATAAAATAGTCGCGAATAAATACAATAGGAAATTCAGGAGAAATTTCTTTACCTAGAGAGTGGTAAGAATGTGGAATGTGAAACTACAAGGAGTAGTTGAGGCAAATAGCATAGATGCATTTAAGGGGAAGCTAGATAAGCACATGAGGGAAAAAGGAATAGAAGGGTATCCTGATAGTGTTAGATGAAGTAGGGAGGAAGGAGGCTCGTGTGGAGCACAGACACCAGCATAGACCAGTTGGGCCAAATGGCATGTTACTGTGCTGTTAACTCGATGTAATTCGATGTAAGCACGCTTTCTGGCAGGTCAGTTTCTTCAATTCGATTTTCATTAATTAACTTTTCTCCATCCAAATTTTTAAGAGTCAGTTGTGCAGGACATGCTTTCCCTTATGTGATAAGTGACTACCTCTCGGTTCAGCATGTCCTCAAGCAATATAGCTGACAGGAAGTAGTCATGGGTGAGAACTTATGTTTTAACCACGCTGCGGCTGCACAGTGGTGCTCTTCCCATCACGATTTCGATGGTTTTCTTTCTTTTCTGACAATGAGCAGGTGACCTCCTCCCAGCAGGTGACCTCCTCCCAGCACTTGCCAACGTCGTATTTGAACCAGTCACAAGCTGAATGTAAAAATGTTGACTTGCCCACCACTTTTATCTCCCTTCTTGTGAAAAACACTTCACCCATTTTTGGTGTCTCCCCAGAAGTTCCAACTGAATCATGGGTGGGATCTCTGTGAAAGAGAGCATTAACACTCACAAACAAAACAAATGCTAAAGATAGGGATTCGGAGGCTTTCTCCTTCGTCACACTCGCTCACCTGACGAAGGGGAAAGCCTCCGAAAGCTTGTGATTTTCAAATAAAACAGTTGGACTATAACCTGGTGTTGTAAGATTCCTTACATTTGTCAACCCCAGTCCATCACCGGCATCTCCACATCAAAGATAAGGACACACTGAAGCCAGCAAAACTATTAGCTCTAGCTGATACTTGATTGGCTTATGCAGGATCAAAACATAGAGAAATGGCACTGTGATGAAATAGAGCCCTGCTGCCGAATGTTATGAATGAAAACTTAGTTTCAAGACTAGATTTTCACACCCTTATATGGTCCTGTAGGCGAGCTTCCAATATTAGATGGCTTAACAAGTATTTTCTGTAATCTGTTTATTTCTAGTCACCAGTATATCCGTTCTATAAGAAATATGCTCCAATTTTATTTATTTAAAAAAAACTTACCATCAAACATAGAACGCTGTTAGCAGTTAGAGGAAATTTATTATACAGCCAAGCCCCTTCCCATTATCCTTATGTCCATCGATGATTCAAAGGACATGCAGATTTTGGATTGTGCAGATAGGAGAGTAATGGAGTTGGTATAACACAGGATTATACACTAATTTTTGACTGAGGGCTGTGATTACCAGCAGCAAAATCGAGTCTCTCACTTACATGCTTAGTGTAAGGCAACTTCATGCATTTACTTTAAATAAATAGTATAGGTGCTTTCCAAAAAGAAAATATCAGCAAAAATTCAGAAATATCAAACCATATAAATAAGCAGGCATTAGCATTAGATACAGTACAATGAGTATGTTTAATACTCTTTGAATTTGATCAACATTTCCCCCTAAACTATTTGTTTGTAAGTTTGGTTGTAATCGGATATCATAAGTCTCCTCCGTCCTGCATTATGCGACTTTTACATCCAATTTTTAAGAGAACAGGTTGGAGACTTGGCTCCACAGCTACAGGCTGGGAGCAAAGTGGACTCCATAATTTTCTATACTACACCATATTTTTTGCAGCAATCAGTCCCAACTGGGAGCAATCAGTAACAGTTAAGCAATGAATGTTCTAGGCTGAGGTATCTTTTAATTGGCATTACAGACCAAAAAGATTACAGCATGGAAAACTATAGAGCTGTTTGCTGTTAACAAGCTCATAAATGAGACACGGCTTGTGTTGTCAGGTTTTCAGCCTGGAAAAGGTAGTGCAGCATTAGAAAATTGCAAGAGGCAAAATACGAGAGGAAATACATAACCCCCACTATGCCCCCACCCCCCCCCAAACTATGAAAAAGAAACTACAAACACAAAAATTATTTTCTCTTTTTTCCTCTAGGTTTCCTTCTTGCAGTCTTGACTGGTCCTTTACCCACCTATTTACAGTGTGAATACACGCAGCTTCCCTTAGCTGTATGTACTGTTCTCTGCAGATCTTTAACTCAATAAACTTGTACAATATGTTACAGGCTATTCCGTTGGCCAATAGCCCATGTCAGCAACCAACTGAATGGAAAAGCTATTCTACAGGCCACTGAGAATGGACTTGAATTTTATGTAACAGGCTATTTTGAAAGCTCAGCTACCCACCCCTCAACCTGCACTCCTTAAATGGATGGTAGCTGCATTGGAATCAGCAGCAGCATTTGGGATGGCATTGGGACAGGATGGTGATAAAATAGGGAGCAGGGCTGGATTGAAGGACGCAAGAGATTTTAATCGACCATTGATCCATATAATAAGTACTGTCGATATTACACGAGCCAGGGCAAGAGGCTTGAGAAAGGAAGAAAATTATAGAAATTGAAGAAAATGAAAAAAAAAGAATCATAGAATCATAGAAGTTACAACATGGAAACAGGCCCTTCGGCCCAACATGTCCATGTCGCCCAGTTTATACCACTAAGCTAGTCCCAATTTCCTGCACTTGGCCCATATCCCTCTATACCCATCTTACCCATGTAACTGTCCAAATGCTTTTTAAAAGACAAAATTGTACCCGCCTCTACTACTGCCTCTGGCAGCTCGTTCCAGACACTCACCACCCTTTGAGTGAAAAAATTGCCCCAATGGACCCTTTTGTATCTCTCACCTTAAATCTATGCCCCCTCGTTATAGACTCCCCTACCTTTGGGAAAAGATTTTGACTAT
Source organism: Heptranchias perlo (assembly GCF_035084215.1). Classification (NCBI taxonomy): domain Eukaryota; kingdom Metazoa; phylum Chordata; class Chondrichthyes; order Hexanchiformes; family Hexanchidae; genus Heptranchias; species Heptranchias perlo. The sequence goes on along the minus strand of NC_090329.1, from coordinate 97,911,107 downwards.
CGACCTTATCTATGCCCCTCATTATTTTATAGACTTCTATAAGATCACCCCTTAACCTCCTACTCTCCAGGGAAAAAAGTCCCAGTCTGTCTAACCTCTCCCTGTAAGTCAAACCATCAAGTCCCGGTAGCATCCTAGTAAATCTTTTCTGCACTCTTTCTAGTTTAATAATATCCTTTCTATAATAGGGTGACCAGAACTGTACACAGTATTCCAAGTGTGGCCTCACCAATGCCCTGTACAACTTCAACAAGACATCCCAACTCCTGCATTCAATGTTCTGACCAATGAAGCCAAGCATGCCGAATGCCTTCTTCACCACCCTATCCACCTGTGACTCCACTTTCAAGGAGCTATGAACCTGTACTCCTAGATCTCTTTGTTCTATAACTCTCCCCAACGCCCTACCATTAACGGAGTAGGTCCTGGCCCGATTCGATCTACCAAAATGCATCACCTCACATTTATCTAAATTAAACTCCATCTGCCATTCATCGGCCCACTGGCCCAATTTATCAAGATCCCGTTGCAATCCTAGATAACCTTCTTCACTGTCCACAATGCCACCAATCTTGGTGTCATCTGCAAACTTACTAACCATGCCTCCTAAATTCTCATCCAAATCATTAATATAAATAACAAATAACAGCGGACCCAGCACCGATCCCTGAGGCACACCGCTGGACACAGGCATCCAGTTTGAAAAACAACCCTCGACAACCACCCTCTGTCTTCTGTCGTCAAGCCAATTTTGTATCCTGAATGTGCATTTACATACCACCTTTCACATCCTCGCGAATCCCAAAGTACTTCACACGACAAAATGCACATAACAAGGTCCCACAAACAATGAAACGATTGGCCAGATAATCTATTTTGGTGGTATTAGCTGCAGCACCTTTGTCAGTATTGCACCGAAGCATCAGCTTAGATTATGTGCTCAATTCCTGGAATGGGACTTGAACCCACAACCTTCTAATCCAGAGGCAAAAGTGCAACCACTGAACCAATCTGGCATTGAATGACTATGATCTGTTAAAAGGGTTGCTCTGACAACCCAATGGCCTTTCCCAGCTCCGCACTCACTTCTTCCCACAGATTTTTCTCTTTATCCTGAGGACAGAAACTTATGCTGGGATACAGTTCTAGGGCAGCAGCAGCCCTCCTATACATTGTCCAATAATCCATTCTACATGTGTGCAAGTGTAAGCAGCCAGGAAAGGAAACTCTGCCTGATTTTTCATCTTCTAGCTCAGGAACGCTGAGGGCAGTAGCAGCAAGCTAATGTCCTGGTCCTGATTGGTTAATTTACCACAAGTCAGGGATTCAATATGCAACCCTGCAAAGTTATAAGCCTCAGTGTTACAGTACATCTCATCTCCAACCTTCCTTACCTCTCCAAAATCCTTCAACATTTTGTCACTGCCCAAATCCATGCCTATCTTTCACACAACTGAATGATTGAATTGCTCCAATCAAATTTCCTCCCTGTCGCAGCACTGAATTGGGCCGAATCAAAGCCACAAATGACACCTTCTCTGTGACCATGGTACATTTTTCCTCCTTGCCCTCTCTGCAGCCTTTGCACAGTCAACCACACCATCTTCCTCCAATGCCTCTCCTGCATTGTCCAGTTAGTGGGGCTGCCCTTGCTTGGTTCCACTCATATCCAATTATAGCCAGAGCAAATCTAGCAATGGCTTCTCTTCACACCCCCACACCATTACCGCTGGAATCCCCCAAGGAGCTATCCTTGGACCCCCTCCTCTTCCTCATCTACTTGCGGTCCCTTGGCGATATCATCGGAAGACATGTAACCAGCCTCCACATATGCTCTCCCTCTCCACCACCTCTCATGATCCCCCCACTACCTACTGTGCTGTTATACTGTTTGTCCAATATCCAGTTGTGCAATTTCCTCCAGTTAAACATGGCACCAATCTACGTACCCTTGCCACTGACTCCAAACCCTTCTCTGGCTACTCTCTTGGATTGAACCAGACTAATTGCAACCTTGGCTTCCGATTTGACCCCAGGATGAAGACAACCTGCTTTGAACTCTGTAAATTCGCCAGTCTCTTCCCCTGACTCCGCACATCTGCTGCTGAAGGCCTCATCCATGCCTCTGTCATCTCCAGATTCGACTATTTCATTGCTCTCTTGGCCAGCCTTCCATCCTCCACAACACGTTTTTAAGTTGTTAAGTTATAGGCGCTACATAAATGCAAGTTGTTGTTTGATTATGGATGGATCCATTGAAGTGAAGGACGGTGGCTGTGGTTTGAACTTGACAAACATGATGAAACTAAACAATTGAAAAGACAACATTTCTGCTGCTCAATTAAAGTTAATGGAGATCAAAAGGCTTGATTCAGGTATTGCACTGTAGGAAAACTGGAGAATGCTGGTCATCTGAAGGAAACTGATGAACATAGAATAGAATTATCATAGAAAGAGTGGATGGGACTAGGATAATAAGTGAAGAAGGTCTTTGATGAGATGACCAAAGTAGTGAGGGAAGAGAGCCTGGAGTTGGAAAAATATAAGCCATTATAGGGTCAGAGGAGAATCCATTAACTACAGCATAGATAGTGATTGAAAGGAAACTAGATAGCCATGAATGCAGCTTTAATGGAAACCCATATGATTTTTTTTTTTGTTGCCATTTTTGATGATTCCATTATTATTTTTCACAGACCTTTGTATATTTATGAGGTCAGAAGCTGGGTATTCTGCGCTGAGTGACTCACCTCCTGACTCCCCAAAGCCTTTCCACCATCTACAAGGCACAAGTCAGGAGTGTGATGGAATACTCTCCACTTGCCTGGATGAGTGCAGCTCCAACAACACTCAAGCTCGACACCATCCAGGACAAAGCAGCCCGCTTGATTGACACCCCATCCACCACCCTAAACATTTACTCCCTCCACCACCAGCGCACCGTGGCTGCAGTGTGTAACAAGATGCACTGCAGCAACTCGCCAAGGCTTCTTCGACAGCACCTTCCAAACCCGCGACCACTACCATCTAGAAGGACAAGGGCAACAGGCACATGGGAATACCACCACCTGTACGTTCCCCTCCAAGTCACACACCATCCTGACATGGAAATATATTGCTGTTCCTTCATCGTCGCTGGGTCGCAATCCTAACAGCACTGTGGGAGAACCTTCACCACATGGACTCCAGTGGTTCAAGACGCCGGCTCACCACCATCTTCTCAAGGGCAATTAGGAGTGGGCAATAAATGCTGGCCTTGCCAGTGACGCCCACATCCCATGAATGAATTTTTAAAAAATCATCAAGTACCTGGTAAGTCCTTCACAAAGCAACCCACAAATTATAGTATTTTGTATACAATTTCTGATCTCTGCTCTTTGAATCTTCAATCTATATGGTCAGACAATCTTCTTTGCAACAGTGTGATCTTGCCTGTGAATAATGTTTTTATTTTTTTACTACAGAAAACTTGCTCATCTCCACACAATGAAAAATGTTCACCGCCCCATTGAAGAGCTCAGATGTGATCAAAATGTATTGATTCAATCACTACACTTCCATTGAATAAACTGGAAATAGTTCAATTTCCACATTAAATGAAAGGGTTCCCAATGCAAAGGCATTTCTAGGGAATATTTGCAACAAAAAACTTAGTTTTTTTTTAAAAACCAAGGACTCAAATTATACTGTACTACATGATGTACTTATAAAACAAGTTTTATTATTGACTGGCATTAAAATGCAATGTGTAAAAACTTCAGAAATACTGAAATATGCAATGTGTGCATATGAGAGAAAGAGAATGAAAATATTCTATGGTAATATATAAAAGATTTGGGAAAACTGAACAATGTATTTGGACAAACTTCAGTAATGACATATTGTTCAAGGAAGAATATACAAATAGTTCCTACAATGTTTTGTAGAAAGCTCTCAAGCCTGATGAGGGGAAGTCACTTTATTTGACAAAAGGAAGTTATTGTCTTATTAACTGCTTTATAAGTTGTTGAATTGGTGAACAAGTGTTCAAGGATATCTAGTCAAGATAGTCCACATTGATGCAGAATTACAATAAGATTCTCAACACAGAAACAGACAGTTAACCACAACCAGTCCATGTTGGTGCTTATCCTCCACATGAGCAGTAGTCTTAATCCCATGTGCTCACCCTGTTCCCATATCCCTTTCTCCTCCTTTCCTTCAACCATCTATCTAACCTATTCTTAAAATAGGTATCTTTTTCGAGAACCCAAGAGTTTGATAAGAAACCACTTCACAGAATCATAGGAGACCACCATTCGGCCCGTCGTGCTGGAGCCAGCTCCTTGAAAGAGCTATCCAATTAGTCCCACTCCATCACTCATTCCCCATAGCCCTGCAAATTTTTCCTTTTCAAGTATATATCCAATTGCCTTTTGAAAGTTACTAATGAATCTGCTTTAGCCACCTGTCAGGCAGTGCATTCCACAGCATAACAAGTCGCTACCTAAAAAATGTTTTTCCTAATCTCCCCTCTGGTTCTTTTGCCACTTACCAAGGTTGGTCAAACTTGGATCAATCACTGAGTTACTGGAATAAGATGGTAGGACATAGAGATAATGTCTGACTAACTTGATTGAATTTTTCAAGAAGGTGACAAGGAGGGTCGATGAGGGTAGCACAACTGATGTAGTCTACATGGATTTTAGCAAGGCTTTTGACAAGGTCCCACATGGCAGATTAGTCAAAAAAATAAAGGCCCATGGGATCCAAGGGACTGTGGCAAATTGGATCCAAAATTGGCTCAGTGGCAGGAAGCAAGGGGTTATGGTTGACGGTGTTTTTGTGAATGGAAGGCTGCTTCCAATGAGGTGCCACAGGGCTCAGTACTAGGTCCTTTGCTTTTTGTGGTATACATTAACGATGTGGACTTAAACGTAGGGGGCATGATTAAGAAATTTGTGGATGACACAAAGATAGGCCATGTGGTTGATAGTGAGGAGGAAAGCTGTAGACTGCAGGAAGACATCAATGGACTGGTCAGATGGGCAGAAAAGTGGCAAATGGAGTTCAATCCGGAGAAGTGTGAGGTAATGCATTTGGGGAGAGCAAACAAGGCAAGGGAATATACAATAAATGGGAGGATACTGAGAGGTGTAGAGGAAGTGAGGGACTTCGGAATGCATGTCTACAGATCCCTGAAGGTAGCAGGACAGGTAGATAAGGTGGTTGAAAAGGCATACGGAATGCTTTCCTTTATTAGCCAAGGCATAGAATATAAAAGCAGGGATGTTATGTTGGAACTGTATAAAACACAAGTTGGGCCACAGTTTGAGTACTGCGCACAGTTCTGGTCACCACATTACAGGACGGATGTAATTGCTTTAGAGAGGGTGCAGAGATTTACGAGGATGTTGCCAAGATTGGAGAATTTTAGCTATGATGACAGATTGGATAGGCTAGGGTTGTTTACCTTGGAACAGAGGAGGCTGAGGGGTGATTTGATTGAGGTGTACAAAATTATGAGGGGCCTAGACAGTGGATAGGAAGGACCTATTTCCCTTAGTGGAGGGGCCAATAACTAGGGGGCATAGATTTAAAGTGACTGGTAGAAAGATTAGAGCAGAAATGAGGAAAAAGTTTTTCACCCAGATGGTGGCAGGGGTCTGGAACTCACTGCCTGAGAGGGTGGTAGAGGCAGAAACCCTCAACTCATTTAAAAAGTGCCTGGATGTGCACCTGAAGAGCCGTGACCTGCAGGGCTACGGACCAAATGCGGGAAAGTGGGATTAGGCTGGGTGTCTCATTTCTCAGCCAGCGCGGACATGATGGGCCGAATGGCCTCCTTCTGTGTCGTAAATTTTCTATGATTCTATGATACAGATGTGCCCTTCAAATCTTGTTTTTGGAGGTAACCAAGAGTCTGGGACAGGGCGTAGAAATGCTGATGAAAGGATTAAGAGTGAATCCAACCCTTTCTGCCATTCAATCAGATCATGGCTGATCTGTACCTCAACTCAATTTACCCACTCTTGATCCATACCCTTATCCAACAATAATCTATCAATCTCACTTTTGAAAATTTTAATTGGCCCACCATCCACAGCCTTTTGGGGAGGGAAGAGAATTCCAGATTTCCACGACCCTCTGTGTGAAAAGATTTTCTGTTACATCAAGTAAAAGTCTCATTTTCCAAATTCCACTGCGAAAGTAAAGCATTTTTCTTCGGGTGCAGAATTAAAATTATATTTTCCTTGTCAAGTTTAATTTGCTATGATCAAGAATCAACTGTTTCACATGGAATTGGAAAAGACGGGATAGTTTTTCTTATGGAGGCAGAGGGTATGGCTGAGGTACTAAATGAATACTTCACATCGGTCTTTACGAGAGAAAAGGATGCTGCCGATGTAGCAATAAAGGAGCAGAGAGTAGCGATATTAGATAGGATAAAAATAGATAGAGGAGGTACTTAAAAGGTTAGCAGTACTCAAAGTAGAAAAGGCACTCGGTCCAGATGGGATGCATCCTAGGTTACTGAGGGAAGTAAGTGTAGAAATTGCAGAGGCTCTGGCCACAATCTTCTAATCCTCCTTAGATATGGGTCGGTGCCAGAGGACTGGAGGATTGCAAATGTTACACCCCTGTTCAAAAAAGGGGGAAGAGGGATAAACCCGGCAATTACAGGCCAGTCAGCCTAACATCGGGGTGGGGTAACTTCTGGAGACAATAATCTAGGACAAAATTAATTGGCATTTGGAAAAGTATGGGCTAATAAATGAAAGTCAGCACGAATTTGTTAAAGGAAAATCGTGTTTGACTAACTTGATTGAATTCTTTGATGAAGTAACAGAGAGGGTTGATGTGTATATGGACTTTCAAAAGGCATTTGATAACGTACCTCATAATAGGCTTGTTAGCAAAATTAAAGCCCATGGCATTAAAGGGACAGTGGCAGCGTGGATACAAAATTGGCTAAGGACAGAAAGCAGAGAGGAGTTTTGAACAGTTGTGTTTCCAGACCGGAGGGGAGTTTACAGTAATGTTCCCCAGGGATCACTATTAGGACCACTGCTCTTTTTGATATATACTTGGGTATAGAGGGCATAATTTTGATATTGACTTGGGTATAGAGAATATAATTTCAAAGTTTGCAGATGACACGAAACTCAGAAATGTAATAAACAATGTGGATAATAGCAGCAGACTTCAGGAATACGTAGGCAGACTGGTGAAATGGGCAGACACATGACAGATGGAGTTTAATGCAGGCACAAAAGTGTAAAGTGATAGGAAGAATGAGGAGAGGCAGTATAAACTAAATGGTACAATTTTAAAGGAGGTGCAGAAACTGGGACACCTGGGGGTGTATGTACACAAATGTTAGAAGGTGGCAGGACAAGTTGAGAAGGCTGTTAAAAAAGCATATAGGATCCTGGGCTTTATTAAAAGAGGCATATAGTACAAACGCAAGGAAATTATGCTAAACCTTTGTGAAACACTGGTTAGGCCTCAGCTAGAGTTTTGTGTTCAATTTTGGGCACCACACTTTAAGAACATAAGAGATAGGAGCAGGAGTAGGCCATACGGTCCCTCGAGCCTGATCATGGCTGATCTTCGACCTCAACTCCATTTTCCCCACCCGATCCCCATACCCCTTGATTCCCCTAGAGTCCAAAAATCTATCCAACTCAGCCTTGAATATACTCAATGACTCAGCATTTAGGACTTTAGGAAGGATGTCAAGGCCTTAGAGAGGGTATAGAAGAGATTTACTAGAATGATACCAGGGTTGAAGGACTTTTTTTTTTTTATTCGTTCACGGGATGTGGGCGTCGCTGGCAAGGCCGGCATTTATTGCCCATCCCTAGTTGCCCTCGAGAAGGTGGTGGTGAGCCGCCTTCTTGAACCGCTGCAGTCCGTGTGGTGACGGTTCTCCCACAGTGCTGTTAGGAAGGGAGTTCCAGGATTTTGACCCAGCGACAATGAAGGAATGGCGATATATTTCCAAGTCGGGATGGTGTGTGACTTGGAGGGGAACGTGCAGGTGGTGTTGTTCCCATGCGCCTTCAGTTATGTGAAGAGACTGGAGAAGCTGAGGTTGTTTTCCTTAGAGCAGAGAAGGTTAAGAGGAGATTTGATAGAGGTGTTCAAAATCATGAACAGTTTTGATAAGAGTAAATAAGGAGAAACTGTTTCCAGTGGCAGAAGGATTGGTAACCAGAGGACACAGATTTAAGGTAATTGGCAAAAGAACCTGAAGCGACATGAAGAAATATTTTTTTATGCAGTGAGTTGTAATGATCTGGAATGTACTGCCTGAAAGGGTGGTGGAAGCAGATTCAATAATAACTTTCAAAAGGGAATTGGATAAATACTTGAAGGGAAAATATTTACAGGGCTACGGGGAAAGAGCAGGGGAGTGGAACTAATTGGAGAACTCTACCACAGAGACGGCACAGGCACGATGGGCCGATTGGCCTCCTTCTGTGCTGTATGATACCATGATAGTTGATTCTGAGCTGGGTCAATTCGGATGCCATCTCAAGCAGGAAATGATGTCCTCATTGACGACAGATAAAATAGGACTGCTCAGTGATTAAGCAATGCAGTTCACTAACACTAAAACCACCATAACATTAGTTTTGCATGTCAGGAACTTTAGGGGAAATTAAGCTATCTGCAAAAACAGAAGATATATGAACTACTTTCAGGTATAATTATTTATGAGGAGTCTGGTCTTCCAAGGACCATTATTAAATATCAAGACAACGGAATGTTCCTTTGTTCGGCTCTCTTGGAAAGAAGAAATATGGATTTAGCTGCTGCATGCAACGGCACTGGATAAAACCTTTACTTAAAACATACTGTAGATTTGGCAAGGCAAAATCCTTTCAATTTATTGTTCTGAGCTTCCTGCATTAATCACCAGCAGTGGACAACCGGAACTACTTTTCCTGCCCCTTTTGATCATTACTCCACAAGTGCAAGACTGACTGCAGCAGGATTTTAAAGAGAGTAAATCTTTCCAGACGTGATGGTCACAGGTTCAATCTCCAGCGGGGAGCAATAGGAGAACCATGGTTTTTGTGCTGAGAGTGAAATGATTACAGCCATCCTGGCTGCTCCTTTTCTTTATAATACTGGAATATGGCACATATTATTATAAAGTGGAGGTGCATTTTCCTCGTGGTGGGCAAATCCATTTTCAGGTTGTTGAATGTTGGAATTACCATAGAGATTACTCCCAAAACAGTGCTTAACATTATTCTACAGCCTAATACTGGAGGCACATGCTTTTTGGCCAAATTCTGCCAATGATTCCTGTCTGGTTTATTTGCAACGGTACAATAAACTGACATAAGCAAAACATTTCCTTTTCAGGAAGGCTGCCACTTTATGCCTTTGCAACAGGATGAACCCAATTCCTTCCAGCATGTACCTAACTATCTAATCTGCTTCAGGCTGCTAGGATATTGGGTCCCTAGAGATATGTATTAGGTCAAAGTGGAACACTAATCTGAACAAAATGCACAACTAACTCCTAGTCCATGCCTTTGTTACCGACTATTCCAATTCTCTCCTGGCCGGCCTCCCACCTTCTACCCTTGTAAACTTGAGCCGATCCAAAACTCTGCTGCCTGTATCCTAACTCGTGCCAAGTCCCATTCACCCATCACCTGTGTGCTCTCTGACCTACATTGGCTCGCAGTCCAGCAATGTATCCATTTTAAAATTCTCATCCTTATGTTCAAATCCCTCCATGGCCACGCCCCTCCCTATCTCTGTAATCTCCTCCAGCCTTACATCCCGCCGAGATCTCTGCACTCCTCCAATTCTGGCCTCTTATGCATCCCTGATTTTCATCACTTCACTATTGGCGGCCGAGCCTTCAGCTGCCTAGGCCCAAAACTCTGGGATTCACTCCATAAACCTCTCCACCTCCCTCTCCTCCTTTAAGTCATTCCTTAAAACGTACTTCTGTGACTACCTGTCCTAATATCTCTGTGGCTAGGTGTCAAATTTTGTCTGATAACGCTCCTGTGAAGTGCCTTGGGACGTTTTTACTACGTTAAAGGTACTATTTAAATACAAGTTGTTGTAGGTGTGGTCAGCAGGTTCCTGTGGCTGAATTCAAGCCGGATTCATATCTCAGTAGAATAAGGTTTTATGCAACACAACTTCATTTTAATGCATTGCCAAATTATTTAAGTCAAAATTTAACATGGTTCATTTTTGATAAATGGCATAGTGATGACAATGATACCAATTCTAATTATCCCTCTAAAAACAAAATAAAATTATTACATTTTCTTATAAAACACACAATACAACTATTCAATATGTAATGAATCCATTGCAGATAAAGATCAGTTTAACATCTCATCCCGAAAACAGCACTTCCAAAAATGCAACACACCCTCAGTACTGCACTGAACTATCAAGTCTAGATTATGCGCTCAAGTCCTGGAGTTGGACTTGAATTCATGACCTTCAGACTCAAGGGGCAAGACTGTTACCGCTCAGCCAAGGTGACACTGCAAAGATGAAGACAAGAAAATAAACCCATGAACATTAAAATGCTCCCAAATTTATTAAAGTCAGCAATAAAGGATACTCAAGGTTGAATTTGAAAAATACACACTGGCAGAACATTGATCGGATGCTTTTATTCCTTGGCTTTTAATGGTACTGCTTTATACTAAAACTGTTAGCGCGTCACAAATTATGGATTGTTAGCATCTAATAAAACTAAATTGATCTGCCTTCAAATGTCCAGCAGACATTAAGAGGCTAATGTAAAATGTACTATCAGAATCAGGATGCATTTTGCATAATATTAGTTCATTATGAAACACTTTGGTGAAATCTAGTTAACGGGCAACTAAATCAACTAGTAATTTTCAAACTGCAGTCTAATTTTTTAAAACTGTTCATGCCTTTGATTGTATAAGTGCACTGAACTGCTACAAAGCCTTTTTCCTACTGATTGAACAGGTTTTATTCTTCAGATCCAATTACAGCAGCAGAAATTTATAGAACTCACGTCAAGAAGTCAACCTAGAAAATTAGCAAAAGCTGACCGCCAGGGGTCAGTTGTAACTGAGCGCGGGATCGATGCGTGGGGAGGGGGTTAGGGGGGCCAGGGCTGGCAGCGCACCAGACAGACGTCATGGACGCGGGGCCTGGCGCATTTTAACTGCCTGGGCTCATCAGAATGGCAGATTGATCACGGCAGCAAAACACCAGCCCATCTTTTCTGCGCGATATCCAGAGGGAGTCCTGAGGCAGCATATTTAAAGGGTGAACACACCTCTTAAAGGGAGGTTATATTCACTGAATTACAACACTGTTTTCCCCTTTAATTAACCTTGTGCTGCACGTTGGAGATCTCCAAGATGAAAATTTAGAATTTTTGCATTAAACATACTTCATTCTAGTTAATTTTAAGCACTATTGTTCTTTTTTTTAAAAAAAGGATAAAAACAAAGTTACATTTGAATTTTCAATGGACCAACAACGCCATCAAGTTACCTCAACGGTCAGTTTTCTACATGAATTCCCACCCAACCTCAGATCAGAAACACTGTATCCCATCCAACTCTCCATCCTTTCACAGAAACTCTCCTCCAATCCTCCAAGTTCATACCAGCATTCCTCCTTTCTCCTCCCTCCTCCCTCAATTCAACCTGGAAAATAAATTCTCTGTGGAAGGGGAGGAAATTGAATTGCGTGCAGTGTTTCTCTCAACTGGGTCCACAGTGGGTACAGTGCCTTTGTGAACTCAGGGGAAGGCGGTGGGGGAAGGGGGGCAGGTTGTTGGATGTAGGAGAGTGACTATTGAAGTAACATTTGGGTAAGTAATGGTCATACTAGAGTTCAGCTTTTTGGGGGCTATATCTGCTCTTGGGCAGCTTTTCCTAGTTTCTAGATTGACATGGAAGACCATTCAAAGGATTAATTGCACCATTTGTAAGGAAGTGCTTCCTGACATCAGTCCTTAAGTTACCTTTTAATTTGTACCTATCTCCCTATCCAGAAATTGTGGTTCAACTTGAATATTGCTCTAGATTAACCTTTTCTATTCCACTTAATGTGTATCTCTATAAGGTTCCTCTCATCTTCCTCCTTTCAAGGCTGAACAGTCTGAGCTCTTTTCAACTTTCCTTATAATAAAGTTGTGAGTAACCCGCCTAATAAAAAATGTCTGTTTTACACCCGATTGCGAGTCAATTGGAGCCACTTAACGTGACTTCCGGGTTTGCCATCCGAAAGCTGCGCAGAGCGCGGACTGCGCACCTACATCACAGGCTGTCAGCTGGAGGAGTTCTATTTAAAGGGGCAGTCCTCCAATGGCTGCTCCTGGAGCAAACAACCACACAGCACAATGGAGCAGCACAGGCGCAAGGCTACTCCAAGATTCAACGATGCCTCACTCCAGGTGCCACTGGATTCAGCGTGGAGGAGGAGGGATGTCTTCTACCCAGTGGACGGGAGGAAGCGGCCTGCCTCTGCCACCAAGGCCTGGCTCGAGGTGGCAGAGGAGGTCACCAGAAGCAGCAACATATCCCGCACCTGGATCCGTGCAGGAAGCGCTTCAGTGACCTATTAGGTCAGCCAAAGTGAGTACACTTACTCATTCCCCTACATTCCCGTCTTCCACATCATCGCCCCATCCCCCAACTCATTCTGCACTGCCAACACTACACTATCACATCACTCCCCACACCCACTTAAGGCTCATCCTCAACTTACCTGCAGTTGATGTGGAGATGCCGGTGATGGACTGGGGTTGACAATTGTAAACAATTTTACAACACCAAGTTATAGTCCAACAAATTTATTTGAAATTCACAAGCTTTCGGAGGCTTCCTCCTTCCTCAGGTGAATGTGGAAATGAAATCCTCGGAGGCTGCAGATGTCTGCGACTACCTGGTGACTGACTGAGCTTCTGTATGCACTGTGCCTCAGAGAGGTCCAGGAAGCTGAGCCTCGGTCTGTAGACCCTGTGGCGAGGGTAGTGCCTCCTGTGATGGCGCTCTCTCTGTTGTTGCCCTCTGTGCTCTTGTGCAGATACCTGTGTGGTGGAGCTCCACATGGCGGAAGTGCATGCTGTGCCTGGCAAGGCTGGTGATGTTGCTCGTCCTCGGATGTAGTGGTGAATGCAGCCATGGCGTCCCCATCCTGACAGTGAGAGTTTGAGGGGGTCCGCAAAGTAGTTAAATATGTTTGAACAGCAAGAGTTTTGAGTGGCAAGCAAGAATTTTCAGTGAAAACACAATGATCTTGCAGCCAAAACTTTGTCTGAAATAACAGTGCCCTGCTGCAGTAAGTGACCTTTTATCCCCATCTGTCAAATAAGCATTTGAATGTCCCACTGGCTGCTGGCTGAAGCACATCTGTTGCAACATGGAGTGTTTCCCACAGCACGGGAAACATGCTGAGGCTGCTTCAAAATCGTACCCCTGCCAAAATGTGGAGAAAATTAAGTACTTCAAGTACTTAAACTAGCTCAACAACTCTGTAAATGATCATCCTGCCGGCTTTAATTGCCAGTGGGACTTTGTATTTGGGAGGCGCATGCGCACCCAGACACATCAATGGGGAACCTGGAAGTCTGCGGGTTGGAGCCGGGCTCCGAATCGGAACAGGATTTCCACGATTTTCGGAGCCCCCCTCCCCCAACACACCCGCAATTTCCTGGGAAAATCGAGCCCTTTAGATCAGCCTTGTTGCCCCACCAGAGCTAAAACTAACCAGCTTCTTCTCTCAGATGGAATGCGAACAAATTGTTTGAGGATCAGTCCCTGGAGGCTGTTTCTGAAGAAAACAAGCAAGAGCAGTGAGCACAGGAGATGACAGCTACTGGTAGTAGGAATTTCAATGAAGAGACAGGTATCTCTGCGGGTGCAATCTGGAGTCCAGAATGGTGCCAGGGTGAAAGACATCAAGAGGCACTTGGACAGACCTTTGAGATGGTTGGGTGGGCATTCAATGGCTGTAGTCCATGCGGGAACGAACTACATTGGTAGGACTGAGGAAAAGGTATGTAACTGAATTGTTGTTTTAGTTAAATAACTTGGCCACATTTATACAACTACAGAGTAAATGCAGTCTTTATTTGCTAACAAGAACTTGCATTTATATGGCACCTTTAACATAGAAAAACATCCCAAAGTGTTTCACAGAGGTGTAATCAGACAAAAAAAAGGATGGTGAGCCAAAGAAAGAAATATATCAAAAATTTGGTCACAGAGGTGGGTTTTAATGAGGATCTTAAAAGGAGAGGGAGGTAGAGAAGCAGAGGTGCTTATGGAGGAAATTCCAGAGCATGTGGCCTAGACACAGCCACTAATGGTGGGACAAAGCGAGGGAGGATGCACAAGAGGCCAGAATGAGAGGAATGTAGAGTTCTGGGCAAATAGTAGGGCTGGAGGATGTTATAGGGACACCAAGGGGCAAGGCCATGAAGGAATTTAATCACAAGGATAAGAATTTTAAATTGAAGGAGTTGATGAACTGGGAGCCAATGTCGGTCAACAAGAATATGAGCGATTGTTGAGTGGGACCAGGTGCAGGATGAACACAGGCACCAAAGTTTTGGATTAGCTTAAGTTTACAGTGTGTGGGGGGGCTGGCCAGGAGGGCATTGGTGTAGTAGAGTCTGCGAACCAGGAAGAGCACTTGTACTGTACCTGCAATTTTATTTGCCGTTCTTAAACCAGTGTACAAATGAGACTGCAATTTAGTGCCAATTCAGAACAATTTATGGGCAGGCTTGTGCCTTTGCCCCCCCTCCCTCCCCCGATAGCTGCTCAAACTCATTTCACTTAAAATCTTTACCAATGGCAGGGGGGACACTTTTCTTCCCTTGGGCTGGATCAGATTGAAATTCAGGTTCCAGAGTGTTGGAAGCATCTGTGCTAACTTACTGTCACCCAGTCCTCCCACCTCGTAAAATCCTTAATAACCTCTCCATATCATCTTCCTGTCCCTGCATTCTATAAAAAGTTTATAATAAATATTTATGTGCTGATTGCGCAATAGCAGCATAGTAGTCAAAAACACAACAGAGCGACACAGGCATTCTGTGCAACTTTTACAAACTCTATATATTATTACATAAGATAACAGATGGATAGGAGTACATAATGAAAGTGAAACACACATTTGGGGCTCAGATATCCTTTTAAACCAATTGAGCTTAATGACTGCAGTTAAGATGTCATCCAAACACATTTATTGTGTTACAATGCTTTTGTGGCACACTACCAGGTAATACAGTGGTTATTCTAAACTACAGTTGATAACAGATGTACACTGGTAACACTTGCCTTTAGCATGGCTCCATGACAACTGTTCACCTTTGCACTATTTATCAAATTATTTGTTCACATGAAAATCTCTCATCCCATTAATAATCAGACAAAAAAGCTGTATAGCACGGCAGTATTGGTGCAATTTGATGTCCGTTACATTATAACCATTATTTTCAACATCAAATATTTCAGTTACTAAGAAAACAAAATGGTGGCCCACTTTTTGGCGCAAAGTGGTTGCTTTACAATGTCCTTTCACTGGTTTCCATTCCTCCTTGCTATGTGTGATTGACATGTTCCTTACAAGTTCAGTTGTAACTAGTCACTTTTATGAATACAAAATCTGAGCCAATCAGGTGCAAGTGTGATCCTAAATTTGGACACAGAAAAGTGCGATTGACAAAACATACACTTATACCATGAAAGAAAAAAAAGAAACCAACACAGACTGATTGTGTTTCAGCTGTTTGTTTTCGTAGCTCAAGATTAATACTACCGTAATGAAGTAACTCTTAACATTCAACTAACTTTATTACCACAACAGCGTTCATTTCAGCATCACATACAGGGAGCTTAAAATTTGAAAAATCACTGTGTTCAGGCAGACAATCATTTTACTGAAGCTGCTCACAGACTAAAAGTTAATTGCAGCAACAACGTCAATACAAATCCAACTTATTGCTGCTCTAGCTTCACAGCAGCTGGCAACATTGCTGAAAAACACACCCCTGTAGGTGGTTCTATGCACTGCTGCAGGCAGCAGCATCACCTCGCTTACCCTGCACGGTTTATTAGGAACATAGGAACAGGAGTAGGCCATTCAGCTCCTCGTGCCTGCTCCGCCATTTGATAAGATCATGGTTGATCTGTGATCTAGCTCCATATCCCTTAATACCTTTGGTTGCCAAAAAGCTATCTATCTCACATTTAAATTTAGCAATTGAGCTAGTATCAATTGCCGTTTGCGGAAGAGAGTTCCAAACTTCTACAACCCTTTGTGTAGAAATGTTTTCTAATCTCGCTCCTGAAAGGTCTGGCTCTAATTTTTAGACTGTGCCCCCTACTCCTAAAATCCCCAACCAGCGGAAATAGTTTCTCTCTATCCACCCTATCTGTTCCCCTTAATATCTTATAAACTTCGATCAGATCACCCCTTAACCTTCGAAACTCTAGAGAATACATCCCCAATTTGTGTAATTTCTCCTCGTAACTTAACCCTTGAAGTCCGGGTATCATTCTAGTAAACCTACGCTGCACTCCCTCCCTCCAAGGCCAATATGTCCTTCCGAAGGTGCGGTGCCCAGAACTGCTCACAGTACTCCAGGTGTGGTCTAACCAGGGTTTTGTATAGCTGCAGCATAATTTCTGTCCCCTTGTACTCCAGTCCTCTAGATATAAAGGCCAGCATTCCATTTGCCTCTTGATTATTTTCTGCACCTGTTCATGACACTTCAATGATCTATGTACCTGAACCCCTAAGTCCCTTTGGACATCCACAGTTTTTAACTTTTTACCATTTAGAAAATACCCTGTTCTATCCTTTTTTGATCCAAAGTGGATGACCTCACATTTGTCTACACTGAATTCCATTTGCCACAGTTTTGCCCTTTCACCTAATCTATCAATATCCCTTTGTAATTTTATGTTTTCATCTACACTGCTTACAATGCCACCAATCTTTGTGTCATTGGCAAACTTAGATATGAGACTTTCTATGCCTTCATCTAAGTCGTTAATAAATATTGTGAATAATTGAGGCCCCAAGACAGATCCCTGCAGGACTCCACTAGTCACATCCTGCCAATGTGAGTACCTTCCCATTATCCCTACTCTCTGTCGCCTTTCGCTCAGCCAACTTCCTAACCAAGTCCGTACTTTTCCCTCGATTCCATGGGCTTCTATCTTAGCTAACAGTCTCTTATGTGGGAACTTATCAAATGCCTTCTGGAAGTCCATATAAATAACATCCATTGACATTCCCCTGTCCACTACTTTAGTCACCTCTTCAAAAAATTCAGTCAGGCACGACCTACCTTTCACAAATCCATGCTGGCTCTCTCTGATTAGCTGAAAATTCTTGAGGTGTTCAGTCACCCTATCCTTAATTATAGACTCCAGCATTTTCCCCACAACAGATGTTAGGCTAACTGGTCTATAATTCCCCGGTTTCCCTCTCTCTCCTATCTTAAAAAGCGGAGTGACATGTGCAATTTTCCAATCTAGAGGGACAGTTCTTGAATCTAGAGAACTTTGAAAGATTATAGTTAGGGCATCCGCAATGTGCTCACCTACTTCCTTTCCAGTGCTGTAAAGTAGATTAATTATAGCGTATATCTCAACAGTAATAAGAAAGCCAATTTATTATGTATTGGTCTTGAACTGTGTGCTTAAGCTGAGCAGTTCAGTTTTGGCACTGGTTGTCCAGAAATTTATTTAATTGAAAACAAAATAGCAATAGTTAGAAAAACAGTGCGGGTACCAGAAGATCTCTCCATGCAAGCTCAAAGCACAAACACTTGAACTGTGCACCTGCAGTTTGTCGCAGATATTACAAGGAGAACAGTGGCTGTACCTATCTGGGCCATGGAGTAGGGAAAGATCAAGAGAGACAGACTGTAACAACACAATAAATTGAAAAATATAGAAAAGGCAAGAGAGGTAGAGATTGAGTGAGATGGGGGGAGTGGGAGGAGATGGGGAAAGAAGGAAAAGGTAGAGAGAGAGAGAGAGAGAGAGAGAGCGAGCGAGCGCGCGCGCGCGCAAGGGGAGACAGAGATAAATGGAGAATGTACAACACGGAAGGGGGAAAGAGATGAGCGATACAGAGCATATGTTGAGAGATGGAGAAAAAGAGAGGTGGCAGAGGGTTAAAGGACAAGGGAAATGAAGAGCAAGCGAGAGACACAAGGAAAGAGGGACAAGTGAGAAAGAGTGAGAAAGTGAGAAAGAAAACAGAAGTGAGAAAGAGATAGAGAGAAAGAGAAAGCGAGGGAAAAGGAACAAAAAAGAGAAAAAAAGGGAAAAAGAGAAAGAAAGGAAAAAGAAAAAGAAAAAAAAGCGAATGAGAAAGATAGAAAGAAAAGAATTTGCATTTATATGGCACCTTTCACGACTCAGGATGTCCCATAGCGTTTTATAACCAATTTTCTAAAGTGTGGTCACTGTTGTAATGCAGGAAACACAGCTGCCAATTTGTGCACAGCAAGGTCCCAGAATCAGCAACAAAATAAATGCCCAGATCATCTATTTTTAAGGTGTTGGTTGAGGGATAAAAATTGGCCAAGACACCAGGAGAACTCCCCTGCTCTTCTTCGAATAGCAATGTTGGATTTAGTTAAATCTGAAAGACAACAGCTCCGACAGTGCAGCATTCCCTCAATACTGCACTGAAGTATCAGGCTGGACTATGGGCTCAAGTTCTGGAGTGGGATCTGAACCCACGACCCTCTGACTCACAGGCGAGAGTGCTACCATTGATATCTTGAGGCAGGAATGGGAGAAATGAGAGGAAAGTTGGGGAAGGAGGGAAAGGGGGAAGAGATAGAGGGAGGGAGAGCAAGTTTCACAAGTGATTCTTCTCCGGGCATCTAAACTGATCTAGCCAATGTAATTACAAAACCAACAATAACACTTGTGTATCTCTAGGCAATAGTTTCAATTAAGACCTGCTGCATTTATGTTTTGTTTTTATTGATAAAGTGCAACGTGGCAGAAGGAAGTGATTTACCATTAAACATAGCAGGAGCTCTGAAGAAATCTAAGTGAATAAAAATTCACTCATATGTGTTAATGGGAAACTGAAATGATGCTCGCAGTATAGAAGTAATTAACTTCACAGTTATATTTTAAAAGTCATTAATCAGAGCAACGTGCTGACAAGTGAATGGGTTTTGTTCTATAGAACTCTATATAAACTCTATATAAAACTCCACAACACACTTAATAGTCAGTGAATATGACCTCATAATTATGATGGATACGATGTTGTCTATTGCAGATTGCCGCAATGGCTATATCCTACTTAAATATATTTATGTTCCAGGTACAAATGTCAAAAGTTTTAAATTGCAAAAGTTGTGCTTTTAGGAAAGGATAATTTCCTTTACTATTGCTGTCTCTGTCCTAATTTCAAACTCCTCCTGAACACCCACTATGCTTGGTTGACCAAAATGCAATTGAACCTATTCTGACCTTAGGCCTTTTCTACTATAAAGCTTATCAGTTTTGACTGACAGCCATGTATAATTCCTGCTTTCAGAATAATTAATTCACAAGAGGCCCACAGAAAACAGGCCTGTCGCAATAAGGCTCAAAATGACTACTCAGCACTGTACTGACCTTTAAATGGACTAATAAATGAAACACAGAATAATTAAAAGTCCGCATATTATTAACATACTGTTTCCAATGACCCATGACTGATCTGCTGTAATGCAATAAATTCTACTTAATTTTACAACATTTAAAGAACACGCAAATGTTAAATGCTAAATTAATGAAGCAGTAAAAATAAAACAATATTAAAAAAATAAACTGCACTTTGGAGAAAGATTGACTCAAATTTTTCAGTCTTTATTAAATAGAATAAAATCCACATCAAAATTAGGAGTTGAACGGTTAAAACAAATTTTAAAATATTTTTAAAAATAGCAGGTGGGACACTTCGGGAGCACTAGTGCTACAGGCTGGCTGGACACAGTAGAGAGGGAGGCAGCCAGACAAGCATATTAGATAGACATTGAAGGGACTACGGAGACAAAGAATTCTGATGGAGAAATTATGGAGAGGATGGGGATGGGGGGAGAGAGAAAGAAATCAGGACATGAGAGAATAAACACAATTTTAAAGTTTGTGATATGGGGTGGGGGGCAGGGGAGAAGCTCAGTAGATGTTGAGAAGTTAACATTTGTTTCCAATCCAACCTCGCTCACTGCTGTGTCATTATGCTTTTTTCAAATAATCCAAAATCCTCACAGCAAAATTTTCTGCTCTCTGTGCAACTAATTACTGGTCTTTTAATCAATAATGGCCTAGTCAGAGCACACAATGCACTACACACAGAGAGTCTGTTTGTTACTATAAGAGCTTACCAAGTATTATTTGAATGCTTGCCCCTTAATTCAACAGATGTTTCCGCCTATGCACTAAAGTAAATATAATGCTACTTTAGATTGACTGATATCCAGTTAGTACCTGGCAGCTGAGCCTGTAGATACAATGCAGAAAAGATTACATTCCTATTTCATCCAGTAATATAACATATGCAAGTTGCCTGATTGTCATAACATTTGGGTCAGCTGAGCTTTGAAAACCCCACCACACCGGTCACGTTGGCTGTCATGGAAACGACATCCACTGCTGATATAGTTTCCACGACAGCCAACTGTATCCGTTACAATATGACAGTGTAGGATCAGAAGTGTGATCATTGGCTACATTATCAATGTCTCCTCCACTAATTAGCCTGTCAAGATAACTTATTAGACAAGAAGGATCCTATAACTACTGGTTGTAAATAATATGGTCTTGCTTCCGAAAGTGCATCTTTCAAATAATGATTCAGCAAATACTTGATGAAACCAGATTTAATTTTAAAAAAGAGACCACGATAATGAATCAGATCAATCACACGGACATCAATAACAAGAAACAGATGCGCCGGGGCGGGGGGAGAAAAAAAGAAGAGAGTTGAGAGGAAGGATGGAAAGATGCCTCTGGTGCACATCACCCCATCATATACGTTCCATTGTTTGGTTGCTGAAAGGCAGATAAGCTTCATGGAGGAGTTCTGCAAATGGGATTATTTAGGGAAAAAAAAAATCATCATAAAAAAATGCATCCGAGACTCATTTGCAGTTAAGTACTTACCATTCTCAACACTCACTAATACACTGAAGATCCTTTATAATTTAAGTCAAATCTGCATATTTTGCGAAACTAATCTTTATTGATTACAGCTACCCACTGTTAAGGTAGTAGTCCCATTTATTAATTGATTTATTAATGATATCTAGCATTAGCAAGTGGTGTTTTTAATTCAATTGAAGAAATATCATAGCCAACATGGGCCAGACTGTTTCAGCTATCCAGCTATTTACCTGCCATCCGATGATTTATGTCATGCACATATTTTTAGGTGGTGGTGCTCCACAATGTTTCAAGACAAATATATATAAAGAACTGGGTAGTAAGTGCAAGTGTACTGTAACCCATACTTGATATAAATGTTTACAGAGCTGTGTTACATTGAGATTTAGGCCACTTTTTAAACTAATAAATTAAAAGGCATCCTATTTTTAGTTATGGGCGTCACAAGTTAATTTAGCAAAATATTGACCCACTAATACCATCTTTTAAAATGTGACCTACATGAAAATACACTGGAGCACATACAGCTTTTACTATGATTTTAAAAGGTTTTTTTCAACGTGTTAAGGTTTCTTTTGGTATCTTTTAAGTGTTTATTTGATATAAAAGTTTCAGTACATTGAATTTATAGGAATCAAGTGAAAAAAAATCTGTTAATTAAATCTGTTTTGGAATGTTGCAAATTTAAATGGATGGGGAAAGTAATTAAACTAGTTACCAGAGTTAACCATTACAGAGATCACTAACTTTTTTCCGACCTGTGAAGGTAAATACCATTAGGATTAGCAGCTGTAAGAAAAAACACCCTCTCACTGAAGCAGTGCGATAACTTAATTTCCCAAAGTTGCTAGCAACTAACAAATAATGATGATGAGTGGTTTTATACTCCAAACTTGTTCACACTTGGAACTAGATTGTGACTGCCTACTGAAAACCTTGAAAGGGGAGAGGGACCATCAGTGTGAGGAGGATTCAGACAGAATTAAACACTCGTTGATCAAGGATGGATAGAGGTTTAGAAAAAAACCATGCACTCACTTTTTTGTGCAAACACCAATATACAGATATATACCAAATGTACTCGATTTAAATTAATGTAATAAAAATACTAATGCTTGGATACTAGAGAAGCAGAGCAACCTCTCCAATGTTTCAGTCCAAACCTAGGGATCATGATAGCAAACAAAAATTGAGGAGGTATGGCGAAAAGAGGGTACATCGAAACCATAACGAGAGGGTAGGTAATGCAAGATAAAATTGTCCATTTTTATTTTTTCCTCTCAAATTAATTAAATCCCAGTGTTCGGACATCACTGTGCTCGCCCGCTCGATGAGAGAGAGAGAGAGAGAGAGAGAGATAGATAGATATGAGTGAAGCTGTAAGCCTTTCAGAGTACCAGACTAGGCAGGAATCAGAGGCAGCACCAAACATTTCCATTTACTGTCTACTCATATCTATACGTGACTAGCATTCTAAAGGTTAACAAATTAAAAAGATATTCAACAGAAGACTTGTAAATTCATCCCTCATAATAATCATGCAACAGAATTCTGTATCACAAGCACTGCTGCATCTAAAATGACCAATGTACAATTTTCAAGGACAGATCTCCTTTGTTTGAATCCTTTAGAAAACAGCTCACATTCAGAAAGCAAAATTTTAAGAGGATTGAAAAAAACATAACAAAAGACTGTCAATCATCGACAGCGCACATATAAATGTGAAAGGCTATTTATCTGTTCCCGTGGAGATGGAGCTCTAGTTGTCATCTTTGCCGTGGGCATTCTGGAATATAATGAGCACATGCTGAAGTGCGAGATGTCATTTTAATGGTCTGTGTGTAGTAGATGAGGATGTTTATTTACTAATAAGCCACACAAGCATGAATGATGAGACACAGCCACAAGATCAATATAGGTGTCACACAGCACCAGCAATGTGATAGAACACATCCTGCTACAAGATCCACAGTTTCTTGATGATTTCAATAAGTACACAAAACACTTTCTAATAAAGACTCTCTTGCACTCAACCAAAGCAAGATTTCATTAACAGATTTTGGAAAAAATATTGGCCCAGAAATTGCTTAAAAAAAAGAATGGTGAGCTCAACCGCGTTCGCCGTTGTTAGTGGCGAAATCAAGGAGCAAGTTCCGGCGTTCGTACACGTGCAGTGAAATGCAGAAATCCAGAACTTTCTCCTCCTGGTTCGTTGGTGATATGCCAGCTTCGAATTAAAGGGATATCACCAGCTGGAATCAATGGAAACAAGAGACCAGTGCCAACTTGCTCATCTGTCCAACTGGAAAGTAAGTAATGTCGCCACCAAACAGGTACGCTTAAAAATACCAGGTCTAAACTAAGTATTAATGACTGCCAAACAACTAAAAATTAACTTTTAAAAATGTGGAGTTTTATTATTCCTTATTTTAATAGTTGTTGGTCATTAAAAGTTTTTTTTTAAATTTAAAATTTTTTAAAAAATGTATTCACTTTTCCCTGCCGTCACTTTTATTTAATTCGATTATTTCTTACCCTCTCTTTTTTCACTGTCCATAACTGTTTTCACAATGATTTCAGTCTTGTACCTTTCACTTCCTGAATTTTACACTCCAAACTTGCAGAAACACTTCGGAGCTTGTCAAAAACACTGCAATCTGATCGGTCAAGGGGGGAAGAGAGTGATCCTCTCGCTTCTCCCATGGGTCCTAGCTTCGCTGCAGCTAACGCTGGGCTGGTCTCCGCTTCCTATTAGAGGAAGTGCACCCGGTAAAGACTGCTTAAGTTCAGAGAATCATTGAAAATTTATGGCACAGAAGGAGGCAATTTGGCTCACTGTGTCCACGCCGGCCAAAAAATGAGCCACCCAGCCGAATCCCACTTTCCAGTACTTGGTCCGTAGCCCTGTAGGTTACGGCACTTCAGATGCACATCCAGGTACCTTTTTAAATGAGTTGAGGGTTTCTGCCTCTACCACATAGAAACACAGAAAATAGGAGCAGGAGTAGGCCATTCGGCCCTTCGAGCCTGCTCCGCCATTCAAATTGATCACGGCTGATTCTCTATCTCAATACCATATTCCCGCTCTCTCCCCATACCCCTTGATGCTTTTTGTGTCTAAAAATCTATCTAGCTTCTTCTTAAGTACATTTAGTGACTTGGCATCCACAGCCTTCTGTGGTAGAGAATTCCACATGTTCACCACCCTCTGAGTGAAAACATTTCTCCTCATCTCCGTCCTAAATGTCCTACCCCGTATCCTGAGACTGTGACCCCTCGTTTTGGACCCGCCAGCCAGGGGAAACATCCTCCCTGCATCCAGTCTGTCTAGCCCGGTCAGAATTTTATATTTTTCAATGAGATCCCCTCTCATTCTTCTAAACTTGAGTGAATACAGGCCGAGTCGACCCAATCTCTCCTCATACGACAGTCCCCTCTAAACTTATTGGTTCGACCTGCAAATCAAGTGCTCGTCCACACTTTCAGGTGTCATTTTATTCATAGTCTCTCTTTCCCCACATCAGTATGTGACAAATAATGCCTTGCACTAAATGCGCAGACTCAAATAAACATGAATTATGTTAGGGTTCTGAAATACAAGTTGTGCTTTAAACCCGATTGAACATATCGCCGTCCAAAGAGCAGCTCTCAGCTCTGGATTGGAAAAAAAGAGTAAATCTACACTATAGACTTAATTTAATTACATGGTGCTGGTGCTATAGGGCAAGTTAGTATTGAAACCTTAGAAATAGTTTTGAGTTCATTGGTAGAAATCATGGTGGTGTGAGGGGAACGAAGAAAGTAGGTCTCAGATCTCGGTCAGCAATATTAATCACTTATATCTTTGAGATAGGTTTCAATGACAACATGCATTTTATGAAAAGTATAAGTGAAAGTCTTTTGAGAGGGCGAACGGTTAAAGATTAATTCCAAAGGTTGGTGAATTCGTAACAAAGAGCATAAATGCAAGATCACTAAGAGAACAAAGGGGGGAAATTAAAGATTTTTTTTCAGAAAATGAAATGTTTTACCATAAATGTCAATTGAGGCAGAGACTGAAACTATTATAAAATTGAATTAGATAAGTATTTGAAAAGAAAGAATACAAAACGGTATCGGGAAAGGCAGGGATTTAAGATTAGTTAGCTCCCATGAAAGAACTAGCACTGCTTCAGGCATGGTGAGTTAAATGACCTCCTCTGTGTTGTAATTTCTATGATTCTACAACAGAGGTTAATAGGAGAGGGAGAGGGAGGAGAGAGAATGAATAAAATGAACTCAGATAAAATGAATTGTTCGGAAGTGCAGCGACTGTTGTCATGTAAGTAAACAGTAACCATTTTGTGCACAGCAAAATCCTACAAACAGCAATGAGATGAATGACCAATTACTCTGTACTGGTGGTTGATTGGCTGGACACCAGGAGAACTTCTTGTTCTTCTTTGAATAATGCTAGGGTTCATTAACCATAGCAAGCAGACAGGGTGTCAAGTTTAACGTCTGATCTAAAGCATTGCACTTCTTAAAAATCAGCACTGTCTCAGAGCTGCACTGGAATGTCACCAAGTCCATGCACTCATGTGTTGGAGGGGGCCTTAACCCATAACCTGTGACTCAGAGTACTACCGATTGAATCACACTGATGATCCAGCAAATAGGATATAAAATGGAGTAATGAATAGAAAATGATTCAAAAGCAGGAAATCAAGGGCTGCTATAATGGAAAACTTTTCAAGTTGTAAAGGGTCACAGGTAAGCTGCATTGGTTGTTCTTGGGACCCCACCCAATGGTTTGGCTGAGGATACTGAAAGCAAGATCAGCAGCACAGCAAACAATTAGGAAAAAATGCAACCAAATTTAGGAAGATTTGGATTTTTTTAAAAATGAAACTGAATAGTAGATGACAAATCTAATAAAATATACACGAATGTAAATTAATTAGTTTGGGAGCAAGGAACTAAATGGAGAGTATACACTGAATTAAATAGTTCTGTAGTTTGATCATGAAAAGATCAGAAAAAATTATTGAAAAGATCAGTCATCGTATAGTTGTAGCGAAAAAGGCAAACAAGCATATGGATAGAGAATGTCATTGCAATGTGACACTTATTACACTCCATCTGGAGTACCATGTAAGCACTAGTCACAATTCAACAGGAAGGATATTATTGCCTTAAAGCATGCAGCACAAGGCAACAAGGTGATCTAAAATAAAAGCTTAGATGGACTTATTGTTAATGACCGAGGCATCTTAAGATATGTTAGTCTCAGCCCGTTCAACCCAGCAAAGAGATCTAGGAGTACAGGTTCATAGCTCCTTGAAAGTGGAGTCACAGGTGGATAGGGTGGTGAAGAAGGCATTCAGCATGCTTGGTTTCATTGGTTAGAACACTGAATACAGGAGTTGGGATGTCTTATAGAAGTCTATAAAATAATGAGGGGCATAGATAAGGTAGATAGTCAAAATCTTTTCCCAAAGGTAGGGGAGTCTATAACGAGGGGGCATAGAATTAAGGTGAGAGGGGAGAGATACAAAAGGGTCCAGAGGGGAAATTTTTTCACTCAAAGGGTGGTAAGTGTCTGGAACGAGCTGCCAGAGGCAGTAGTAGAGGCGGGTACAATTTTGTCTTTTAAAAAGCATTTGGACAGTTACATGGGTAATATGGGTATAGAGGGATATGGGCCAAGTGCGGGCAATTGGGACTAGCTTAGTGGTATAAACTGGGCGACATGGACATGTTGGGCCGAAGGGCCTGTTTCCATGTTGTAAACTTCTATGATTCTATAAAGTCATCCTCACTAACATTTGGTGGCCAAGATGGGATAGCTGTCCCACGGACTAGTCAGGCAATAGTCTGACATACATGTTTTCAGAGAATCATATCTATCAGCCAACATCCCAGATTCCTCAATCGCTATCGCTGGGTATGTTCTGTCCCACCAGCAGGGTAGACCCGCCAGAGGTAGGGCAAAGTGATATACAGGCACGTGGGAGTAGCCCTGGGAGTCCTCAACTTCGACTCTGGACCCGATAAAGTCTTATAAGGTGTCAGCCTTGGCATAGTGTTAGCACTCTCGCCTTTGAGTCAGAAGGTTCAAGCTCCACTCCAGAGACTTGAACATATAATCTAGACTGACACTTCAGTGCTGCACTGAGAAAATTCTGTACTTTCCAAGGTGCCGTCTTTTGTAAACCGATGCTCCATTTGCCCTCTCAGGTGGGCATAAAAGATGTCATGGCACTATTCCAAGGAGAGCAAGGACGTTGTCCCTGGCCAACATTTATCCCTCAACTAACAACACTGAAACCGATTATCTGGTCATTTATCTCATTACTATTTGTGGCACCCTGCTGTGTACAAATTACCTGTCGTGTTTCCCTACATTACAACAGGGATTATACTTCAAAAGTACATGATTGGCTGTGATGCACTTTGGCATGTCCTGATTCGATGTAAAGTATAGAAGGGTACGCCACCTTAGAATGAGATAGGAACCTAGTGAAGCTACTTCACAGGCCTACCTGCATGGTAAACACTAAAAGCAGCAGGCTGTAGACAGAGCTACATAGTCCCACAATAAACAGATCAGAACAAATCTCTTAGCTGTACCACATCCATGAATGGCTCACCTCCTGACCCTCACTCAATTCCTCTCCATCATCTACAAGACTTAAGTCAGGAGTGCAATGGAATTCTCACCAGTTCCATGGATGGGTGCAGCTGCATCAACACTCAAGAAGCTTCATACCATCGCGGACAGTTTGCTTGATCGGTGCCCCTGCCAGTGAACTCAATATCAACCCTCTCTACCACCAGAGCACTGTGGCTGTGATATGTCCAATCTAGAGGATGCTCAGAAGCAATTCACCAAGGTTATTTCAAAAGCACCTCCCCTCCCCTGTGACCTCTACCACCAAGAAAGACAAGAGCAGCAATGTAATGGGAACATCCCCATCGCCAAGTCACACACCAGCCTGATGTGGATGTATAATTGCCATGCCTTCATTGTCAATCGGGGTAATATACTGGAATTCTATACCTATCACTATTGTGGGAGCACCATCACAGGGACTACAGTGGTTCAAGGAAAAGGCCCATCGCCATCTTCTCAGGGCAACTAGGGATGGACAATAAATGTGGCCTTGTCAGTGTCACCCACATCCCAAGACAAATTAAAAAACCAATCCAAGTTATGAGAAAAGGTTACGGGCATTGGGCTTTCTGTCATTGGAACAGAGGAGACTTTAAGAAACCTAATGTAATGACATACATGACATATGGAAGTTTTCAAGATTACTAAGGGAATGGATAAAGGTTGATCTAGGTAAATTGCCGAATAGTTTAAAAATTAGGGGATATGATTTAGAAATTGGAAGTAGCTAGGAAATTGAGTCAGAACTATTTCACATAATGAATAATGCACCTATGGGACAAGTTCCTCAGTTCTACTGAAGCAAACAAGGACTTGTTGGGCCAAGAGGCTTTTTCTGTTTCTATATTCCCAAATTATAGGATTAATGTTGAAAATCTCTGACTGTTATCTTTTATTTAGGCCAAAAGTTAAGGTTGCAATCCAAGAACTGAATATTGACACCAATGTTATAAATGATATTACACAAATGGTCACCATTATGTTTTAAGTTAATCAGAACTAGTACCAATTTAACTCTGGAAATAAGTTTCATTGTTATACTTATGGATTTAGATTATATTCATTTACACTATTAATCATTCTTGAAACTATCACTGCAATCTTTCAAGACTGAGATTTAGAGCTATGCATTCATATATGTAGTTAAATGAAAGATATCAGTTGTACAGAAACTGTTGTGTTAACTCTGAGGTCTTCTAAACGAGTTGTAAGATAACGTCAAATCTTTGTATTGCTGCAGTGTGTTTACAGTAATTACTGGCAGTTTCTTTGAAACATCATTATGTAGTGACAGCTATGGACAACTTTGTGTATCCCTAGAATCATGCGCTTGAAATTCAAGCCACCGGCATTAGTTTGAAAAAAACCTGCATTGTGATTGCTTTGAGGAGTTACAAATGAAAAATGTTTATCAATCCAAACCCAAAGGACCCAAATCAGTATTATAAAGCTCTGCCACTGAAAAATCTCTCAATCAACACTACTCAAGTACTGTAAATGTTTTAAAGAACAATCCGTACAATTACTACTGTCATGTTCAATCAATATGCCCTCAAACCAAAAGAAATTAACATATTTGTTGAAAGCAAAGCTGAAAATATCAGTAGAAAAACACAAAACAATCAAAGTCATCTACTTTGACCATTGTTGTTTTCATTATATTAAAAAATGAATAACAGCCCAATTCAGACTATTCAGTGAGCTTGATTGATGGCCCATACTTTCAATGACAGCATAAAATTGTTTTGCTACAGCAAAAGCAAGATCACTGAATTTAAGATGAAAATACTGTGGTACTTGCAAACTTAATCTTCAACAGAAGGTGGTGCTTTTACTAGGGGATGGGGGTTGGGGAATCATCTCTAATGTTCGCACAATGACAGTCTTTGAAATCAACAAGAAATTCAAAGATGCTAAAAGTGATAACGAAATTCATTTATTTAAATTACAGCGTTCGGTCAACCTCACTTACTGATCCAAAGCAATCAGTGACTTCTAATTTTGCAAGTGAAATGTATAGAATTGTGTTGGATGTTGCATTATCCTATAGTAAATGCAGGATAAGCAGACCCAGATAAACCATGAGTTAGCCTGACACCTGTCGTTGGGAAAATGCTGGAATCCATTATTAAGGAAGTGGTAACAGGGCACTTAGAAAATCATAATATGATTAGGCAGAGTCAACATGGTTTTATGAAAGGGAAATTGTGTTTGACAAATTTATTAGAGTTTTTTGAGGCTGTAACTAGCAGGGTAGACAAAGGAGAACCACTGGATGTAATATATTTGGATTTTCAAAAGGCATTCGATAAGGTGCCACATGAAAGGTTGTTACACAATGTAAGGACTCATAGGGTTGGGGTGCCGCAAGGATCGGTGCTTGGGTCTCAGCTATTTACAATCTATATTAATGACTTGGATGAAGGAACCGAGTGTAATGTATCCAAGTTTGCTGACGATACAAAGCTAGGTGGGAAAGTAAGGTGTGAGGCGGACACAGAGTCTGCAAAGGGATATAGACAAGTTAAGTGAGTGGGCAAGAAGGTGGTAGATGGAGTATAATGTGGGGAAATGTGAGGTTATTCATTTTGGTAGGAAGAATAGAAAAACAGAATAGTTTCTCACCATTTAAAAAATATTAAAAAATATTAAATGCTGGTGTTCAGAGAGACTTGGGTATACTTGTACAAGAAACATAAAAAGTTAGTATGCAGGTACAGCAAGCAATTAGGAAAGCAAATGGCATGTTGGCCTTTATTGCAAGGGGGTTGGAGTACAAGAGTAAGGAGGTCTTACTACAGTTGTACAGGGCATTGGTGAGACCTCACCTGGAGTACCGCATACAGTTTTGGTCTCCTTATCTAAGGAAGGATATACTTGCCTTAGAGGCAGTGCAACGAAGGCTCACTAGATTAATTCCAGGGATGAAAGGGTTGTCCCATGAAGAGAGGTTGAGTAGAATGGGCCTATACTCTGGAATTCAGGAGAATGACAGGTGATCTCATTGAAACATACAAGATTATGAGGGGGCTTGAAAGGGTAGATGCTGAGAGATTGTTTCCCCTGGCTAGAGAGTCTAGAACTAGGGGGCAGAATCGCAGGATATGGGGTCAGTCATTCAAGACTGAGATGAGGAGGTATTTCTTCACGCAGAGGGTTGTGAATCATTGGAATTCTCTACTCCAGAGGGCTGTGGATGCTGAGTCACTGAATAGATTCAAGGCTGAGATGGATAGATGTTTGGACTCCAGGGGAATCAAGGGATCGGGCGGGAAAGTGGAGTTGAGGTCAAAGATCAGTCATGATCCGATTGAACGGTGGAGCAGGCTCGAGGTGGCTGTATGGCCTATTCCTGCTTCTATTTCCCAAGTTCTTATGTTGGCTGAGTAGTTTTATGGCTGTGTGTCAGAAGTGCATTTGTTTGCTCCAGGAATGTTTACACACAAGATTCTGATGCACAACTGGTTCTAACTTCACAGGGATACTCAGGGCCTTTTGTGAAAATATGTACTGCTGAGTAACTCTCCAAATTTTCCTACAATCTTAAAAGAAACATTCTACTCCAAAATACAAAAGTTCCCAATTAGGACCCACCCCCCACCCGACCTCCCAAAAAGTTATTTTCACCAAATTACTAAACCTATCATCAAATTCATCTGAAAGGACAAGAAGTCCAAAATGAACAAATGGCTACCAAAAACAAAGGAAGCCTCATGCTTCTGAGCTGTTACCATTACAAATAGGTAGTTACAAGTCCAGGCAAAAGTGCCACAAGGCAACACCTCATAAGGCATACATACGAACATTCGAATTAAGATCAGGAGTAGGCTATTCGGCCCTTTGAGCCTGCTCTGCCATTTGATAAGATCATGGCTGATCTGATTGTGACATCAACCCTACTTTCCCGTCTACCTACTATAACCTTTGACTCCCTTGTTAGTCAGGAATCTATCCAACTCAGCCTCAAAAATATTCAATGACCCTGCCTCACCGCTCTCTGGGGAAGGGAGTTCCACAGACTCACAACCCTGAGAGAAAAAAATTCTCCTCATCTCCATCTTAAATGGGAGACCCCTTATTTTTAAACTGTGGCCCCTAGTTCTAGTCTCTCCCACAAGGGGAAACATCCTCGCATCATCTATCCCTTCAAGTCCCCACAAGATCCTAAATGTTTCAATAAGATCACCTCTCATTCTCCTAAACTCTTATGTATACAGGCCCAACTTGTCCAACCTTTCCTCATAAGATAACCTCCTCATCCCAGGAATCAGTCGAGTGAACCTTCTCTGAACCGCCTCCAAAGCAATTATGTCCTTTCTCAAATAAGGAGACCAAAACTGCACACAGTATTCTAGATGTGGTCTCACCAATGCCCTGTACAATTGTAGCAAAACATCTCTACTTTCATATTCTTTCCCCTGGCAATAAATGACGACATTCCATTTGCCTTCCTAATCACTTGCTGTACCTGCATACTAACTTTTTGTGATTAATGTACGAGGACACCCAGATCCCTCTGTACCTCAGAGTTCTGCAATCTCTCTCCATTAAAATATACTACTTTTCTATTCCTCCTGCCAAAGTGGACAAGTTCACACTTTCCCACATTATACTCCATCTGCCAAATTTTTGCCCACTCACTTAATCTATCTATATACCTTTGCAGACTCCTTATGTCTTCTTCACAACTTACTTTCCTACCTACCTTTGTGTCATCAGCAAATTTAGCAACCATACATTCGATCCCTTCATCCAAGTCATTAATATAGATTGTAAATAGTTGAGGCACCAGCAGTGATCCCTGTGGCACTCCACTCGTTACCTCCAAGGGCCTTAAAGTGGCTACAGAGATAGTGGATGCATTGGTTGTATTCTTCCAAAATTCACTAGATTCTGGAAAGGTCGCAGCGGATTGGAAAACCACAAATGTAACCCCCTATTCAAGAAAGGAGAGAGACAGAAAGCAGGTAATAATAGGCCAATTAGCCTAACATCTGTCATTGGGAAAATGCTAGAATCGATTATTAAGGAAATAGTTGCAGGACATTTAGAGACTCAAAATAAAATCAATAAGAGTCAACGTGATTTTATGTCCTTTGAGGAAGTAACAAGCAGGGTAGATAAAGGGAAACCAGTAGATGTAGTGTATTTGGATTTCAAAAAGGCATTCGATAAGGTGCCACATAAAAGGTTACTACACAAGGTAAGAGCTCATCGTGTTGGGGGTAATGTATTAGCATGGATAGAGGATTGGCTAACTAACAGAAAACAGAGTCGGGATAAAGGGGTCATTTTCAGCATGGCAATCTGTAACTGGTGGGGTGTCACAGGGATCAGTGTTGGGGCCTTAACTATTTACAATCTATATCAATGACTTGGATGAAGGAAGTGAGTATAGTGTGGCCAAGTTTGCTGATGATACAAAGATAGGCAGAAAAGTAAGTTGTGAGGCGGACACAAAGTGTCTCCAAAGGGATCATAGAATCATAGAAAATAGGAGCAAGAGTAGGCCATTTGGCCCTTCTCTGACATTCAAAATGATCATGGCTGATCGTCTAACTCAGTACCCTGTTCCCGCTTAATCGAGTGTTCCCGGTTAAGTGAATGGGCAAAAATTTGGCAGATGGAGTATAATGTGGGAAAATGTGAAGTCATCCACTTTGGTAGGAAGAATAAAAAAAGCAAAATATTATATAAATGGAGAAAGACGACAGAATTCTGGGGTACAGAGGGATTTGGGTGTCCTCGTACATAAAACACAAAAAGTTAGCATACAGGTGCAGCAGGTAATTGGGAAGGCAAATGGAATATTGCCTTTATTTCAAGGGGGATGGAGTATAAAATAGGGAAGTCTTGCTACAACTGTACAGGGTGCTGGGTGAGACCATACCTAGAGTACTACGTACAGTTTTGGTCCCCTTATTTAGGAAGGATATACTTGCATTAGAGGTGGTTCAGAGAAGGTTCACTAGGTTGATTCTGGGTATGGAAGGGTTTTCTTATGAGGAAAGATTGAGCAGGTTGGGCCTATACTCACTGGAGTTTAGAAGAATGAGAGGAGATCTTATTGAAACATACAAGATTCTGAAGGGGCTTGACAGGGTAAATGCTGAGAGGATTTTTCCCCTCATAGGGGAATCTAGAACTAGGGGGCATAGTCTCAGAATAAGAAGTCAGCCATTTAAGACGGAAATGAGGAGAAATTTCTTCTGAGGGTTTTGAACCTTTGGAATTCTTTGGAGAAGTGAAGGCTGAGTCATTGAATATATTCAAGGCTGAGTTAGACAAATTTTTGATCAGCAAGCGAGTCAAAGGATATGGGGAACAGGTAGGGAAGTGAAGTTGAGGCCAGAATCAGATCAGCCATGATCTCATTGAATGGCTCAAAGGGCCAAATGGCCTACTTCTGCTCCTATCTCTTATATTCTTATGTTACATCTTGCCAACCTGAAAATGACCCATTTATGCCTACTCTCTGTTTCCTGTTAGCTAACCAATCCTTTATCCATGCTAATATGTTACCCCCTACACCACGAGCTCTTATTTTGTGCAGTAGCCTTTGATGTGGCACCGTGTCAAATGCCTTCTGGAAATCCAAGTAGACCACATCCACAGGATCCCCTTTATCCAAAATGTTCGTTACTTCCTCAAACACGATTTCCCTTTCACAAAGCCGTGTTTTTTTTATTCGTTCATGGGATGTGGGCGTCGCTGGCAAGGCCAGCATATATTGCCCATCCCTAATTGCCCTTGAGAAGGTGGTGGCGAGCCGCCTTCTTGAACCACTGCAGTCCGTGTGGTGAAGGTTCTCCCTTCACCACACGGAAGGTTGACTCTGCCTGATTACATTGAGATTTTCGAAGTGCCTTGCTATAACCTCCCTAATAATAGATTCTAGCATTTTCCCTATGACAGATGTTAAGCTAACTGGCCTGTAGCTTCCTGCTTTCTGTCTCCCTCCTTTCTTGAATAGAGGAGTTACATTCGCTATTTTCCAATCTGATGGGACCCTTCCAGAAGCTAGGGAATTTTGGAAAATTAATACCAATGCGTCTACTATCTCTGCAGCCACTTCTTTTAAGACCCTAGGATGAAGTCAGTCAGCTTTGTCAGCTTTTAGTTCTAATAATTTTTTCAGAACCCTTTCCCTGGTGATTGTAAACATTTTAAGTTCGTCCTTCCCTTTCACCTCTTGATTCACAATTATTTCAGGCATGTTATTTGTATCCTCTACAGTGAAGACGGACGCAAAATATCTGTTCAATTCATCCGCCATTTCCTTGTTCTCCATTATTAATTCTCCAGTCTCTCTCTCTAGAGGACCAATGCTCACCTTACTTACTCTTTTCCTTTTTAAGGTACTCTTACTATCTGTTTTTATATTTCTAGCTAGCTTTCTTTCGTACTCTAATTTCTCCCTCCTTATTATTCTTTTATAAACAATTGTAAACAATTTTACAACACCAAGTTATAGTCCAACGTTGGACTATAACTTGGTGTTGTAAAATTGTTTACAATTGTCAACCCCAGTCCATCACCGGCATCTCCACATCATTATTCTTTTAGTCATTCTTTGCTGTTTTTTTATATTCTGTCCAATCTTCTGACCTGCCACTAATCTTCGCGAAGTTGTCATAGAGTTAGAGAGTCATAGAGTTATACAGCACGGATAGAGGCCCTTCGGCCCATCATGTCCGCGCCGGCCATCAGCCCTGTCTACTCTAATCCCATATTCCAATAGAGTCATAGAGTTATACAGCACGGATAGAGGATGCTTTTTCTTTCAATTTGATACTCTCTTTAACTTCCTTAGTTAGCCACAGATGGTACGTCCTTCCCTTCGAGTCTGTCTCTCTCACTGGAATGTATCTTTGCTGAGTGTTATGAAATATATCATTAAATGTCTGCCACTGCATCTCTACTGACCTATCCCTTAACCTAACTTCCCAGTTCACTTTGGCCAGCTCTGTCTTCATGCCCTCATAATTGCCCTTATTTAAGTTTAAAACACTAGACTTAGACCTACTCTTCTCTACCTCAAACTGAATGTGAAATTCAATCATACCTCGAGGCTCCTTTACAATGAGGTCATTAATTAATCCTGTCTCAATACCTTACCAGATCTGGAATCGCCTGCTCTCCGGTTGGCTCGAGTGTGCTGCTCTAAGAAACTGTCATTGAACTCATCTTCCAGGCTACCTTTGCCAATCAGATTCTTCCAATCAATATTTAGATTAAAATTACCCATGATTATTGCTGTTCCTTTCTCACAAGGCCCCATTATTTCTTCCTGTATACCCCGTCCTACAGTGTGGTTACTGTTAGGGGGGCCGATAAACTACTCCCACAAGTGACTTCTTGCCTTTACTATTTCTTATCTCTACCCAAACTGATTCTACATCTTGGTCTTTAGAACTAAGGTCATTTCTCTCTATTATACTCATGTCACCCTTAATTAACAGAGCTACCCCTCCGCCTGTTCCTAGCTTCCTGTCCTTCTGAAATGTCAAGTACCTTTGAATATTCAGGTTCCAGCCTTTGTCATCTTGCAGCCATGCCTCTGTAATGGCTATCAGATCGTACATGTTTATTTCTATTTGAGCTGTCAATTCATTCATTTTGTTACGAATGCTACACATATTCAGATACAAAGCCTTTAGTGCTGTCTTTTTACTATTTTTGCAACCCTCTAGCCTTATCGGCTGGTGCACTCGTAAGTTTGCATGCTCTGTCCCTTCCTGCCACTCTCTGATTATCACTTCCCTTATTGCTACCTTGCTCTCTGGGGAGTGATAGGGGAAAAAGCACTTATTACAGCTCCGTGTCCAATCTACCCAAGACTGAATGGGCCACCCTACACACTGGAGAGTAATATTCCAGCACTTTAACATGGACTCTATATTCCCAGAATCTGACTGAAACAAGCAGTTGTAAAAAAGCAGCGTTAGAGATGCGATATAGCAGCATAAGTGATGCAATAAAGCAACCCACAGAGAGTCTTCATTCAGACTTTCTCTGCCAAACTGCCGGGAAGTGACTGGCCTCTGCTCAGCACCTCTCAATAATAATGACTGAGATTGAGAACCTATTGTGGAATAATGACAAGCAGAGCACATTCGACCAATTAATGTGATGTACTTCCTTATTCTCCCTGTTTATATTCCAAAATTTATGTAACAAATTAAAAACCTGTCATATCCTCAAATTTTGGAACTTGGGATTTTTTCTTCTTCAGGAAATTCATTCAGGGGCTTCTGAATACGTTGTCCAATTGTTCCAATTGAGGCCTGTTATCTAATTTTTAAACATCCAAATACTTTTTCCACATGATATTTGTGGCAAAAATTATTTTCCCAAATCTACTCTCAAAACCATTTCAAAATGCAACAATAGAATAGATTGACCTATTTCAAAATGGCCTTTTTTAAACAGTTATGCTCCTAATGAATATTATTGTGACTTAAAAAGAATACACTTCATTGTTTAAACAAATAATATGAAAGATTATAATTCCAGAATGTAAGACCATTAATTAGGCAATGAAGAAAAAGGGTAAAGATTGTTTGGCACAAGGTGAAGCTGAACAGGGAAATAATTGCTGGGATGGTAAAAGCCTTGTTTTTTTTATTACTGCCATCATAACACATGATTATGTGCAACAAAACTACAAGTTAATCATCTGTTAAGTTGGAAAATATGGCCACTCTTACTCGTCTCTAGTAATACTTGTGATGCTGTTTCTCTGTCTCCCCCCACTGCTTTTGTCTCTTTCTCTTTTCTTTCCCCTTCGGTCTCTATCTTATGCTTCTCTCTCTTTCATTTTGAGCAAAAGTTGGTGGATGGTGTGGTGTGGTGTGGTGTGTGTTGGTGAGGAAAGGAGTCACCAATGGCTGCAAGTTGCATCTGAGGTAGTGGTTGCAGGGAAAATGTGGCCTTCAGTGGCTTCCTACCCGTCCCCTCCTTCCAATCATTTGCACTTCCCCAACGCCTTGGTCCGATCTCATCCCCTTCACTGTTCATATTTTCCAACTTGAATATGTGTAATGATACAAGTAATTAACTTGTAGTTTTTAAAATTTATTAATAGTACCTCATCATAATAATGCCTCAAAACTCTTCACACAATTAATTACTTATGAATTTCAGTGACTGTTGTTATGCAGAGAAACTCATCAGCTATTCTGCATCAGTAACATCTGGCAACAGTAATGATATGATTGACTATTTAATTTGTACTTAGACGATATTGGTTCTGGGAACAATGTTAGTCATACGAAAAGGATTTCTTGCTTCCCCTTCAATTTTCTGCTACTCGTTCTCCTTCTCTCTCACCACTACTCCTAACTCTTCCCCTCTGACCTACCTGATGAACCCCTGGAGCCCCATTCCTCCTTACTCTGTTCTCACTCCACTCCTCCCACCCCACCCGAGGTAGAGTGGCGAGAGACAAAATTCCCTCCGTTTCCTTCAGAGGCTTGGTTTGCCTTCAAAACTCAACTTTTTTTTTTAAAAAAAGAGATCGCTCTCCCACTTGATCTCGGGTGTTAGAAATCAGAATCTCTCTCAATAGGTGTATGCGACAGCATTGATCTTTTCTAACTGTCAACAAAAAACAGATGAGATAATTAGTTGGCTTCATAATTCAACTGGCATTTTGTTTTGAGAATTGAAGTAACATGAAATTAATATATTCATTCTCTCTCCTCTCTCTCGCACATTCCCCCTCCTCTCTCTCAGCTTAATGCACTTCCTAAAGTTTATAGAGCATGAAACAAGATAACAGGTGTGTAATCAAAACATGATCATTTCTATCTATTTATATACATTATATAATATATAAAAAGTTTCTCAGATTTAAAGAATAATGTCAATTTTACTTCAATAAAACTTGAAATTTGTCATTTTTCAAAATTATTTGAAAAAAAGCTAAGCAGGAAGTGCTAGAATCTAAAGAAAGATATTCCAGCAGTGCAGCTGACTGAATGGTACTGATGCATCCTAGGAAATTGGGTACACCGCACTTGCTCAGACTGGACAATCCACATCCAGCTCTCAGTCACAGTTCTGGGGAAAAATATCAAGTTTGTGCCCAGGCAGGCTTTCAGGAGAGGCTGAGACCTTTAAGTAGAAACTTTTATGAAGGCATTTAGAGACATAAAAGACAATTCAATGAATATATTACATTTTTGTGAAACATATCGTTTTAGATTTTTTATTTTGTTTTAAACTTTTATTTTTGGACATTAGAAATTTCAGTTAGAGAAAGAAAGTGGTGGCTAAAAAGTTTTCAGAAAGCACTTTGAGTCTAGATTGCACACTCACAGTGACACGTTTACTGAGGCAAAACATGAGAACATAGAAATTTCTAATGCCATAAAGTTGACACAAAAAGTAACAAGAAATGAAGTTGTTCAGACTAAAAAGGATCGCAAATGTAAGATTTTTACTATATTGTTGAGTATACCACATAAAATGATTTGTTACGGTAAGACTATAATATATCAAAAGTGACATGAGGAAAAACTTTTCATGCAGTGAGTAGTTACGATCTAGAATGCGCTGCCTGAAAGAGTGTTGGAAGCAGATTCAATCATGGTTTTCAAAAATGGAACCGGATAAATACTTGAAAGGAAAAAATTTGCAGGGCTACAGGAAAAGAGTGGGGGAATAGGACTAACTGGAATGCTCTTACAAAGAGATGGCATGGGCTCGATGGGCCGAATGGCCGCCTTCTGTGCTGTAACCATTCTATGATTCATTGAATATAAGAAAGGACACAAGCTAGCAACTGACATGGAATAAAGGAATACAAAAGAATGAATCAACCATCAGGACTAGGTTTTTTGCTGGTTGTCATCTACTTGGATAAAGATCATAAAAGTGTAGATGGATTTCTTTTTCTAATTCTTATCGGGGAATAGTATGTAAAACTGAATGCTGTAGATTTAATTTCCCTTCAGTAAGTATTACAAAGGTTAATTTTGCTATTCTTTTATAATGGCAAAAAGCTTGTTAGCTAAACATTGGTCAGCAAATTTTAAGGTGGATGTTGTTTTCCATCTTTGTTTAAAGATGGCTGATCCTTTCAAAATTCTGATGATGTTTTTTGTTGTGAAGATTTTTATTAAAATCTTGAAATTCTTTGTTGTTCCAGTTGAATGGTCTGACAAACTTCATGTTCTGAATGGGAAACAATCCTGAACAGTGCTTCAGCTGCACCGAGAATGTGGTTTAGCACTGTTTGGATTTAACCTTATGTAATGATTAAACACATTGTAGGATAGTTTGTTTCTGGTTGATATTTTTTGCTGAGGTTCAGACTAAATCTTTTGCATTTATTTATGACAGGGAAAAACAGAAACTATTTAATTGGCGTAAAACTAGTTGATATGCACCTGGTATTTCAAAATGCTTCACCTCAAGACCGCCAAGAGGTCGGGACACAAATTTAAGCTCATGTCCACAGCGCTCCCTTCTACCTTAAAAAATCGTTGATTCTATATGCATATTGGAAAAAGTTTCTACAGCAGAAATTTTTAAGCAGAGTAAGAAAAGAATATTTGAGGGAGTTGAGAGCTGATCAGTCTCCAGTTTTCAGGGTCACAGCCACTGATAGAAAAGCAGCACGAGTAGCACACGTACACTGAGCAATTTTATAAAGTGTGGAACCATAAATTAATCAATAAAAACTTATTTTAAGAGGAGGTAGGGAGATGATCAGTTCGGGGCTTGATACCAGAACTGTGGTCACTGCCATAGATGTCAGTACACATGCTGGTTTCCAGCAGTCCTCTTTTGCTGCCATGTTTTATTCTTTTAAACAGTTGACTGGAGCACTCATGGGAACAGTTACTTTGTCTTGATTCAGCTCTTCTACAAACAATATCATGTCTTGGGTATTGTAAACAATTTTACAACACCAAGTTATAGTCCAACAATTTTATTTGAAATTCACAAGCTTTCGGAGGCTTCCTCCTTCCTCAGGTGAATGTTGTGGAAATGAAATCCTCGAACCCTTCGCATTTATAAATCACAGAACAATACCTGGTGATTACAGATAGTCTTTCCAAATGCCCGTTGCCAAGGCAATCACAGTGTGCAGGCAGAGAGGTGTTACCTACAAGGCCACCGAATATACAAACAACCAAAAAAAGAGAGAGAGGCAGAAACATAGAAACATCCGGAAGGAAGAGAAAGACAGCAAATGACCCGTTATATTAAAAACAGATAACATTTGTTCGCTGGTGGGGTTACGTGTAGCGTGACATGAACCCAAGATCCCGGTTGAGGCCGTCCTCATGGGTGCGGAACTTGGCTATCAATTTCTGCTTGACGATTTTGCGTTGTCGTGTGTCTCGAAGGCCGCCTTGGAGTATGCTTACCCGAAGGTCGGTGGCTGAATGTCCTTGACTGCTGAAGTGTTCCCCGACTGGGTGGGAACCCTCCTGTCTGGCGATTGTTGCGCGGTGTCCATGCTCTGAGGCATCCTTTCCTGCAACATGCCCCAGAGCATGGTACATTGGCGAGACCATGCAGACGCTGCGACAATGGATGAACGGGCAGTTGGAAAGACTATCTGTAATCACCAGGTATTGTTCTGTGATTTATAAATGCGAAGGGTTCGAGAATTTCATTTCCACAACATTCACCTGAGGAAGGAGGAAGCCTCCGAAAGCTTGTGAATTTCAAATAAAATTGTTGGACTATAACTTGGTGTTGTAAAATTGTTTACAACTGTCAACCCCAGTCCATCACTGGCATCTCCACATCATGTCTTGGGTAGACAGATCTTTACATCTACTTATGTCATCACTGGAGTGGAACGTCACAAGCACTAAATTAGTTATTCTTCTCAAAATGCCTGCCCCACACTATCTCTGCCTTCCAATATTAAGACTTAAAATGAGGGAAGACAGAGATACATGTAACTTTGTTTGAGACATTTAAGATAATTTGGCAAATCTGGTTGATGGGAGTTCACTTCAATATAGATTTTTTGTGCTCATCAGGATGAGAGATGTTGGCAACCAGTGTTGGCTTCAAGCAAGCACAGATCAGGTGTAGCTCAGCTAACTGCAAAATAAATCTCACTTTTCCCTGCTCCAGTAATGCACAGTAGCCCTGACCAGAGAAGCACAACCCTTACTGTACAAGCATGACACGTTCATCATGAAAACCAGTCATTCCCAAGCCCTCTCAGTTACATGACCAAGTTAGTGTCAGTTAAGTGTTTTGTGCCCACACCCACTAAGAACAAACAATGTTGCCCCTATGAAAGAAATTATAAACATCTGAAAGATAACAAGGGTTGTAAATGGGGGGGGGGGGGGGGGCAAAGGGAGGAAGATGCACAGGGGCATGAATCAGAGGAACAGTGAGCTCGAGGTGGGTGGTGCTGGGTTGTAGGGCTGGATGAGGTTACAGAAGTAAAGGGGTCGGTCCATGGACAGATTTAAACACACAGATGAAAATGTTAAATTGGAGTCATTGGGGGACCAGGAACCAATGTAGGTCAGCAAGGATAGAAGTGATAGTTGAGTGGGACTTGGTGCAGGATAGGATACGGGCAGCAGAGTTTTGGATGAGCTGAAGTTTGTGGAGGGTAGACTTGGTAGGCCAAGCTGAGAGTGTTTTGGAATAGTTGAATTTGAAGGTGGCAACAGCATGGATGAGGGTTTCAGCAGCAGACAGGCTGAGGCAGGGGCGGAAACGGGCATCATTACAGAGCTGAAAGTAGGCGGTCTTTGTGATGGGATGGATATGGGGTTAAAAGCTCAGCTCGGGGTTAAACAGGATCCCAAAGTTATGAACAGTTTAGTTAAAAATACATAAACTATTTAAGTTCACAGTGAAATGTTTTAAAAGATCTGAATGACATTTGTGCATTGTGCCTGAGGTACTAAGAACTTCATGTAAAATTCTGGCTTGATATCAACAGTTATTTAATTATGTGACAGATGTGTTTATAGTGACAAATTAAATTATAAAGCAACCAGTGATATGTAACCATGTGCCATTAGCAGTAAACTGTGGGCCTGATTTTAGAAGTACATTTTACACTGGGATAAAATACCATATTTGTGTTATAGAGCAAAACTTATGTTTTATGTATTTGTGTGTTATGTGCATATTAAGGTGGCTGCATCAAAGTGATTATATTGGAATAACCCAACAGATCCCTGGGCTGAAGAAAGCTGAGCAATTATTCATCAAGGCCAGAAGTAATACTATGAAGAGATATGAAATACATGAGAAATTAAAGTGGAGTATTCCTTTTCCTGGAGATGTTTAATATTTAGATGTTCTTCATTAGGGCTTATGCTTTTATGATGTACAGAAAATATATTACTCTCTACCTGTTAGTAAAAATAAATCCCAATATCACTATACACTGAATCATATGGTACAATTGAGTAATGGAAGCTGTCATTCATTAATGTATGCCATGACAACGCCGTTTAAAAAAAACTGATATTCATATATGAATAACACACTGCCAAGTACATTCCAAGGCAGCAACATATTCTGGGGTTGAGATGCATTACTACTTCATAACACATTGTAAACTGTGTGTTAGCCTATACATCACTTATTATTGGTGAGGGCATTGTATAGATGATATATTCACTCCTTTGAAACCAGCAGATTTTTCTCTTTTTTTGACACAATGAAATCTATTAATACTTTTTAATAAATCACACAATATACAGGGATGCTTCTGACGCACTGTTGCGGCAAATGCAGCTTCCTCCACAGTTTAAAAAA
This sequence comes from Heptranchias perlo, assembly GCF_035084215.1. Lineage (NCBI taxonomy): Eukaryota > Metazoa > Chordata > Chondrichthyes > Hexanchiformes > Hexanchidae > Heptranchias > Heptranchias perlo. Next base: position 97,867,523 of record NC_090329.1, on the reverse strand, counting down.
AAACTTACCAGAGAAAAAACAGTTTTGACCAAAAATGTCAAATCCCTTTTCCAGTTAGTACTGTTTATCTGCCACTATTATTTTTGCAACTTAATCTTCTCGAACATTATTAGAGTATAATTTCCTAGTTATAGCTAAAATAAATTTATAAATACAAGCTGATCTCATATGGCATTGCTCACGTATAGTCTGGGGTCTTCAGCATGGTTATCATGCATAGCAGTGAATTGCGCCTGTCCCTTTAAACCCACTGCTCAGGTACCCTGTGGGGAAATGGTCTAAATAGGTGGAGGTCGATTAGAGGGTTATTGGAAGTTAGAAAATTCTCTAGATTGGCAGCATGCTTGGTTCCTCTCTTTGTTAATTCAACAATCTCTAAATGTTACCTCAAGGTCAGAAAAGAATGTTAGGAAATGAATGGATTTCATTTGCTTTTTGTATTTTTTAAAAAAAAAAGAATGTTGAGTTATAATTTGTTGGTATTTGATACAAAATATTATCTGGAATGTGACAGATGCTCTCAAACTTTTATATAAATAGGTTGCATGTAGCATTCCTCAGTGTGTCAGAGGATACAGTGCAGTTACAATGCCACCTAGTTGCTGCAGCCTGCTACCAGGACTTGTTTACATATGGAATTTCCAATATAGCTGATTACATAGGAATTTGCAATTGCTAAATGTTGGCATTAAAAAGTGACCAAAAATCACGACCACAGGAAATGTGCACATAAGATTTTTAATATAACATAGATTGAAAATTTATTGGAAGTACTGCAACTAAATAAGGTTTTTGACATTTTAAAGGTCATGCAATTTAAATGATCAGCAAAGGATTCAAATTAGGGAACGGGGAAGTGACAAAGGGTATTTTAACAATGTACCTAAATAGAATGAAAAGCCTGAAGGTCTGTATCTTTGTTGTAGCTCTATTCAACATGTATGTTTGCACCCATTATGATTTAATTCATTTGAATAAAATTAAATAAATAGTCCCAGTCTTTCGCAAAATAGAAACAAACAATTTCTTTCTCCATTATGCAATCACTCCAAATGCAGTATTTGACAACTATATGCTTGATGAACATCATGAAAAAAAGAGATAGATCAAAAGCAGTCTGCCCACAGGTTTACAAAACAACATTTCATGTCATGCTTTCAGAAAAATCAGGTCAAAGTTATTGAAATAAATCTTTGTAGAGATTACTCACCCTTCTCCTCCTACTTTTGTTATTTTCAGACGAAAGTCAACAGAGTTATGGCTTGGAGGTTTCCACTTAAGTATATCATCACATCGACCAGGCTTGTACTTCTATATAAAGTTTAAAAAATGCATTTAGCTGCATTTATTCTCTTCTACACACATTTAAAATATTTAATAATGGTACATAGGCATCATTTACAAAACAAATACTAGTGTGCCAAATGTGAAAAAAATATAAAATATTATAGTTTAGAGCGGTAAAATAGTTGATTAATTTGTAAGAATACAAACTATGCATCATGTCACATTACAAACAGGTCTACAATTTTGAACCTTAGTGCCCATTCAGGTGCTTATGTCCAGTTTTTAAGGAAACTGGATTCAATGGCGAATGTTACTTTGGTGAAGATGCTCATTCTTTGATGTCTTTTCTGACCATTGTACAATAGAATAGATAATCAATGTGGCAGTAATAGAAAATCATATTGAGATTGTCCAAATTGAACCCTTCTCAAAGTGTCAAATTGGAATATGAACCATTAACGTTGCACATAAAGCTAGGATCCAACTCTGAACCAATCACAATATGAAACTAATTTTGCAGAAATTACAATTTGTTCAATTGAACACACCAACTCCCAGGATACTTTTAAAGATTAAAACTTTCAAAGTGTAAAGAAGCAAAGTTCTTTTGAGGAACTTCAATGATCTGCTTCGGCTGGTTTATCATGACTTTAGATGATGTAAATATAAACAATCACTTCCAGAAGAATATACTAATTTACTGATCTTTGTAAAATATTATATTCAATTAATAAATGCAACCAGCAAATGTTAGGTATCAAGGCTATCTGGATAGCGGTAAGCTGAAATTGCAACAGTGTAGGCATATATTTTTTTATTCGTTCATGGGATGTGGGCATCGCTGGTGAGGCCGGCATTTATTACCTATCCCTAATTGCCCTTGAGGTACACTAGTAACCTAGCTCATCAGTTCCAACATGCAACAAAATTAAAACTGCAACACCGGAGGGAGTGTTACACAGTATCAAATTATTTGTTTCTCCCCCTCAAATCTTCTCATGGTGGATTCCTGATCTCATTCAACCATCCAGTGAAGTCACATGAGGCTGTCACCCCAAAAGACAGAAGGTTGAGGGTGTTAAAAGAAGCTGAAGGCTGGATTTTTCAACTGCCCATTCCTCCGAAATTGCTACAATACCAATATTTTCCTGGGTTGGGGATCATTGACCATACAGACAGGCTCCTGGCGGGATTCCTACTGCCTGGGCTGAAGAGGGGAACGAGGGAGTGCTGCAGCAGGAATGCGGTTACAGCACAAAAGGCGGTGAGGGACGGCAGAAGAGCCCAAAGAAGGAAGAAGTTGCAGTGTTTATAGGCCATGGAAGGGACTGGGGCCTACAAAGATGTGTGCCCGTGGCCAAATTGAAGGGTGAGGCAGCTTCTTCTAGGCTTTCTCCCTCCATTTGTGAGCATCAGGGTCATTACTACCACCACTCTGGGCCTGTTAGAAACTTCCAGCCAGCAGTCCCAAGGAACAGCAGTAAGAGGGGCAGATGGGAGCAAAATGGACCAGGATACCGATTCCTGCCTCCCAATAGCAATTATTTGCAGTGAGTGGGGAAAGGATAGTCGGCAGCAGTCCCCGGTGGAGACAGGAAATCCACGGCAGGCAGGGCAGGGAGGCAGGCGTTGGTGGGCCTCAATTTTCCCTCCGTTTCTATTTAGGGCAGGTTAGCACAGGAAAAATCAGTCCTTTTACTACAAAGGCATGGGATTACAGACATCATAAAGAGTTTCACTGTAGTAAAAAGAAAATCTTGCATTTATCTAATGCTTTAATCACATCTCTCTCAAACGTATCATGAATTATAAATGGATTTCTTTTGGAGGTGCAGTAGATGTAAGCACGTACATTTTGCAGACACCACAAATGACAAGATTGATGATCAGTTAACCTATTTCTGCTATTGTTGGTTGAAGAGGAATATTGGCCAGGACGCTGGTAAATATCCTTTCCACATAGCAGTCTCCAATTGCAATGGAAAACTTACATTATAGTAAAAGGAGGACTTTAATATACTTGCACTATTAAAGGGACAATAAGTATTATTAGATGAAGTGGTGTATCAGAGGAAGATATAGAGACTTCAAAGTAACTGTCATAATCCACGAAAACAAATTAGGCTACAAAGTACTCCACACGATTAAACAATTTTTAGTTTTTTATGCTGCAGATTTTGCTGTTACTAGTTTTGCTCTGTAAACAGCCTATAGGGATACACAGAAACAGAACTGAACAAAATACAGTAACGATTTTTTCAAACCAAAGTTAAGGAAAACAGAATGTTTTATGAATTTTTTAAAGTTGCAACTGAGTTAATAAGAAAAAAACTGCTTGCAATTTGAGATGCAGTTGTGCAGCAATGAATTGGCCATAAAAATGTTCAATGAATCTATGATTGAATGCATTTCAAATGTCACAAATCTTAACTCGAATACTGTCTAGTATATGAAATCATTAAGAACAAATTATGCAGTATTATCCCATAATATATTTTCAGTAAATAAATACTTTCTCAATTTGCATTTCTCACAACAAATCTGTGATTAAGAAAATATTTGGCTTATGCTTTAGCCTGCAATGAGTTGCTGCTTATTGCTGTGGGAATTTTTTCATTGACATACAAGTACCTCCTCTATATTAAACTGGAAAAGTATGATTTTGCAATAGGACTGCAGATGAGATCATTACCCAGTTTAGTTATAACAAAGTCTGAATGAATGCTCTAGTCCTAGGGCAGCATTTTTAAAAAATGCTGAATTGGGTTCATTATTAAAATATACCAGCTCATGTCCTATGGCACAGCTCATGGAGAAATCCAAAACGGCCCCTCCTTGCAACGGTCTCACTTTTGCTGATATTAATGCTTTGGTACCTTTTAGTTTGTCTTCCACTCTTTCTCTCAGTCTGCCTCTCATACTTCTCTTTGCAATGTCTCTATTTGTGTCCAACTCTTTGTCTTTGAAGTCTTTGCTTCCCTATATTTCTCTTCTCTCCTGTATGCCTCCCAATCTCTCACCACACATGTCCCTTTACTGATGTACTCAAATTCTATTTCACAACGTTTTTAAAGCAGAAAATGTGCAGCAAAATGATAGTCAAAAATGTACTGGGTTGTAGATTGTTAGTGGTATTGAGCAGTGGGAGGCTGACTGGGAGCTGCTGTAACATGTGTAGTTGAGAGCTGAGAATGTGTGGGGATTTGGGAAGCTCTGGGGCCTGAAGGTATTTGAGAAATGGAATTCAGGAGATCTGGGGTCTGGGCAAAGGAAGCCATGCATGCTAGGTCATGGGGGGGGGCGTGGGGGGGGGGGGGAGGGCAGGGAGGGCGAAAATATGGGATGGCCGTGTTTTGGGGTCTTGTAGCAGTCAAAGGAATGATGAAACAAATACCATATTCTAAAAAAAGATGGCTGCAAATTGACATCAATGTTATAGTGGACTGTTGATGTTGCTTCAAAGGAAGCACATTTAATCTCTGCATTAAGAGGCAGAGTGAAGGTAGCAAAAAAGAGAGTGTGTGGCAAAGAGGGGTCGAGAAAGCAGGAAAGACAGAGGGTAGGTGAAGAGTGACAAAAAGGAGGGAGACAGGGAGGGGTAGAGGTATGGGGAGAGCGAGAGAGAAAGAGAGCGAGAGCGGTATGGGGAGGTAGGGAGAGCGAGAGAGGGGGAGAGAGAGAGATATGGGGAGGTAGGGAGAGAGAGAGAGAGAGAGGAATAGGGAGAGAGAGAGAGAGAGAGAGGAATGGGGAGAGAGAGAGAGAGAGAGAGAGAGAGAAAGATGTATGGGGAGGTAGGGAGGGAGAGAGAGGGAGAGGGAGAGGGAGAGAGAAGTATGGGGAGTTAGGGAGAGAGAGAGAAGTATGGGGAGTTAGGGAGAGAGAGAGAAGTATGGGGAGTTAGGGAGAGAGAGAGGTATGGGGAGGTAGGGAGAGAGAGGGATGGGGTAGGGATGAGAGGGATGGGGAAGGAAGGGGGTGGGGAGAGAAGCAGAGGAATTAAAGAGAGATAGAATATGGGGAGAGGGGAAAAGGAAGGAGGGAGTGAGGGGCAGCAGGGAACAGATGGTGGCAGAAAGAGGTGTATGGGAGGGAGAAAAAGGGAAGGGAAGATAGAGAGTGGGGAGATGGACGGAGAAGAGCAAATGTAGAAATTATGAGGGGAGAGAAGGGATGAGTTGTGGGAGTGGGCAGGGAAAGAAACTGGAAGGGGAACAAAGAAATGGAGAGAATAGACAGACTGGGACTTTATTCCCTGGAGAGTAGGAGGTTAAGGGGTGATCTTATAGAAGTCTATAAAATAATGAGGGGCATAGATAAGGTCGATAGTCAAAATCTTTTCCCAAAGGTAGGGGAGTCTATAACGAGGGGGCACAGATTTAAGGTGAGAGGGGAGAGATACAAAAGGATCCAGAGGGGCAATTTTTTCACTCAAAGGGTGGTGAGTGTCTGGAACGAGCTGCCAGAGGCAGTAGTAGAGGCGGGTACAATTTTGTCTTTTAAAAAGCATTTGGACAGTTACATGGGGAAGATGGGTATCGAGGGATATGGGCCAAGTGCAGGCAATTGGGACTAGCTTAGTGGTATAAACTGGGCGACATGGACATGTTGGGCCGAAGGGCCTGTTTCCATGTTGTAACTTCTATGATTCTATAAGAGAGGGACATCGAGAGAAAGAGTGAGAGAGAAAACACAGAAAAAAAGTCTGGTCCCCCACCATCCCTCTCTTGCATGCCTACTGCTGACTAATTTCCACATCGACCATCAAAAGCAGCGAAGGAGTCTTCAGCCCACTTATTAACCATCCGGCTGGGGTACTGGCACTGGGCAAAACTGAGATTTCACAGAGGAAGAAATGAATAAGGGAAAAAACAAAAATAGAAATTTTAAAAAAAGATCTTTTGCGGATGTAAAAATCACCGTACAGAATAGGTAGAAATCATAAATGATCATTTCTTTGTCAGTTGTGAACTGAAGGTCACAAGAACAAAGACTGAACACGTACAGATAAAAACAAATGAGCAGCAGTACTTTAAAGGCTGTATATTTTATATATATATATATGGTTAAGTATCAAAAAACATTTTAGGAAGTAATTTAAGTATGTCCACCTTAGACAGTATTACATAATTCTGTGCCTCTTTCAAAAAATGTAACACTTCCACTGAACTGTCTGCATGGTTTAATATCAAATTTAATTTTGTTTTGCAATGGGATCCATTACAGTATTGTTTTCATTGCAAGCAGTTTAAAACTGTGCAAATTCAAAAGAAGAAAAAATGGTGTGAAATTAATTGAATATTAATGACATATAGAACAAAACATTCAAGTATTCGGAGTCATCCACAACAACTGGGGTACCTTTGATGCAGCTGCGCAACAGCTACCATCTTTATTAAGACTAATCGATCTGCAGTTGTGCCAGGGAGCAGAGCAGTTAGGCAAAGGAGGAGCTGGAGCAGGGATAGAGTGGAACAATTTTCAAGTTAAAGCAGGGATGGAGTGGTTTCCTATATCTGGCAACAAGGACCAACAAAGTACAGGCAAGTACAGGGCATACATGCCAACCTACAAAACCCAGAAAGGCCGACAAACAACTTCAAAATAGCTGACAAATCAAAAAACAATAAATTAAATTTCTTTTTGTTTAATTGGATTTCAGGATTTTTGTTTGTGTGTTTTAACTCTCCTCTGCCAAAACTCTTCACTACTCCAAGCTCATCCTGGAGAGCCAAGATAACCCTCACCTTCTTTTCTCTAAAACCAGCTGTCTTCTTAAACCCCACCCCCTCCCCTGCATCCACCACCCACATCTCCAACAAGTGTGAGGAGTTCATGGGACTCTTTGTCACTATGATTGGTATCATCCGTTGAGTTGCGTCTGCTGCTTCTCCCGCTCCCATTCCTCCTGCCCACCAAGCCAAACTCCACCACCCCCGCTGCATTTTTCTCTAATTTTACTCTTATTTCCCCCGTGCCCTCTCTAAGCTCATCTTGTCCATGTCTATTTCCTGCTCCCTTGATCTCATTCCCACTAAACTGCAGAAAAAAAATGGGTACAAGGTGACAAAATCTCCCTAGCAAATCTCCTTGAAATGAGCCATGCTCTTGCCATGGTCTTTTAAAATTTGGAATGGCATACATGCCATCTTCTTACAGCTCTCTGATGACTGACATCATTTTCCTTGCTTGGTCTACTTGCGAGTTGGCATTTGCCATTACTAGATTACTTGCAGGTAGATCTGCCAATAGGAGGTTAGAAGATTCCCTCAACTGGCAAAGACCCAAGAGGAACCTGCCAAGCCTGTGTGTACCAGGTCAGTCCACTACACAAAGGAAAGGCCACCTGGAGGACGTGCTGCTGCACAAGGCTGACACACTATTGTTTTTGTGGAACAGAAGCTGCATTTAGAAAGTTGTTATCGCATTATTCTTTTTATTCTCCAATAGTTGGAAAAATAAGCTGCAAGAACATGTTACGAATTTTTAAAAAATTGTATTTGCTTTCTGGGCTAGAACTTTTCAAGGGACACAGCTTTTTTATTTAAACTATTTGAATTCCCCAGCCATAAACTTGGTTTGATTTTCCCCATTCTTAAATTGACTAATTAATGTTACACATATCAACAGCCAACATTGGCCTTTCCCCTCACATATTCGGAGTTTTCTAGGTTTATGTTTGCATAAAAAAGTAAATGTAGATATTCAATAATTTGTATATTTATGGTGCTATGGATAAAAGTCCATGATTTTGGCCTAATTTTTTGGATTTGTATCCATGAGTTGAGAAGTATGGCTGTGGGGCTCACAAGATAGAAACAGCCAAAGGTCCTTCAGCCCTTTTACCCTTCCAGAATACGAAAATTACTGCATTTGCATTACAACATCTAAGTGTTCATTAAATTATCCTGTGTCCTAATTTCAATCATTCTTCCTGACAACATCTTCCAGCTGTTGATCATCCTTGATGTAAAGTTGTATTTTCCAATGTTTGCTCTAAATTTTTTCTTCACAACTTCACTACACAACCTCGGCATGACCTATGGGGATTTGAACTCAGCTGATTTAGCAACATAACCAACAACCCAATTGCTTGGTTTATTGGCAACTCACAAAGCTGAGACTTGGTGAGCAATGAGTCAATTAACATCACTAGGTCTTTCAACTTCCCCTTAAGCATGTTCTATTATTACTTCCACTACACAGTAAATTGTAATTGAGACCACAACCCCAGCCTGTACTCTTGAATTTCCACTGAGTGCGGTGGCTACAGTTGATCTTCATTCGAGATAGGAACAAGTTTCATATTTTGAAAACTCATACAAAGGAGGACCCACATCAAAGTGATGTTGGTTAGAGCTGAGTGAAAGTTAGCTGCTTGAGGGCTCAATGCAATTGGTAAAATCACAGGAAGGGCATCTGGTCTTGCTTTTAAAATACAATGCTCAAAATCTGGGTCACTGTGATCCTTCATTCGATTTGAAGCATCTGTTGCTCTCTTGTAGGACACTGTTCTTTTACCAGTTTAGTTTAGTAATTTGTAATACAGAAAGCCAAACAAGCAAGTAAAAAAGTGTAAGCACAATCTTCAAAATCAGCAATTTTCATTTTCTGCAACATTGGAAAGAAAAAGAATTAGAAGTGACAAAGTGACTGAATAGGTCTGCTCAAAGTCTTTAAACTCATCTGTTCAGCTCAGCACCTATGACGGGGACATTATTCATTTGGACAAACACGATTTTCAGTGAGCCTGTATAAATTTATATTGCTCAAGTCTGACCGAGAACAGTTGAATAATGGCTTGACCTCTGCCTGGTTTTGGCTATTGCGCAAAAGCACAATTTCTGGAAAACTGCATTAAACCTCCCCTTCCTGCCTCCTTTCTCACATTTTCTTTTCAAGGTATGTTGTAAAATTCTTTAATTCAAGTCTCTGTGCACTACACACCAGTCACTAAATAATAGGGAGGTAACATATTCTCAAATTTCTGGTAAAACTCCTCTGTGACTTACAAATGGAAGATTTTTAAATGCGGTTAACCAGCCCTTCTTTTTTTTCTATCTGCACAGAAGGACATCAACTCCAACTGTTACTTCCTTTAGACAGCCTCATTGAGAGTGGGCGCTTACCAAAAGATTTCCCCAGGAAAGAAAATTAAGTAACTGTCTGGTGTTGTATTCCTTAGAATTCATAAATCTATTTAGCTTTAAAAGAAAGCTGGATAGGTTTATACATTTCTCATAAAAAGATTTGCATTTGTCCCTGTGTGTGATGGCACATATTTGTCACAACACAGAAACACTGCTGCCTGCTGTGATGAAGGAGTTGCAAGAGCAAATGCAAAACAAAATGAGACTCATTACTACCTATGGCTGTGCTAAACACAGCTTTCTTTTTGTCTTTTTTAAAAAAAAAGTCTATCTCATTAGCATTTGCTGAACTTATGCAGGCTTTCCTCCTTAAATATAATTTGCCACCCTGCCAGTTGCCTTTCGGGCGCTAGTCACAATATTTGCTATTCTGGGAAAATGCGGGAAAGGAGGGGCATGCCGGTAATTCCACCCCTTCCCATTACGATTCAAAAATTATTTCCCTCAAAATAATTTACTGAAAAATAACTCAAGTGACACCGAGTGCAAAATTCATAGACCCACCAGGAGGAGTCAAATATGAAGGTCTAACTCACTCAATGGTTTATTTTTCTGTACATCTGAGTCCCACTGTGCACCTCGTCTATACTATTGATTTTAAGTTGTTTTTTAAAGACAGAGTACATAACGGCTTTGTTCTGCAGGGGCTCACCATATCAAAAGACTGCCACAGGTTCAGATACACAACTGTACTGTTACATGGTTACAAAGCAGTTGGTGAGGCTGCTATGGAAGGAGGTTGCCGGTGTGTATATTGTGCTAATAGTGATCACTTAAAAAAAATTATAGTACTAGCAATGTTCAGGAAGTGGAGGATGTAGCATAACGAAACAGCTGTAACTGATAATAGAGAATACTGGTGCAACAGAGGACAGTTAAAAAGGTTGGAAAAGTACGTGCACACATCATATGTTGTGTCGAACAATTTTAGTAGTTGAAGAAGTGAGGACAGAATCAGGCTCGACTGTGATGCTCTCGTTCCGCAGCTGAACGACCTGTCAACATTCTTCACACATCTCTGCTCACACATGAAAAATAACCACTTGGGCAAGGCTGCAGAGGGCTGTAGAAACCCATGAAACAAAGCAAAAATATGCAGGAAAAAAATTGATGACAGAAACACTTGCACCTCCCCCACGTACAGAATATACACACACACACAATAATGAATGAACAAACAAAATGCGAACACCATTTAGTGGGAAAAAGAAAAACATAGCCATTAGGGAAAGCCACTGAATTTATTCAGTATCGCTGAATGCTGGTCAATATGCATATTTTATTTAGCTGATCAAAGGCTAATACTTCCCTTTCCACATAATAAGGCATCATATCACACTACAGAAAAATTCAATTCATCATATTCACTCAAGTAAAAATAGCTTATGGATTTGAATTTGTTCGAAGTGTTCATGTTCAAAAGCAATTTAAGTAGTTGGTGCATGGCAGGAAATACAATTTTTATTTGTAAAGACTGTTCAAACATCAATTTCATCTACATCAATTCTTCGGTGACTGCAGAGGATGCTCCCCATGGATCATTTCAAAGAGGCAGGGAGTTGAATACTCAAGAAAGTGGCTGATCCCTTAAGGAGCGTTTTTAAGTGGCTGCATTAATACTGCGTACAAAAACATGGAACCCTTTATAGCAACAAAAAAGAAAATGCTGGAGAAGCTCAGCAAGTCAGGCAGCATCTGTGGAGAAAGAAACAGAGTTAACGTTTCAGGTCGAAGACCTTGCGTCAGAACTGCAGTTCTGCACTTAACTCTTTCTTTCTCCACAGATGCTGCCTGACTTGCTGAGCTTCTCCAGCATTTGCTGTTTCTATTTCAGATTTCCAGCATCCGCAGTATTTTGCTTTTGAACCCTTTATAGCATCTGCGTTCTGAAATATCAGTGGGTTTTAGGCTTTTAACAGAACGTATGTTTTGCTTTTGTAACAACTTCAGAGGCAAGTTGTTTTGAATAAGTAATTTCTGTGAATAACTTCTTAAAAAGCAAGAGGAGGCTTAGTTTCTAACCAAAAGAAAGTCTTAGAGTTATTGAAGGAATCAACAACAAACACAAATACAGTATCAGCATTGTATTGATTTTGATGAAGGGTCCCACCAAAAACACTAAACTTTCAGCTATAAAAGAAAACTTAAAATCATCGACAAAGAGGAAAAAAACAAGTTACATTTTAGGAAAGTGACCCGTCCTCAGAACTGGAAAGAGAAGGTAGATCACTTTTGGTCAATCTGATATGGGTTCGCCTCACTTCCCTTTCTAGTTGACAAAAAGACTCTATCCAAAACATTAATCGGTCTTTTTCTTTTCTTATCTTTTCTATTTTTATTTCAGATTTTCACTTCTTTTTTTTCTCTGCTGTTTAGTCATCTGTGCATTTTCAGCATGTTTTTGTTACTGTATTCACAACATCCTTGCTGGTCTTTTTGCATTACATCTTCAAAATATCCTTCCTGGCTTTTTGTTGTGCTCTTACTGCCTTTAGTTCCAAGGGGGCATAAATACAAAATAGCCACTAACAGAATTTAGGAAGAATTTCTTTAGAGAGAGGGTGGTGCGAATGTGGAACTTGCTGTCACATGGAATGGTTGAAGCAAACAGCACTGATGCATTTAAAGAGAAACTTGATGCATACATGAGGGACAAGGGAATGGAGGGAGAAGGGGGCAGAGTAGAAAGCGGTAATTAGAGGGGGAAGAGCCTTGTGTGGAGTATGAACACCGGCATAGATCAGTTGGGCCAAATAGGCTGTTTCTGTGCTGTAGATTCTACGTAATTCTATGAGGACTTTATCAACCTGCATATTTCAAGTAAGGGACTATGGTATAGTGGCAATAACAGAGACCTGGCTCAAAGAAGGGGCGGATTGGGTACTTAATATTGCTGGCTACAAGGTATTCAGGAAAGATAGGGAAAGAAAGGAGGGAGGGAGGGTGGCAGTATTCATCAAAGAAATTATTATACACTGGAAAGGGATGGTGTAGTTTTGGGGTCCAAGACAGAATTGATTTGGTTAGAAGTAAGGAACAACAGGAACTATTTTGCTAATGGGTGTATACTATAGGCCATCAAATAGTGGGAAGAAGATAGAGGAGAACATTTGGAGGCAAATTACAGAAAGATGCAAGAACTATATAGAGTGTGATAATGGGGGACTTCAATTGTCCCTATGTAGACTGGGACAGTAACAATGTAAAGGGAAAAGAGTGAGGGGGGGGGGGGGGAAGAGTTCCTGAAATATGTTCAAGAGAACTTTCTGGAACTCTGTGTTTCCAGCCCAGCCAGGAAGGAAACACTGTTGGATCTAGTTTTGGGGATTGAAGTGGGGCAGGTGGAGCATGTTTCAGTGGGGAGCATTTGGGGAACAGTGATCAACATATCATTAGGTTTACAATCGTTATGGAAAAGGACAAGGAACAATCAAATGTAAAATGCTCAACTGGAGGAGGGCAAGTTTCAGTGAGTTAAAAGGGATCTTGTCCAGGTGGATTGGAATCAAAAATTGGTAGGCAAAACGGTAATTGAACAATGGGAGGCCTTCAAGGAGGCGCTGGCACGGGTACAGAGTAGACACATCCCTATGAGGGGGAAAGGAAGGGCATCCAAAGCTAGGGCTCCCTGGATGCGTAAAGATATAGAGATGAAAATGAAGCAGAAAAAGGAGGCATATGATGAATGTAAGGTTCATAAAACAGTAGAGCACCAGGCTGAATACAGAAAGTACAGAGGAGATCTAAAAAAGGGAATGAGGGGCATAGAGTATGAGACCCCTCTAATTTATGAGATTAACATAAAAGGGAACCCAAAAGTCTTTTACTAACATATCAATAGCACAAGGGTAGTCAAAGGAAGCGTGGGACCGATTAGGGACAAAAAAAGGAGATCTTCTTGAGGAGGCAGAGGGCATGGCTGAGGCACTAAATGAAAACTTCACATCTGTCTTCACTAGAGAAGAGGATGCTGCCATTGTAAGTATAAAGGAGGAGGTAGTAGCCATATTGGATAGGATAAAAATAGATAAAGGAGGTACTTAATAGATTGGCAGGACTCAAAGTAGAAAAGTCACCCAGTCCAGATGGGATGCATCCTAGGTTACTGAGGATGGAAATTGCAGAGGCTCTGGCAACAAACTTCCAATCCTCCTTAAACATGGGGATGGTGCAGAAGGACTGGAGAGTTGCAAATGCTACACCCCTGTTCAAAAAAAAAAGGGAGGGGGATAAACCGGGCAAATACAGGCCAGTCAGCCTAATGTCGGTGGTGGGGAAACTTTTAGAGACAATAATCAGGGACAAAATAAATTGGCACTTGGAAAAGTCTGGGCTGATAAATTAAAGTCAGCACAGATTTGTTAAAGGAAAATCATATTTGGCTAAACTTGATTGAGTTCTTCGATGAAGTAACAGAGAGGGTTGATGAGGGTAGCGCGGTTGATGTTGTGTATACGGATTTTCAAAAGGCATTTGATAAAGTACCACATAATAGACTTGTTAGCAAAATTGAAGCCCATGGGATTAAAGGGACAGTTGCAGCGTTGTTGCAAAATTGTCTACGGAACAGAAAGCAGAGAGTAATGTTTTTTTTCAGACTGGATGGAAGTATAGTGGTATTCCCCAGGGGTCAGTATTAGGACCACTGCTCTTTTTGATATATGTTAATGACCTGGATTTGGGTATAGAGGGTATAATTTCAAGGTTTGCAGATGACACAAAACTCGGAAATGTAGTAAACAATGTGAAGGATAGTAACAGACTTCAGGAGGACATAGACAAACTGGTGAAATGGGCAGACACATGGCAGGTGAAATTTATCGCAGAGAAGTGTGAAGTGATGCATTTTGGTAGGAGGAATGATTAAAGGCAATATAAACTAAATGGTACAATTTTAAAGGGAATTCAGGAACAGAGAGACCTGCACATTCACAAATCGCTGAAGGTGGCAGGCAAGTTGAGAAGACTGTTAAAAAAGCATATGGGATCCTGGGCTTTATTAATAGAGGCATACAGTATAAAAGCAAGGAAGTTATACTAAACCTTTATAAAAGGCTGGCTTGGCCTCACCAGGAGTACTGTGTTCAATTCTGGGCACCACACTTTTGGAAGGATGTTAAGGCCTTAGAGAGGGTGTAGAAGTGATTTACTAAAATGGTGTCAGGGACGAGGGACTTCAGTTATGTGGAGAGACTGGAGAAGCTGAGGTTGTTCTCCTTAGAACAGAGAAGATTAAGGGGAGGTTTGACAGAGATGTTCAAAATCATGACGGTTTTGACAGAATAAATAAGGACAAGCTGTTTCCAGTGGCAGAAGGTCGGTAACTAGAGGACTCAGATTTAAGATGATTGGCAAAAGAGCCAGAGGCAACATGAAGAAACATTTTTTTTAGGCAGCAAGTTGTGATGATCTGGAATGCACTGCCTGAAAGGGTGGTGGAAGCAGATTCAATAGTAATTTTCAAAAGGGAATTGGATAAATACTTGAAGGGAAAAAAATTACAGGACTCTGGGGAAAGAGCAGGGGAATGGGACTAAATGGGTACTTCTTTTAAAGAGCCAGCAAAGGCACGATGGGCTGAATGGCCTCCTTCTGTGCCATAACTTTCTATGATTCTATGACAACACAATTTAATCCATCATTTAGAAGATAATAAAGTGACCCAAGTTGATCAAATAAGCAGGAATGGGTGAATATCTACAATCTTATGAATAAGAGCACTTTAAATGACCACTGATAGCTGGATTTTTTGTTGTGGTTTATTTGGCTAGCCTCCCTGCTGTGCTGCAGTGCAAATGGGGCGGTTTAAAGTTAATGTGCCTGGAGCCTGCAGCAATTTGAAATGCAGCAGCTGCAGCCACCAATAGAAAATAAGGCTTTAACGCTCCCCTGCCTGCAAACACAAATACCAAATCGTATTATGGAAATCTGACCTCCAAAGGGTTCAATAAAAAGACAGCATTAATATGGATCCGCATGCAAATAACATATTAATTCAATGCTAACAGTATGATGAAGTGGTGCTGACATTAAACATTCCCAAAATCAAATAAATGCAAGTCAATGCACAGCATTTCAGTCAACATGCAGGCTGCTCATTAACCATGTCAAGTTTTTTTTTAATTATACAGATATAATCACAGATATCAAGCTAAACATTGGCTTAATTCATTCACTACACACTGCGATTGCAAACGCAGTTAGTCTATCCTGCATCTACTTCTCATAGCTATAAGAACACAACAGCCCTAAATACATTGTACAATTGAAATTATTGCTATGCTTTCGGTGGCTTTTAAGCACTTGTTTGGGAAGGGGGAAGCGCGGAAGGAGGAGGCGGCGGTGTGGGGGAAGGGGAGGAGGGAGGGGGTGGGGCGGCGGCAGGGGCCAGTGGGTGAGTATGCATTTCCTTCACATCAACACTGGTAAAACTGAAGCCATCCTCTTTGATTCACAAGATATTTTAACCCCTTGAGGAATGATTTTATCCTTATTGGTTGCTAAGTGTTAGCCAGAGGCAGCTGTCTGCCTTAGGTCCAACTCCCTCAACCTGCCTGGCTATCTGCTCAGGTGATGTGCAACTTTCTTCATCATGTGCAAACTCCTACAGAAATCTGTAGGCCTAGTCTTGGGTCACACATAATCCGACACACCATCACTCTTGTCTTTCACAAGCTCCACTGGCTCCCTGTCACCACACCCCAATCCCCCCTGAGCATACTGACTTCTAGGTCCTTATCCTAATTTTTACAATCCTCATGTTTTGCTGTCCCTTTGAGCAATCTTCAATTTGTATGTCCCAGGCCTCACCCTCTGCTCCTCTGACTCCAGATTACATGCACATCTAATGCCTCACCCACTCCACCAGAGATCAATCTTTCAGCCAATACATCCCCACTCTTTGAAACTCCTTTCCAAAATCATTTTAGTACCATGCTCCCTGCCTTCAAAGGCCTCTTATAAAATCGTTGGTCTCCTCAATCTTTCTGAAATTCAACATAAAAGGCACTATAAAAATGGAAGTTGTTAATGCTATGCTGCTGCTTCGTGCTATGGCTTTCTCCCAGCTCTTTTTCCTTGTGCTCGCAGTACAGAGGCAGTTTCCATAAGGTACCAAGTCCACTACCAAAATCTGCATCTTTATATATTCTGTAAGTGAATACCGTACCCTACCACAGAACTAACAATTACCCTTGAATTATGGTATTACACACCACAGAGAATAGGATGCCAACCAAACTCTCATTTCTTCTCTGAAAGCTAGTACATACCACATTGTTGCACCTTAAATTGAACCTAAAATTATCAGGTTTATTTACAATAAGATAATGCTCAGAAATAGTAAGACACGAAAAGTTAAAATACAAATACTTAGCAAACAATAAAAATAAAATCACTCCTCAAAAGGTTAAACTACTACTAGAGATTTTTGATGAGGTAACAGAGAGGGTGGATGAGGGCAATGCAGTTGAAGTGGTGTATATGGATTTTCAAAAAGCATTTGATAAAAGTGCCACATGGTAGGCTTGCTATTAAGATTGTGGCCCATGGGATAAAGGGGGCAATAGCAACACTGATATAGAATTAGCTAAATGACGGGAAACAGAGAGTAGTGGTGTACGGTTGTTTTTCGGACTGGAGGGAGGGGTACAGTGGTGTTCCCCAGGGGTCGGTGCTGGGACCACTGCTTTTCTTGATATATATTAATGACTTGGATTTAGGAGGACAGGGCACTAATTTCAAAATTTGCAGATGACACAAAACTTGGAAGGGTACTGAACAGTGAGGAGGATAGTGATAAGCTTCAAGGGGATATAGACAGGTTGGTGGCATGGGTAGACACGTGGCAGATGAAGTTTAATGTGAAAAAATGCAAGTTGACGCATTTTGGTAGGAAAAATGAGGCGAGGCAATATAAACTAGAGGGCACAATTCTAAAAGGGATAGAGGAACAGAGGGATCTGGGGATATATGTGCACAAATCATTGACGGTAGCAGGGCAGGTTGAGAAAGCGGTTAAAAAAAGCATACGTGGTCCTTGGCTTTATAAATAAAGGCATAGAGTACAAAAGCAAGGAAGTCATGGTGAACCTTTATAAAACACTGGTTTGGCCACAACTGGAGTATTGTGTCCAGTTCTGGGCATCGCACTTTAGGAAATATGTGAAGGCCTTAGAGAGGGATGAGGGACTTAAATTACGTGGATAGACTGGAGAAGCTGGGTTGTTCTCCTTGGAACAGAGATTTGATAGAGGTATTCAAAATCAGGAAGGGTTTAGACAGAGTAGAAACTGTTCCCTTTGGCAGAAAGGTCAAGAACCAGAGGGCACAATTTAAGGTGATTGGCAAAAGAATCAAAGGTGACATGAGGAAAAACTTTTTTACACAGCGAGTGGTTAGGATCTGGAATGCACTGCCTGAGGGAATGGTGGAGGCTGATTCAATCATGGCCTTCAAAAGGGAACTGGATAAGTACTTGAAACAAAAAAATGTGCAGGGCTACGCGGATAGGGCGGGGCAGTGGGACTAGCTGGATTGCTCTTGCATAGAGCCAGCACGGACTCAGTGGACCGAATGGCCCCTTCCGCGCTGTAACCTTTTCAATGATTCCATCTTCTTCAGAATATAATTCTTAAAACAGTTCACTAATCTGCAAGATTTCTGACTGAAAGTCTTCTGTGAACATCCTGATGGAACATTATATGTAAGTGACATAATTCCTATGTTGATCTCACAATTTATTAAGAGAAATAGTCAGTATATAATCCAGACCCAAAGACATGTGAATAAGGAGCTGCTAATCATTCAAATTAAACAATGCAATGGTACAAGATGTTTGCATTCCACACTAATGAACAAGTGTTCATACCTCGACCGGGTCTTACGTAAATGTTAATGTTTTGACTGTGTATAATTTGATGAGCACTTAGAACAAAACCTTTGTACCTTGACTAATTTAAAGATCAAACAACCTGGCCTATGTCACACAGGATGAAAACCAATTTTGTCACACTAACCTTTGCATTGTGGGACACTTATGATTGAGATGACTCAGCATCAGAGTCCCAAAAGAGACCATATGTGGCTGGATCAAGGATGAGTTTGAGCTCTGTGGTATAGTTTATTCAGTCATTTCTGAATATGGAAAGCAGAGCCAGTTCAGTTATTGATAACATGATGGATATTGTAGGGTCCACACAATAGTGTCAATGTGAGGTATCTCTGTCAGGGCCAATTGTGAAGCAAAATGCTAAGCTATTAGCCAAAAGATTGAATCCTGTGTCCAATTTCAAGCTAAGTCAAGGGTGATGCTGGAGATTTTAGCATCCTAACAGCACAGTGCCCTCTACAGGGCATCTGGGACCGGTGTGAACAGGCAAGCAACTGTGCATCTCCTTAATCAATCAGATTGAAGAATCATTAATGAGCAATGCAGGGTCCGAACCAGGAAGTGTAAGTTACAATAGTGAATTCAATGTCAAATCAGGTACAGAAGGCAAAATAAAGAGGAGGAAAGAAAGAATGGATTAAGAGAGAGAGAGATAAAAGAGACAAAGTAAAACAAAAACTTAATTTAAAAAAAAAATCCAACAATAATTAAAAGCTGAAGGAATGAGACACCACACTTATAAAAGTTAATTTTTAGTGCCAGAGAGGTTGTTTGGCAGTAATTAAGACTTAGCACACCATTAAGAGGGTACTTAGACCGGAATGGACAAGCCCTAACTTTTTGTGGCGAGTTCAGTCCGTATCTGCGACATCAGTACAGGAACTTCACGCCGTTCAATACATTTGAATGGGAAGCCAGGTGGCAAGATGTAATTTTCGCACAGCTTACGGAGGGGGCAGCACATCTCGACAGCAACTTACGGATTTTTGCATTTAACTGCACATGTGCATTCGCCGGAAGTTGCTGTCTGATTTGTGCATAAATAACGGTGAGTGCTGTTAGCCTTAACGCTGCTTTCACAGCAAAATATGGCCCAATAATATAGTTTTGGAGACACGAAAAAGGCACATGCGCCCGATGAACACGTTGAAAGTCTGCAACATTATCCTTTTAAAAAAAGTGAATGTTGCCTGACTTACTCCTTCCCAAAATGATTTCTTCAATCGAAAAATATACCTTACATTAAGCAAACCAGGAGAGAATCTCACAACCTATCTCACCCCCCCAAATCAAGTAGACTGCTTCAGATTTACTCGATTACAGGAAACAGCTGAACAAATTAGTCAAGCAACAGCCTGACATAGCCATACTCACACAATCATATCTTTCAGCCAACATCCCAGACACTTCCATCACCATCCCTGGGTATGTCCTGTCCCACCGGCAGGACAGTGTGGAAAACCATAAAGACCACATTAATGTAGAAATACGTGAACAGTTACTTGACCATAAAAAAAAGAAAAGCATGATGGGTATTTGACCAATGTTAACTCCTTGACTCCCATACATGGGGTAGCTGCAGCACACACACACACACAAAGACACAATTGTCCTTGGTACGTTGATAATTAAGTTGGCTGTCCAGGTGCTTGGTACTGTCTGCCCCCCCCCACCTTCCCCCGTGCAGATAAGGGTATTGCTATAATGAGAATACAGTTTCGAGAGACCATGTGGCCTTGATTCTGACTTCAGCCCCACTGATAAGCCAGCTTCGGAATTTAGGGAGGGAGTGCTCTCAGGCCTACGAGGCCTACGTGCCAAAACAGGAATGAGCTATGGATGTCCAGAGGAGGCAGGCTCACTACTTGATTGACGAACCACTTGAACTAATAAAGAATGTACATGTACGCCCATATTCTATGACAGACAGGCATTACTAACTAAACTGTATAAATGTGAACTGTTTAGTTTGTTCAGAGAAGAGGTTGTTCTGACCATTGTTTAGAACAGGTCTTCCTTGAGCTCAAGTTTCTTTTAATTAAAATTCTTACTTGTCTGAAAATAAGTGTTTGGAGTTAATGCATTGTATATAAGAGGTAATTAAGTTTTCGACAACATACCCACCAGAGGTGGCGGTACAGTGATATACAGTCAGGAGGGAGTGGCCCTGGGAGTCCTCAACATTGACTCTGGGCCTCATGAAATCTCATGGCATCAGGTCAAACATGGGCAAAGAAACCTCCTGCTGATTACCACCTACCGTCCTCCCTCAGCTGATGAATCAGTCCTCCTCCATGTTGAGCACCACTTGGAGGAAACACTGAGGGTAGCAAGGGCACAAAACGTACTCTGGGTGGGGGACTTCAATGTCCATCACCAAGAGTGGCTCGGTAGCACCACTACTGACCGAGCTGGCCGAGTCCTGAAGGACACAGCTGCCAGACTGGGCCTGCAGCAGGTGGTGAGCGAACCAACACGAGGGAAAAACTTACTTGACCTCGTCCTCACCAATCTACCTGTCGCAAATGCATCTGTCCATGACAGTATTGGTAGGAGTGACCACCGCACAGTCCTCGTGGAGATGAAGTCCCGTCTTCGCACTGAGGACACCATGCAACGTGTTGTGTGGCACTACCACCGTGCTAAATGGCATAGATTCAGAACACATCTAGCAGCTCAAAACTGGGCATCCATGAGGCATTGTGGGCCATCAGCAGCAGCAGAATTGTATTCCAGCACAATCTGTAACCTCATGGCCCGGCATATTCCTCACTCTACCATTACCAACAAGCCAGATCATCAACCCTGGTTCAATGAGGCGTGTAGAAGAGCATGCCAGGAGCAGCACCAGGCGTACCTAAAAATGAGGTGCCAACCTGGTGAAGCTACAACTCAGGACTACATGCATGCTAAACAGCGGAAACAACGTGCAATAGACAGGGCTAAGCGATTCCACAACCAACGGATCAGATCAAAGCTCTGCAGTCCTGCCACATCCAGTCGTGAATGGTGGTGGACAATTAAACAACTAACGGGAGGAGGAGGCTCTGCAAACATCCCCATCGATGGCAGAGTCCAGCATGTGAGTGCAAAAGACAAGGCTGAAGCGTTTGCAACCATCTTCAGCCAGAAGTGCCGAGTGGATGATCCATCTCGGCCTCCTCCCGATATCCCCACCATCACAGAAGCCAGTCTTCAGCCAATTCGATTCACTCCACGTGATATCAAGAAACGGCTGAGTGCACTGGATACAGCAAAGGCTATTGGCCCCGACAACATCCCAGCTGTAGTGCTGAAGACTTGTGCTCCAGAACTAGCTGCCCCTCTAGCCAAGCTGTTCCAGTACAGCTACAACACTGGCATCTACCCGACAATGTGGAAAATTGTCCAGGTATGTCCTGTCCACAAAAAGCAGGACAAATCCAATCCAGCCAATTACCGCCCCATCAGTCTGCTCTCAATCATCAACAAAGAGATGGAAGGTGTCGTCGACAGTGCTATCAAGCGGCACTTACTCACCAATAACCTGCTCACCGATGCTCAGTTTGGGTTCTGCCAGGACCACTCGGCTCCAGACCTCATTACAGCCTTGGTCCAAACATGGACAAAAGAGCTGAATTCCAGAGGTGAGGCGAGAGTGACTGCCCTTGACAACAAGGCAGCATTTGACCGAGTGTGGCACCAAGGAGCCCTCGTAAAATTGAAGTCAATGGGAATCAGGGGGAAAACTCTCCAGTGGCTGGAGTCATACCTAGCGCAAAGGAAGATGGTAGTGGTTGTTGGAGGCCAATCATCTCAGCCCCAGGACATTGCTGCAGGAGTTCCTCAAGGCAGTGTCCTAGGCCCAACCATCTTCAGCTGCTTCATCAATGACCTTCCCTCCATCATAAGGTCAGAAATGGGGATGTTCGCTGATGATTGCACAGTGTTCAGTTCCATTCGCAACCCCTCAAATAATGAAGCAGTCCGAGCCCACATGCAGCAAGATCTGGACAACATCCAGGCTTGGGCTCATAAGTGGCAAGTAACATTCGGGCCAGATAAGTGCCAGGCAATGACCATCTCCAACAAGAGAGAGTCTAACCACCTCCCCATGACATTCAACGGCATTACCATCGCCGAATCCCCCACCATCAACATCCTGGGGGTCACCATTGACCAGAAACTTAATTGGACCAGCCATATAAATACTGTGGCTACGAGAGCAGGTCAGAGGCTGGGTATTCTGTGGCGAGTGACTCACCTCCTGACTCCCCAAAGCTTTTCCACCATCTACAAGGCACAAGTCAGGAGTGTAATGGAATACTCTCCACTTGCCTGGATGAATGCAGCTCCAACAACACTCAAGAAGCTCGACACCATCCAAGGTAAAGCAGCCCGCTTGATTGGCACCCCATCCACCACCCTAAAAATTCACTCCCTTCACCACCGGCACACTGGGGCTGCAGTGTGTACCCTCCACAAGATGCACTGCAGCAACTCGCCAAGGCTTCTGCGACAGCACCTCCCAAACCCGCGACCTCTGCCACCTGGAAGGACAAGAGCAGCAGGCACATGGGAACAACACCACCTGCACGTTCCCCTCCAAGTCACGCACCAACCCGACTTGGAAATATATCGCCGTTCCTTCATCGTCGCTGGTTCAAAATCCTGGAACTCCCTTCCTAACAGCACTGTGGGCGAACCGTCACCACACGGACTGCAGCGGTTCAAGGCGGCGGCTCACCACCACCTTCTCAAGGGCAATTAGGGATGGGCAATAAATGCCGGCCTCACCAGCGACGCCCACATCCCATGAACGAATAAAAAAAAAATTCTAATGTATGATAAAAACAGACACCCAATTCACCTTGAGGAAAACGCCAAATTGGACTGTGCCTTTCTGTATAGATACTTTTCCTACTCAAAAGAAATTTACTGACAGATACCAGATGCTTCTGAACTTCTCTTTAGTTTTACATCTCTAGCCACTTACTCTCATGCTGCTCTGTCTAGCATGGGGCTCCAAGCCAAAACAAATACATGATTTTGATATGATTACTGTCACAAGTCCAACTTTAACACCATCAGACACCAAATGTACTGCCTTAAGGATTCCTGCAAGAATCAAGAGCGGGATCCACCTGTAAAAGCAAAAGCATGTTTTCCTAAGCATGCAACACTGCCATTCAGACATTAATGCTGAGGGTGCTGATACTCAGAGTACAAGACCAACAACTATCTTTGGATAGGCTCCCCACTTTGAAGGGCATTGGAATCCAGTAGCACCCAGGAAATTTGTACCACAGTAAGAATGAATCAAAAATGTTAGAAGTACTTTGTGTTTTAACATTTGGTTTCACTACAAAATCTATTAAAAAAAGATCTTGGAGGAGGGACATGGAGGGCAGGAATAGCTTTGAGACAAATATTTTAAATTTCCCATAAATGAAATAAATTTCAAGCCTTACCAAAAACAACACAAAGATCAATGTAATCCTTTCACAAAATCAATTTGATTGACATCATATCTGAAAATTCCCCTCTGAACATTGTCTGGATTGTTGGCTAACAGTGCTCCAAGTATACAATAGAGCTTATCTGTAAGGGCCAATCCTCCAGGCTATTCCTGAGAAGCAGCTAAAAGGATACTGCCCACAGATTGTATATACGTTGTATTCCTGATAATATTTTAACAAAGTGAAAGTTTCCCTTGCACATTGCCATAATCTTAGTGCTGTTAGCAACAATCTCACTTCCCTCTTTCAGGATCCATAAACTTAAGCAGTCCATTATACGTTTCCTTAAAAGAAAAACTGCTCTCGTCTTGGGAGATTGACCTCGCATCATGCTGTGTCAGGTACTGTCTCCGCTCGTAATGTAATCCAGAAACCCAAATACAAAATACACAATATTAACTGTTTACACAGGTTTGGCAACCTAGTGGTTTTGGTAATGGCCTAACAGCCAGGGGTCATGAGTTCAAATCTTACCAATGGCAAGTTGTGAAATTAAAAGTAATAATTTGTCAGTTAGCACCAGAAGAATACCCCAAAAAATTTCCGAATTGTTGTAAAAACCCAACTGGTTCATTAATGTCCTCCGAGGAAGGGAGCCTGCCACTCCTACTTGGTCCGGCCTACACGGGACTCCAGACCCACACTACGTAATTGAAGTGGCCGACCAAGTGATCCAGTCGTAAACAACTGGCAACAATCCAGGCATTGTATCATTCTCAGCCTAGTCGACCTTGTGAAGTCTTCCTCACTAACATCTGGGGGTTGGTACCCAAGTTGGGAGTGCAGGCCCACAGATTAGTCAAGCCAATATTGACTAGCTTGACCTAGTTGTATTCACAGAATCATATTTATCAGCCAACGTCCCACACTCATCCATTACCATCCCATGGTATGTCTTGTCCCACTGGCACAAAAGAAGAACTATTTTAAAAGCTACCAGTATCAGTGAGATTTATTGGTAGTTTTTGGGCTCACAGGGATCCCTATTCTTCGGGATAGAAACCACAAATGGACTCTGGAAGATCAAAGATATATATATGTATATCTCAAACGGAATCCTAGTCACCAACCTCAGAAGCACAGCTCCAAGTTGAAGTGGTAGTTCCTGCTACTGCTTTCTATGATCATTTAATCCCTCCCGTTCACCCAGAGCAGCTAGAAAGAATTTGGCATGAATATCATCCATGCCTGCTGCCCTACCATTAGTTCGGCATTACACTGCAAAGTCCACTTCCTCCTGCTGAACAGGTTCATTAAGACCTTTCATCTGTGCAGCACACTACACTGGCTTTTCCAACCTCCATGTAGAAGGGTCAAACATCAACTCAGTATAGTGCTCTCTCCAGATCCTGAGGATGGCCTAACGGATTACTGGAGAGCAGCAACCGTGTCAATTTTAGGCACTAGCCCAGAGGAACCAGCAACAACAAACTTTGGCCATACAAAAAACGGTTTATGATCATTTTTATGTAATTGTTTTTAAGTAACTGCATGACCTTACAGATGAACACAACTCTCATGTAACTGCCTTAATCTGTCTCCAGACCACATAATGGGCTGCATTATAACCTGTCGCAGCTCTTGATTGCTCCGAAAAGGCTTGAAGCTTTCTGCTTTCATTTAACAGCTTTTCCTCCCTTTGCAGTTACCTTGAAAGAATGCTGTTTAGTGATGAGCAGCAAGCAGTCTCCAGATTCAGTTTGTTTGCAGAGGCAAGGAAATTATTGACCATATTAACTTCCATATCGGCAGCCCTACAGAAATAGTGAGCAATACCCTTACTGAGTCTGAGCACACAGACCCATACACTGGTACCACAAAGACCGCCAGCTTGGCAGTAACCCTTTGTCACAAGACCAATATCTTGCCCAAGACAGACAACCTTTGCTCTAAAAAAAAATAGGTATCCTGCCAGTGCTTTAAAGCTTCTCAAAAATAAAAACTTGCATTTATAAAGCACCTTTAAAGTAGTAAATCGTCCCAAGGTGCTTCACAGGAGTGACATCAAACAAAATTTGACACCGTGCCACATAAGGAAATATTAGAACAGGTGAACAAAAGCTTGGTCAAAGAAGTAGGTTTTAAGGAGCATCTTAAAAGGAGGAGAGAGAGAGGTAGAGAGGCGGAGAAGTTTAGGGAGGGAATTCCAGAGCTTAGCGCCTAGGCAGCTGAAGGCACGGCCATCAATAGTCAAGCAATGAAAATTGGGGACACACAAGAGGTCAGAATGGAGGAGTGCAGCGATCTCGGAGGATTGTAGGGCTAGAGGAGATTACAGAGATAGGGAGGGGCGAGGCCACGGAGGGATTTGAAAACAAGCATGAGAATTTTAAAATAGGCGTTGCTGGATCGGGAGCCAATGTAGGTCAGTGAGCACAGGGTTGATGAGTGAATGGGACTTGGTGCGAGTTAGGATACGGGCAGCAGAGTTTTGGATTAGCTCAAGTTTATGGGGCATGCAAGGTAGGAGACCGGCCAGGAGAACATTGGAAGAGTCAAGTTTAGAGGTAACAAAGGCATGGATGAGGGTTTTAACAACAGATGAGCTGAGGCGGGGTGGAGACGGGCGATATTACAGAGATGGAAATAGGTGGTCTTGATGAGAGAGAGGATATGGGGTTGGAAGCTCAGCTCAGGGCCAAATAGGATGCCACGGTTGCGAATAGTCTGGTTCAGCCTAAGACAGTGCCCAGGGAGAGGGATGGAATCGGTGACTCGGGAGCAGGGACTGGAGACAATGGCTTCAGTCTTCCCAATATTTAACTGGAGGAAATTTCTGCTCATCCAATACTAGATGTCAGACAAGCAGTGTGACAAATCAGAGGCAGTGCTCGGGTCGAGAGAGCTGGTGGTGGTGGGGTAGAGCTGGGTGTCGTCAGCGTACATGTGGAACATGTTGTGTTTTCAGATGATGTTGCCGAGGGGCAGTGACATCAAACAACACATGTGGAAAGCAAAGCATATGCCAATTGTTGCAGTGCTCTGAAACTCATGCTGATGCCACATAATTGGTAAATCTTGAGAAGAAAGCAGGCAGCACTGTTGCTGGCGGGATTTTGTACCACCTTTGAAGCAATAGGATGCTGGGAGCAGGCCTATAAGCTTCTAAAAAGAAAAAAGACTAGTTAATGTTTTGATTAGAAACGCGCCTTCGAAATTAAAAAGTAACATATGAGAGGCTCTTTAGAGGACTAAAAAGGAAGATAGGTTGGGAGATCAACATTTTTAAATGTCATGAATCAAATGCACTAATTACTGGCACAATAAAGCAATTAATGAGTTTAATAGGCTAGGAATAAGGAATAAGGAAAAGGCTTAAAAGAGGCTAAATGTGTTGCATGACATGCAAAGATTACCTTGCCTCACTTTCTGGTCTAGGAATCAGGGAGATCACAAATGCAAAGTCTGTTGGTGGCAAAACATTCTTTGAAATTAAGAACCAGCTTGGTTTCACAAATAGGAATTTGCTGCTTGGTTTGTTTCCTTAAGATGCATATCCGATTATCTCATTTAACAGCTATTATTATGGACAGGACAGCTGTTTAATACAGTACTAAAAAGGTTTTGTGTTGTATTTATCCCACTGTCATGGTGTTTCTGCTATATACAGCTGTGCAATAGAACCAGTTAGAAAAGACCATACCAATTATACCGATTGACAAAGCATAACAAATTAAAAACAGTAAAAGTATTAAATGGAGAATCAAAACAGGAAAAGCAGTTTTGTTGATGATTTTCTGCTACAAGGAAAACGCAAATGCTGTTAGTCAAAGAGCAACTGTTGCCTAATTCCTTTTGCATGTGTACAGCTCACTTGGTAGAAATAAATGTAACGTATGGCTTGCACACCATCAAAAGTACTCAAGTACAATGCACTTGATGTAGTGTAAAAAAAAATCATCCTCCTGCATCAAGTAAATATTTGTCACAGCTCTGGGTAAAAGTCCCATAGATCAGTATTGTCCAATAGAAATCACTGACGAGCCACAGGTGTGACTATGGCGATACTGTTCTAGCCTCATGTACTAAGTTAAGCAAAAAAGCGCCTTACACACAATACAAGTAGACATAGTTCAGGTGTATATTGAATTAACAAACATCTACCACCATTGAATGTGTAATTTTGCAGTCTTTTTCACCAAAGTTTGGAATTCTGGCATGAATTGATCAGCTTCTGGGCTTTTGTCCAGCAGTTGGGAGCAGTACTTTGACTTTGAAAGAGTGATTGTTGACTCGCACAATGAGATGCACCAGGCCCACTCCTATTCTCCATTCAGAACGCAGTTGGTTGCTGCTTAACTGTTGCCATGACGTGCCCCGTTGAAGCTGCTCATTATTAGAACATAAGAACATAAGAAATTGGAGCAGGAGTAGGCCAATCGGCCCCTCGAGCCTGCTCCGCCATTCAATAAGATCATGGCTGATCTGATCCCAACCACAAATCTAAAGAACACAAGAAGTCGGAGCAGGACCCGGCCACATAGCCCCTGGGCCCTCTCCGCCACCCACAGGGCATTGACCGATCCGAACTCAGCTTCATGTCCAATTTCCTGCCCGCTCCCCATAACCCCTAATTCCCTTTACTTCTAGGAAACTGTCTATTTCTGTTTTAAATTTATCTAATGATGTAGCTTCCACTGCTTCCTGGGGCAGCAAATTCCACAGACCTACCACCCTCTGAGTGAAGAAGTTTGTCCTCATCTCAGTTTTGAAAGATTATGCCCCCTAGTTCTAGTTTCACCCATCTTTGGGAACATCCTTACTGCATCCACCCGATCAAGACCCTTCACAATCTTATATGTTTCAATAAGATCGCCTCTCATTCTTCTGAACTCCAATGAGTAGAGTCCCAATCTACTCAACCTCTCCTCATATGTCCGCCCCCTCATCCCCGGGATTAACCGAGTGAACCTTCTTTGTACTGCCTCGAGAGCAAGTATGTCTTTTCTTAAGTATGGAGACCAAAACTGTATGCAGTATTCCAGGTGCGGTCTCACCAATACCTTATATAACTGCAGCAATACCTCCTTGTTTTTATATTCTATCCCCCTAGCAATAAAAGCCAACATTCCGTTGGCTTTCTTGATCACCTGCTGCACCTGCATACCAACTTTTTGATTTTCTTGCACTAGGACCCCCAGATCCCTTTGTACTGCAGTACTTTCCAGTCTCTCGCCATTAAGAAAATAACTTGCTCTCTGATTTTTCCTGCCAAAGTGCATAACCTCACATTTTCCAATATTATATTGCATCTGCCAAATCTCCGCCCACTCACCCAGCCTGTCTATATCCTCTTGCAGGTTTTTTATGTCCTCCTCACTCTCTACTTTCCCTCCCATCTTTGTATCATCTGCAAATTTTGATATGTTGCACTCGGTCCCCTCCTCCAAATCGTTAATATAGATTGTAAAGAGTTGGGGACCCAGCACCGACCCCTGTGGAACACCACTGGTTACTGGTTGCCAGTCCGAAAATGAACCATTTATCCCAACTCTCTGCTTCCTGTTCGATAACCAATCCTCCACCCATGCCAGAATATTACCCCCAATCCCGTGATTTTTTATCTTAAGTAATAATCTTTTATGTGGCACCTTGTCGAATGCCTTCTGGAAGTCTAAATACACTACGTCCACTGGTTCCCCTTTATCCACCCTATACGTTATATCCTCGAAGAACTCAAGCAAATTTGTCAGACATGACTTCCCCTTCATAAAGCCATGCTGACTTTGTCCTATTAAATTATGCTTATCTAAATGTTCCGTTACTGTCTCCTTAATAATAGACTCCAAAATTTTACCCACCACAGATGTTAAGCTAACTGGCCTATAATTTCCAGCCTTCTGCCTACTACCCTTTTTAAATAACGGTGTTACATTAGCAGTTTTCCAATCTGCCGGGACCTCTCCTGAGTCCAGGGAATTTTGGAAAACTATCACCAAAGCATCCACAATCCCTACTGCCACTTCCCTCAAGACCCTAGGATGGAAGCAATCAGGTCCAGGGGATTTATCCGCCTTGAGTCCCATTATTTTACTGAGTACCATCTCTTGAGTGATTTTAATCGTATTTAGCTCCTCCCCCCCGAGAGTCCCCTGTTTGTCCAGTGTTGGGATATTCTTAGTGTCCTCTACTGTAAAGACTGAAACAAAATATTTGTTCAGCATTTTTGCCATCTCCATGTTTCCCACCATTAATTTCCCGGTCTCATCCTCTAAGGGACCTATGTTTGCCTTAGCCACCCTTTTTCTTTTTATATAACTATAGAAACTCTTGCTATCTGTTTTTATATTTTTTGCTAATTTCTTTTCATAATCTAACTTCCCTTTCTTAATCAATCCTTTAGTTACTTTTTGCTGTCTTTTGAAGAATTCCCAATCTTCTATCCTCCCACTAAGTTTGGCTACCTTATATGTCCTTGTTTTTAGTCGGATACTATCCTTGATTTCTTTACTTAGCCACAGATGGCTGTCATTTCTTTTACACCCTTTTTTCCTCAGTGGAATATATTTATTTTGAAAGTTGTAAAATAACTCCCTAAATGAACACCACTGCTCATGTACCGTCTTACCCTTTAATCTATTTTCCCAGTCCACTTTAATCAATTCCGCTCTCATACCATCATAGTCTCCTTTATTCAAGCTCAGTACGCTTGTTTGAGAATCAACCTTCTCACCCTCTAATTGGATATGGAATTCAACCATGTTGTGGTCGCTCGTTCCAAGGGGATCCTTAACTAGGACATTATTAATTAATCCTGACTCATTACACAGGACCAGGTCCAAGGTTGCCTGCCCCCTTGTAGGATCAGTTACATACTGCTCAAGAAATCCATCCCTGATGCACTCAATGAACTCGTCCTCAAGGCTGCTCTGCCCAATTTGATTTGTCCAGTTAATATGATAATTAAAATCCCCCATAATTATGGCTGTTCCCTTATTACATGCCCCGACTATCTCCTGATTAATACTTCTTCCAGCAGAGTTGCAACTATTAGGAGGCCTATATACTACGCCCACTAATGTTTCTTTTCCCTTATTATTCCTTATCTCCACCCAAACTGTTTCATTATCTTGATGCTTTGTCCCAATATCATTTCTCTGTATTACAGTGATTCCTTCCTTTATTAACATAGCCACCCCACCTCCCCTTCCTTCCTGCCTGTCCTTCCTGATTGTTAAATACCCTGGCATATTTAATTCCCAGTCGTTGTCACCCTGCAGCCATGTTTCTGTAATGGCCACAAGATCATACCCATACGTAGTTATTTGTGCCGTTAACTCGTCCATTTTATTACGAATGCTACGTGCATTCAGATAAAGAACTTTCAAATCTGTTTTGTGACGCTTAGTTCCTGCTTTTTCCTTTTTTAACACTTTACCTATTACTCCATACCTTCTGTCCCTTCCTGTTACGCTTTCCTCTCTCTCCCTGCTCAGGTTCCCAACCCCCTGCCACTTTAGTTTAAACCCTCCCCAACAGCACTAGCAAACACTCCTCCTAGGACAGCGGTCCCGGCCCTGCCCAGGTGCAGACCGTCCGGTTTGTACTGGTCCCACCTCCCCCAGAACCGTTTCCAGTGTCCCAGGAATTTGAATCCCTCCCCCTTGCACCATTCCTCTAGCCACGTATTCATTTGAAATATCCTCCTATTTCTACTCTGACTAGCACGTGGCACTGGCAGCAATCCTGAGATTACTACCTTTGAGGTCCTATTTTTTAATTTACCTCCTAACTCCCTATATTCTGCTTTTAGGACCTCATCCCCTTTTTTACCTATATCGTTGGTGCCTATGTGCACCACGACAGCTGGCTGTTCGCCCTCCCCCTCCAAAATGTTCTGTAGCCGCTCCGAGACATCCTTGATCCTTGCACCAGGGAGGCAACACACCATCCTGGAGTCTCGGTTGCGGCCGCAGAAACGCCTGTCTATTCCCCTTACAATTGAGTCCCCTATCACTATAGCTCTGCCACTCTTTTTCCTCCCAGCCTGTGCAGCAGAGCTACCCGTGGTGCCAGGAAGTTGGCTGCTGCTGCCTTCCCCTGATAAGTCATCCCCCCCAACAGCATCCAAAGTGGCATATCTGTTTGAGAGGGGGATGGACACAGGGGACCCCTGCACTACCTGCCTGCATCTCTTACTCTTCCTGGTGGTCACCCATTCACTTCCTGCCTGTATACCCTTTACCTGCGGTGTGACCAACTCGCTAAACGTGCTATCCACGAGTTTCTCTGCATCGCGGATGCTCCACAGTGAGTCCACCCGCAGCTCCAGCTCCGAGATACGATCGGTCAGTAGCTGCAGGTGGACACACTTCCCGCACACATGGTCGGCAGGGACACTGGTAGTGGCTTTGAGCAGTTATTCCAATTACTGGTGTTTTCCTTAGTTCTGAAGTCTGGCATTTTCACCTATGTTACACACCATTTTAGCAGACAACCAATATGCAGTAATCAGGGAAGTAAAGGGCACACAACAATCCAAAAACACTCACACACTGCTTTTTGTCTTACCATTTTACAAACATATGCACAAAAAGGTTAAACTATACATGCATATGCCGTGTCAATATGAGTATTGAGATCACATGTTGAACAACAGTATGCTACTAATCAAAAATGCATCTGGATTCCCAATTAGCCACATGTGGCTAGTGGCTAAAATATTGGACAATATTACAAAGAATGTACAGCACAGAAACAAGCCATTCGGTCCAACTGGTCTGTGCAGGTGTTTATGCTCCACACGAGCCTCCTCCCTCCCTACTTCATCTAATCCTAACAGCATATCCTTCTATTTCTTTCTCCCTCATGTGTTTATCTAGCTTCCCCTTAAATGCAACTATGCTAGTCACCTCAACTACTCCTTGTGGTAGCGAGTTCCACATTCTAACCACTCGCTGGGTAAAGAACTTTCTCCTGAATCCTCCATTGGATTTATTAGTGACTATCTTATATTTATGGCCCCTTGTTCTGGTCTCCCCCACAAGTGGAAATATCTCCTCCAAGTCTACCCTATCAAACCCTTTCATAATCTTAAAGACCTCTATCAGGTGACCCCTCAGTCTTCTCTTTTCTAGCGAATCACTGCCATAGATTTATCCACTATATGAATTGTTTCTGTGGATTCTCAAAGTTTTGCAACTCAAACACAATCAAATTTAGTTAAACATTAGTTTGTATGGTTTCTCTGATGAGATAGGTTACTTGGTAGGTAACTTAATCAGCCAGCACATCTTGAGGAATATTATACAATACAATAAAATTGTGACAATTTATTGTCTACATTTTTGCTTTGCAAGGAATGTTAGATTATCTGTTGCCAGAATGTCTGCCTCATTCTTGAAAAGAATTTTGACTTTAATTTACTAATAGGAAGTCACCATTACTCCACGGGGGAAAACCACCTCGGAACAATCAGCTTTAAGAAATTCTCATCCTGCACTATCAAGTGATTTTCCTTCATTGTATACAAGGCTGCATTCTGGATAGCACCCTTAGTTTTTTTGACTGAAAGAGGCAGCATTAAGACTCCAACTAATAGCAAGGGCATTTGAAATGTCTATATGTAAACACTGCAGCAGTTTTAAGTCACATTAGAGTACAAAGACACACAGCCTGGGGGCTAATTTTGTATGTGGGGGCTGGCCTATAAGAACGAATAAAATCAGTCATAGAAGTCAAGTTTAACACCCTCCCTTATTCAATCAACGTCCACTTTCAAATAGGAGAAAAACAAGGCAGGGGAGGAGAGGGAGGGTCTGAGGACCTCCATCTGCAGACCAGCTTGGAGCACAGCAGCACCAACCCATTTATCACAACATCCTGTCAACACAGGACATTAATCCTTTAGTAAAAGCATGTTCACTGCTCTAGGTGACTGCACTGTAGCTGGCCTCAAGAGGAATGCTTTGCATGTTGCAGCGAAAAATAGTAACAGCATAAGAGGAGCAATCTCTCTATGTTCGCTGATCGTCCTACCCCACCAACAAATATCACATTTACTGAAATCTTATTCCCAAAGGAAACAAATGCCTAAACTGACAAAAATCCCCTATTCCTATTTATGCAGGAAGCCAATAATATGCGTACCCTACCAAGTGATACGCCTATTCAAGAGACTAAAACTAAGATGGCAATAAATCTTTAGCACCACAATTTCCCCATGATAATGGAGACTTGGCTACAGTTTCTGGTGAAAAGGACTAATGATGGGGCCAGCAAGCAGCTTATCAGTCTGCCAAACAAAGCCATAAGGGGTCTGCCACTGTTTGCAACTCAATGCCAAAATGAAGGCTAGCAAAGTAATTATTTTGAATGGAAGCTCACAAGATTCCATAGGTTCAAATAGTTCTGACATCAATTCGCTCAGAAACTAATACAAATCACATTTAGGGACAACCTGAAGAACAAATATACTTTCCAGGCACCTTTCATAAGAGTGGACACATAAGGGTTGTACTCTAACTACTCTTCATGGTGGAAGTGAGTGGTTAGCACAAATTGCAGCAACATCACTCAGCAAGAAAGTCCATAACAAATCATTTTTAGATATGACAGCATTGATAGTACATCACATCTTAATGCATTAAAACTGTGGGCCCTGACAACTGTAGTTTAAAAAAAAGTTCCGATCAGAAGCTAAAAGCTTCACATTACAATAAAAGCTTTTTGAGAACATTGAACTAATATGACAATGCCATTCATTGACTGACTGCTTTTCCTCTGCTTCTACCTGGGAGTCAGGCTGAGAATCTGCTTAGTTTGACTCAGTGGTATCACTCTCAATTTTGAGTCAGAAGGCTGTAGGTTCAAGCCACATTCCAGGACTTGAGTACATAATCTAGGCTCAATGCAGTTCGGCGGGGTGAGGTTGTGCTGTCGGAGATGCCATCTTTCGGATGAGATTTTAAAATGAGGCCCTGTCTGCCTGTTCAGGTGCATGTAAACGATCCCAAGAGGATCATACCAAGAGGAGCAGGGAGTTTTTCCAATACAATGGCCGACCTTTATCTCTCAACCAACACTATCAAAAACAAATTAATGTCATTTTTCTCATGCCTATTTGTGGGATCTTGTATATATGCACCTTGATTGCTGCATTTGCCTACAAAACAACAGTGACTACACTTTAAAAGTAATGTATTGGCTGTGAAGTGCTTTGGGGTGTCCTGAGAACATGAACGCACTATATAAAGTTCATTCCATTGTTCTTTAATACTCACTTTTAAAAAGTACTCCTTTATGACCACAACTCTCCGGAAAGTTGTAAAGCAAAAATTACAGAACAAATGCCTACCATGCACTAACATTCAAGGAAAAGAATCGCCTGATGCGGTTTCAAAATTAATTTTTCCATGACACAACAGCATATGGTTCTTAATATCTGCCAGGAGACTTTTTTTAAGGTATGCATTCTCCTTTGCGATGAGAAAAATTCTAAGTTATAAAACTTAGCACAGTTAAGACCAAATTTATATAAAAAATGAAAAAGGAAATTGGCCCCAATTGGAATCCAGAGTTGCTTACAATGGAATGCTTCTCTTTACCATATAATAACCATTAAATAAAATCACCTTAGATTTACGCTCCACAAATGTTTCAGCGATCCTAAAAGAATTTTCACAAACCACTGAAGAGATGTGTAATGGGGGCATCCGAATAACTATGTATTTTGTCAGATGTGGCTCAGTGGTAGCATGCATGAGGCACATGGTTCAATCCCCGCCAACTTCATGTATAAACATTTGAAAAATAAAGCTTTTTAAAATGGGACTAAAGTGGATAGCTCTTTCAAAGAGCCAACACAGGTACATGGTTTGAACTGGCCTCCTTCTGTGCTGTATAATTATATGATAGCATGGACAGTTGATAGCTTCTCAAGGGACCGTTTACATACTTTCCCCATATTAATCAAAAGTCACCGAGCGCACTCAGTTCGGGGCACTGGCCAGACCACACACATACACCTTACCCCATTTGGTTGAAAAATGAGTCCATCCACTTCATGGCTGACTTCACGAGCAAAACTTCCTTCCAGCAGCTAAATTAGAAATGGAACAAACGAATGAATAGGTATAATTTCAACAGCTGAACTGATTACTTTATCAAACAGTTGAGGACGCTATTAAAGCTGAAAATTACACAGTTGACGCAAAAGATGATAATTCAACTTGATGACAGCTTCTTCAAAGACAAATGAAATATTTTAGTTTAAAATAGTAAAATAGAACTAAAATTTATCTGACTCTGTAATTGATTAAGTGACCACATTCAACTGCTACCCACTGCAGATGAACAATTTCCTCCTTCATTAATGAAGGGTGAACAGTTCCCCCGATTATCACCTTTTGAGTAGACTGCAATTGAGCGATAAACCTGGTCCAGATAATCTGACCCTTAAACTGGACTAGCAGTGGGAAGCTTGCCAGTGTACTGTGCTGATAAAATGCTGGTTGAACTCCAGCAGTTCATCTTGGGGGTCCCCAAGTCTTGGCTCTTGCCAGCAGTATCTAAGCTCTCTAAACTCAGGTCAGTGAAGTTTGTCCCTGCGGTGAGTGTGCGCACGCCATATTAGGAACCTCGGTACAGGAGTAGGTCATTCAGCCCCTCGAACCTGTTCCGCTATTCAATGAGATCATGTATCCTAACTCCATCCACCCGCCTTGGCTCCATATCCCTTAATACCCTGGGCTAGCAAAATTCTATCGATCTCAGATTTAAAATTATTAATTGAGCTAGCATCTACTGCTTTTTATGAGGGTTCCACACATCTACCACTCTTTGCGTGAAGAAGTGTTTCCTTACTTCTCTTCTGATTGGCCTCGCTCTGATTTTAAGGTTATGTCCCCCTGTCCTAAACTCTCCCATCAGCGGAAAAAGCTTCTCTCAATCTACTCTATCAATTCCTTTCAAAATTCTAAAAACCTCAATCAAATCACCCCATTACCTTCTATATTACAGGGAATACAAGCCTAGTTTAGGAACATAGGAACAGGACGAGGCCATTTAGCCCCTCGAGCCTGTTCCACCACTCGATGAGATCATGGCTGATCTATCTCCATATACCCACCTTGGCCCCATATCCCTTAATACCTTTGGTTACAAAAATCTATCAATCTCAGATTTAAAATTAACAATTGAGCTAGCATTGAGAATCCCTACGTGGTCAGTTTTTGGTAAAATATTAAAATGCCTACGTGGCAAAGAAGCAGAATGCAAAATGGTTAGAAAGGGTTAATTAGTTAGTAACTGAGATTGGTACAGGTGGCCTGGCCTCCTGCTGGGCCATATGTTTGCGTAGTCAGCAGGTTTGCATTGTAGAGTCTTTGATGTGATTCAAGGACTGGTCAATGTCTCCATGTTTATGGCAGATCAATATAGGTAACGAGCTTAGCCAAAGGACCTGCTATTAAAGTTGTGATGAACTTTAAAATGTATTCGACTTCAGTTTTTACTGAACCAGACTGAGGGGGAAAGAATCCGGATCGTCAGCATAAACTGTCATTTGTGGAAGAGTTCCAAACTTCTACCACCCTTTGCGTGTAGAAGTGTTTCCTAACTTCACTCCTGAAAGTCCTGGCTCTAATTTTTAGGCTATTCACCTATCCTAGACATCCCTACCAGCGGAAATAGTTTCTATCAGTTCCCCTTAATATCTTGAAAACTTCAACCACATCACCCCTTAATCGTCTAAATGCCAGGGAATACAACCTTAGTTTGTGTAATCTCTCCTCACAATTTAACCCTTAGAGTCCAGTATACGCTCTATAATTTTAATTACAGTTAGTCATCATTGATTGAGAAAACTATCTTAAAAAAGGTAACATAGACTCTAAATAGAATGGAGGGACAGCTGAAACCCAATGCTTGAAATTCCTGTGCCATGTGGGAACTCTTCAGGTGTCCTGGGTAACCATGTTCAGTTCCATTTGCAACCCCTCAGATAATTAAGCAGTCCGTGCCCGCATGCAGCAAGATTTGGATAACATCCAGGCTTGGGCTCATAAGTGGCAAGTAACATTCAGGGCAGACAAGTGCCAGGCAATGACCATCTCCAAGAGAGAGTCTAACCACCTCCCCATGACATTCAACAGCATTACTATCACCGAATTCCCCACCATCAACATCCTGGAGGTCACCATTGACCAGAAACTTAACTGGACCAGCCACATAAATACCGTGGCTACAAGAGCAGGTCAGAGGCTGGGTATTCTGCGGCAAGTGACTCACCTCCTGACTCCCCAAAGCCTTTCCACAAGTCAGGAGTGTGATGGAATACTCTCCACTTGCCTGGATGAGTGCAGCTCCAACAACACTCAAGAAGCTCGACACCATCCAGGACAAAGCAGCCCGCTTGATTGGCACCCCATCCACCACCCTAAACATTCACTCCTTTCACCACCGGTGCACTGTGGCTGCAGTGTGTGCCATCCACAGGATGCAATGCAGCAAGTCGCCAAGGCTTCTTCGACAGCACCTCCCAAACCCGCGACCTCTACCACCTAGAAGGACAAGAGCAACAGGCACATGGGAACACCACCACCTGCACGTTCCCCTCCAAGTCACACACCATCCCGACTTGGAAATATATCACCGTTCATTCATCGTCGCTGGGTCGAAATCCTGGAACTCCCTTCCGAACAGCACTGTGGGAGAACCTTCACCACACGGACTGCAGCGGTTCAAGAAGGCGGCTCACCACCACCTTCTCAAGGGCAATTAGGGATGGGCAATAAATGCTGGCCTTGCCAGCGACGCTCACATCCCATGAACAAATAAATAAAAATGTCGCCCAGGACCCTGGTCTTGTTTATGCATTTAAAAATAAATAAAAGGAAACAAATTCATTTCTGTCCATTCTGGCTGTTCAATCAGTTCTTCTGAATGGGAAGAACTGACCTGAGTCAGAAGCCACTGCGTAGCAATCTGTGGTTGTGTTCGAGCATGTGTCCACAGAGGTCTGCCTGACTACCAATCCCCCACCCCTCCAACATACCACAGCAATGCAAAGGCACACTATAACTGTAGCTCCTGTCGTGCATTGCTGCTACAAATAAATAAAAGACAACATAAAAAGTCATTAAGCTTGCAGTTTGTTCAGGATACAGCTGTATCCTACAACATTCACAGAGCATACACACTTTCACTTTGTTTACACCTCTTATCATATGTGAAATCTGTATCATATCTTCTCTGCAAGATGAAAAAAATTGAAAAAAGATAACTTCAGGACTTTCAATGCAAGGTCACCATTCACCACACCACAAAAATCTAGATGTAAACAAAAACTGCTAGCTCTAGGAATTATTTTAAATGTATTGTCACTTCCTGAACATAAGAACATAAGAAATAGGATCAGGAGTAGGCCAATCAGCCCCTCGAGCCTGCTTCGCCATTCAATAAGATCGTGGCTGATCTGATCCTAACCTCAAATCTAAATTCATGCCCGCTCCCCGTAACCCCTAATTCCCTTTACTTCTAGGAAACTGTCGATTTCTGTTTTAAATTTATTTAATGATGTAGCTTCCACAGCTTCCTGGGGCAGCAAATTCCACAGACCTACTACCCTCTGAGTGAAGAAGTTTCTCCTCATCTCAGTTTTGAAAGAGCAGCCCCTTATTCTAAGATTATGCCCCCTAGTTCTAGTTTCACCCATCCTTGGGAACATCCTTACCGCATCCACCCGATCAAGCCGCTTCACAATCTTATATGTTTCAATAAGATCGCCTCTCATTCTTCTGAACTCCAATGAGTAGAGTCCCAATCTACTCAACCTCTCCTCATACATCCGCCCCCTCATCCCCGGGATTAACCGAGTGAACCTTCTTTGTACTGCCTCGAGAGCAAGTATGTCTCTTCTTAAGTCTGGACACCAAAACTGTATGCAGTATTCCAGGTGCGGTCTCACCAATACCTTATATAACTGCAGCAATACCTCCCTGTTTTTATATTCTATCCCCCTAGCAATAAAAGCCAATATTCCGTTGGCCTTCTTGATCACCTGCTGCACCTGCATACTAACTTTTTGACTTTCTTGCACTAGGACCCTCAGATCCCTTTGTACTGCAGTACTTTCCAGTTTCTCGCCATTAAGATAATAACTTGCTCTCTGATTTTTCCTGCCAAAGTGCACAACCTCACATTTTCCAATATTGTATTGCACCTGCCAAATCGCCGCCCACTCACCCAGCCTGTCTATATCCCCCTGTAGGTTTTTTATGTCCTCCTCACTCTCCACTTTCCCTCCCATCTTTGTATCATCTGCAAACTTTGATATGTTACACTCGGTCCCCTCCTCCAAATCGTTAATATAGATTGTAAAGAGTTGGGGACCCAGCAGCGACCCCTGCGGAACACCACTGGCTACTGGTTGCCAGTCCGAGAATGAACCATTTATCCAAACTCTCTGCTTTCCTGTTAGATAACCAATCCTCCCCCCTTGCCAGAATATTACCCCCAATCCAGTGATTCTTTATCTTGAGCAATAATCTTTTATGTGGCACCTTGTCGAATGCCTTCTGGAAGTCTAAATACACTACATCCACTGGTTCCCCTTTATCCACCCTGTACGTTATGTCCTCAAAGAACTCAAGCAAATTTGTCAGACATGACTTCACCTTCGTAAAGCCATGCTGACTTCGTCCAATTAAATTATGCTTATCCAAATGTTCCGCTACAGTCTCCTTAATAAGACTCCAAAATTTTACCCACCACAGATGTTAGGCTAACTGTTCCCTTATTACATGCCCCGACTATTTCCTGATTAATACTTCTTCCAGCAGAGTTGCAACTATTAGGAGGCCTATATACTACGCCCACTAGTGTTTCTTTCCCCTTATTATTCCTTATCTCGACCCAAACTGTTTCATTATCCTGATCCTTTGTCCCAATATCATTTCTCTGTATTACAGTGATTCCTTCCTTTATTAACATAGCCACCCCACCTCCCCTTCCTTCCTGCCTGTCCTTCCTGATTGTTAAATACCCTGGCATATTTAATTCCCAGTCGTTGTCACCCTGCAGCCATGTTTCTGTAATGGCCACAAGATCATATCCATACGTAGTTATTTGTGCCGTTAACTCGTCCATTTTGTTACGAATGCTACGTGCATTCAGATAAAGAACTTTCAAATATGTTTTGTGACACTTAGTTCCTGCTTTTTCCTTTTTTAACACTTTACCTTTTACTCCATACCTTCTGTCCCTTCCTGACATGCTTTCCTCTGTCTCCCTGCTCAGGTTCCCAACCCCCTGCCACAGCTTTGATGCTGGGTTAATCGCCTTGCACCTTCTAGTTTTTATTTTATCTGTCGTGCCTAAAGTACACTTTCTTACCGCTGCTCTACGCTTCTCCCTTTCACTTGTTCTTGAACAACTGTTTGTACTATTTGTATTGTAGATTTCCCCTGGGTCTTCCCCTCTCTTGCTGCTCTCAAATTTATTCCCTTCCGACTCCCCGCTCAGGTTCCCATCCCCCTGCCACTCTAGTTTAAACCTTCCCCAACAGCACTAGCAAACACCCCTGCGAGGACATTGGTCCCGGTCCTGCTCGGGTGTAACCCGTCCCGCTTGTACAGGTCCCACCTTCCCCAGAACCGCTCCCAATATCCCAGGAATCTAAAACCCTCCCTCCTCCACCATCCCTGCAGCCACGCATTCATCCTGTCTATTCTCCTGTTCCTATACTCACTAGCACGTGGCACCGGTAGTAATCCTGAGATCACTACCTTTGAAGTCCTGCTTTTTAATTTATCTCCTAACTCCTTAAATTCACCTTGCAGGACCTCATCCCTTTTTTTACCTATGTCGTTGGTACCAATATGGACCACGACTACTGGCTGTTCAACCTCCCCCTCCAGAATGCCCTGCAGCCGCTCCGTGACATCCTTGACCCTAGCACCAGGGAGGCAACATTCCATCCTGGAGTCACGTTGCGGCCGCAGAAACGCCTATCTGTTCCCCTTACAATTGAATCCCCTATCACTATAGCCCTGCCACTCTTCTTCCTCCCCTCCTGTGCAGCAGAGCCACTCGTGGTGCCCCGAACCTGGCTCTTGCTGCTTTCCCCTGATCTAAGAAGCCCATCATTTCACATCTTCAGACTCCGTAAGTTCTTCCTCCTGGACTTGCCCTTTTCTTAATGTCTGTTTAGCACATACATACAATGGAATCTGGAGAAATAGCTTGCTAATCCAAGCATTAATTCTAACAAATCACAGAGATTTTATGCACAGTGCAATTACCAGTGCTGTACAGCTACATGAAATTTAATTTTGAACTATAGCAATTCTTTGCACATTAACCATCAGAATTCTGCTTAGGCTACTTATCTTATCTACGGAAGGATATACTTGCCTTAGAGGCAGTGCAACAATGGTTCACTAGATTAATTCCTGGGATGAAAGGATTGTCCTATGAGGAGAGATTGAGTAGAATGGGCCTATGCTGTCTGGCGTTTAGAAGAATGAGAGGTGATTTCATTGAAACATATAAGATTCTGAGAGGGCTTGACAGGATAGAGGGTGAGAGGCTGTTTCCCCTGGCTGGAGAGTAGAACTAGAGGGCATAGTCTCAGGATAAGGGGTCGGCCATTTAAGACTGAGATGAGGAGGCATTTCTTCACTCTGTGGGTTGTGAATCTTTGG
Source organism: Heptranchias perlo (assembly GCF_035084215.1). Taxonomy (NCBI): domain Eukaryota; kingdom Metazoa; phylum Chordata; class Chondrichthyes; order Hexanchiformes; family Hexanchidae; genus Heptranchias; species Heptranchias perlo. Next base: position 97,825,054 of record NC_090329.1, on the reverse strand, counting down.
AATTCTCTACCCCAGAGGGCTGTGGATGCTCAGTCATTGAGTAGATTCAAGGCTGAGATAGATAGATTTTTGGACTCTACGGGAATCAAGGGATATGGGGATCGGGCGGAAAAGTGGAATTGAGGTTGAAGAGCAACCATGATCTAATTGAATGGCGGAGCAGACTTGAGGGGCCGTATGGCCTACTCCTGCTCCTATTTCTTACATTCTTATATAATAATGAAAATATGCACTATTAACATGATATTTAATTACGGTCAACTTAATATATAGCGCATGAGTAATAGTATCTGCATACAACCCACAACTATCATGTTCAAATGGCGCAGACATCATGGGAACATGAGTAGGCCATCCAGGACACCAAAGCCTCTTCTGCCATTCTATTAGATCATGGCTGATCTCTACCTCAACTCCATTTATGCACCTTTTCTCCATATTAATTGATACCCTCACAAGTCATGTACATCTCTTCCTCCCGAATGTCTAAGTCAAGCAAACTTGCTGGTGTAAGTTCTGACTTCTAATGAATAATGCTGGTTGCATTGGCCAAGAAACACTAGCTGCGTACCTCAGCTCTGGCTGCTTCAGACTCAAAGAACTATCGCAGCTGCACAGGCATAGATATAGTACTTCGAGCATTATAAATCCCCGATTAACTTCCCATTAACGGTGTCAGCCGTGACTCAGTGGTACCACTTTCACCTGAGTGAGAAGGTTGTGTATTCAAGTCCCACTCCAGAGACTTGAGCACAAAAATCTAGGCTGACACTCCAAAGCAGTTCTAAGGGAGTGCTACACTGTTGGAGTTGCCGTCTTTCAGATGAAATGTTAAACCAAGGTCCCGTCTGCCCTCTCAGGCGGTCAAAGATCCCATAGCACTATTTCGATGAAGAGCAGGGGTGCTCGCCCCGGTGTCCTGGACGATATTTATCCCTCAACCAACATCACTAAAACAGATTATCTGTTCATTATCACATTGTGTTTGTGGGATCTTGCTGTGCACAAATTGGCTGCCACATTTCCTACATTACAAGAGTACTTCATTGGCTGTAAAGCTCTTTGGTACATCCTGAGGTCGTGAAAGGCACTAAATCAATGCAAGTCTTTTCTTCTTTCATTCATCTAATTGCTGTTTGCGGATATTGCTGTCTGCATTCGCCTACATAACAGTGAGTTCATCATAATTCACTGAATGCAAAACACAAGATATCTGAGAGAATTGGTATGGCACAATATAAATTATAGGTCTTTCTTTTCTTTATTTGTACCTAAAACATATCTGTTGACCTGACCTGTCTGATCTGGCCTCGTAGGTAGGCATAAACAGTATCATATTACAACTACTTGCATTTATATAGTGCCATTAACACAGTAAGACATCCCAAGGCGTTACACAGGAGTGTTAGAATCATCGAATCATACAGCACAGAAGCAGACCATTCGGCCCATCATGCCTGTGCCGGCTCTTTAAGAGCTATCCAATTAGGCCCTTTCCCCATAGCCCTGTAAGTTTTTCCCCTTCAAGTATTTGCCCAAATCCCTTTGGAAAGTTATTATTGAATCTGTTGCCACCATCCTTTCAGGCAGTGCATTCCAGATCATAAGTCACTGGGTAAACAAATTTCTCATAATCTTGCCTCTGGCTCTTTTGTCAACTACCTTAAATCTCTGGTTATCGATCCTTCTACCACTGGAATCAGTTTCCCCTTATTTATGCCATCAAAACCCTTCATGATTTTCAACACATCTATTAAACCTCCCCATAACCTTTTCTGCTCTAAGAACATAAGAAATAGGATCAGGAGTAGGCCATACTGCCCCTCAAGCCTGCTCCGCCATTCAATAAGATCATGGCTGATCTTCAACCTCAACTCCACTTTCCCGCCCTATCTCCATAACCCTTGATTCCCTTAGTGTCCAAAAATCTATAGATCTCAGTTTTGAATATACTCAACGACTGAGCATCCACATCCCTCTGGGGCAGGGAATTCCAAAGATTCACAACCCTCTCAGTGAAGAAATTTCTCATTTTAGTCCCTTATCCTGAGACTATGACCCCTAGTTCTAGACTCTCCGGCATCTACCCTGTCAAGCCCTCTAAGAATTTTATACATTTCAATGAGACCACCCCTCATTCTTCTAAACTCCAGAAAAGAGAGACCCATTTTACTCAATCTCTCTTCATAGTACAACCCGCTCATCCCAGGAATCAACCTAGTGAGCCTTCGTTGCACTGCCTCTAAGGCAAGTATATCCTTCCTTAGGTAAGGAGACTAAAACTGTACACAGTACTCTAGGGCGTGGTCTCATCAAAGCCCGATATGATTGCATCAAGATTTCCTTACTCTAATGCGCCAACCCCCTTGCAAGGCTAACATGCCATTTGCTTTCCTAATTGCTTGCTGTACCTGCATGTAACTTTTTGTGATTAGTGTACAAGGACACCCAAATCCCTCTGAATACCAACATTTACTAGTCTCTCACCTTTTAAAAAATATTCTGCTCTTCTATTCTTCCTACCAATGTGGATATCCTCACATTTCCCCACATTGTACTCCATCTGCCACCTTCTTGCCCAATCACTTAACCTGTCTATAATCTCTTTGTAGCCTCTTTGTGTCCTCCTCACAACTTACTTTCCCACCTAGCTTTGTATTGTCAGCAAACTTGGATACATTGCACTTGGTCACCTCATCCAAGTCATTGATATAGATTGTAAATAGCTGAGACCCAAGCACTGACCCTTGTGGCACCCCACTAGTTACAACCTGCCAACCCTGTTTTCTGTCCGTCAACCAATCCTCAACCCATGCTAATATATTACCCCCAATCCCATGAGCCCTAATTTTGTGTAACAACCTTTTGTGCGCCACCTTATCGAATGCCTTTTGAAAATCCAAATATACTACATCTATTGGTTCCTCCTTATCTACCCCGCTAATCACACCCTCAATAAATTCTAATAGATTTGTCAACACGATTTCCCTTTCATAAAACCATGTTGACTCTGCCTAATAATATTATGATTCTCTAAGTGCCTTGTTACTACATCCTTAACAGATTCTTGCATTTTCCCTTCTACTGATGTCAGGCTAACTGGCCTATAGTTCCCTGTTCTCTCTCTCCCTCCTTTCTTGAATAGCAGGGTTCCATTTGCTACCTTCCAATCCACGGGGACTGTTCTAGAATCTAGGGAATTCTGGAAGATCAAAACCAATGCATTCACTATCTGTGCAGCCAATTCTTTTAAAACCCTAGGATATAGGCCATCAGGTCCAGGTGATTTGTCAGCTTTTAGTCCCATTAATTTCTCCAGTACTTTTTCTTTACTAATCTTAATTGCTTTAAGTTCCTCACACTCATTGGTTCCCCACTATTCCCGGTATTTTTTTTGTGTCTTCTACTGTGAAGACAGATACAAAATATTTGTTTAACATCTCTGCTATTTCCTTATTCCCCATTATGATTTCTCCTGTCTCTGTCTCTAAGGGATCCACGTTTACTTTTGCTAATCTCTTCCTTTTTACATATTTGTAGAAGCTCTTACAATCTGTTTTTATATTTCTTGCTAGTTTACTCTCATTTTTAATTTTCTCCCACTATCAATTGCTTGGCCATCCTTTGATTATTTCTAAAACCCTCCCGAACCACAGGCTTACTACTCTTTTTGGCAACATTGTATGCCTCTTCTTTTAATCTAATACCATCCTTAACTCCTTTAATTAGCCAATGTTGGATCACTTTTTCCGTAGAATTTTTATTCCTCAAGGGAATGTATATTCATTGAGAATTATGAATTATCTCTTTAAATGTTCGCCATTGCTTATCTACCATCGTATATTTTAATCCAATTTCCCAATCTACCTTAGCCAACTCGCCCCTCATACCTACGTAATTGGCTTTGTTTAAATTTAAGACCCTAGTTTCGGACTTAACTACATCACTCTCAAACTCAATATGAAATTCTATCATATTATGATCACTCTGCCCCAGAGGATCCTTTACTATAAGATTACCAATTAACCCTGCATCATTACACAATACTAGATCTAAAATAGCCTGCTCCCCCGTTGGTTCCTCGACATATTGTTCTAGAAAACTGCCTCGAATGCATTCCATGAACTCGTCCTCCAAACTACTTTTGCCATTTTGCTTTGCCCAATCTATATGAAGATTGAAGTCGTCCACAATTATTGCCTTACCCTTGTTACATGTTCAAATTTCCTGATTTATACTCTGTTCAACACTATAACTACTGTTAGGCGGCCTATAAACTACTCCCACCAAGGTTTTCCGCCCCTTGTTATTTCTTAGCTCCACTCATACTGATTCTACATCCTGGTTTTCTGAGCTAAGATGCTTTCCTACGACTATCTTTATCTCATCCTTCATTATCAGAGCTACCCCCCTCCTTTTCCATTTTTCCTATCTTTTCTAAAAGTCAAGTACCGTGGAATATTTCGTTCCCAACCTTGGTCACCTTGCAACCATGTCTCAGTAATGGCTACTAGATCAAACCCATTTATCGCTGTGTGCGCCATTAATTCATCTTGTTATGAATGCTTCTTGATTTCAGATAAAGTGCCTTTAATTTTAACATTACTATTTTTTCCTGGTGTGACCTCAGTCACTCGTGCCCTATTACCTTTGTTAAGCTCTCTGTCCCTTCCTGACACACTCTGCTTGTTTTTACCCAAATCGTTACTCTGCTCAACAGCCTTGACTTTTCTCTTTAAACTTATAAATTTATCCTTACCTGAACCCTCTCCCCACTTATTAGTTTAAAGCCCTATCTACCACCCTAGTTATTCGATTCACCAGGACATTGGTCCCAGCCCGGTTTAAATGGAGTCCGTCCCAATAGAACAGCTCCTCCTTTCCCCAGTACCGGTGCCGGTGCCCCATGAACTGAAACCCCTATTTCCCACACCACTCTTTCAGCCGCGCATTTAACCCTCTCATCTGTTTGTCCCTATGCCAATTTGCGCATGTCTCAGGTAGTAATCCAGAGATTATTACCTTTGAGGTTTTGCTTTGTAATTTGGGCCCTAGCTCTTCAAACGCCCTCAGCAGAAACTCATTCTTAGTTCTACCTATGCCGTTGGTTCCTACGTGGACCACGACAACTGGTCCTTCCCCTCCTGTTCCAAGTTCTTCTCCAGCTGCGAGGAGATATCCTTAATCTTTGCACCGGGCAGGCAGGGCAGGCAACACAGCCGTCGGGACTTTCAATCGCAGCTGCAGAGAACAGTACCTATCTCCCTAACTATACTATCCCATATCACTATCACATTCCTTTTTGCTCTCCCCACTTGAATGGCCTTCTGTACCACGGCGCCGTGGTCAATTTGCCCATCCTCCTTGCAGTCTGTGCACTCATCCACACAGATAGCAAGTACCTTGTACCTGTTGGACAAGGTCAAGGGTTGAGGATCCTCCATCACTACATCCTGGGTTCCCATACCCTCCTGTCCCTGACCACTAACCAAATCTAAACCACTACCTAACCTAGTGGGTGTGACTGCCTCTTGGGTCAAAGTGTCCAGGTAACTCTCCCCATCCCCAATGCATTGCAATGTCTGCACCTCGAACTCCAACTCAACAACTCTAAGCTGAAGTTACTTGAGTTGTAGACACTTATTGCAGATGTGGTTGCCTGGGATCACGTTGCTCTCTACAAACTCGCTCATGCTGCTGTTACGGTACACCACCTGCACTACCATCCCTATCTAACCTTGTTTTATTTATTGAATTAATCAAACCACCCCAGCTTCTCTAGTCTTTCCATGTAACGAAGTCCCACGTCCCTGATACCATTCTAGTAAATCTCCTCTGCACCCCCCCACCCCCCCCAAAGGCATTGCCATCCTTCCTAAAGTGCGGTGCCTAAAATTGGGCACAATGCTCCACAAGGCTGGGGCTTAACCAATGATTTATAAAGATTTAACATAATTTCCTTACTTTTGTACTCTTATACCTCTGCTTATAAAGCCAAGGATCCTGTATGCTTTCTTAACTGCCTTCTCAACTGGTCCGACCACCTTCAAAGATTTGGGTACGTACACCCCCAGGAATCTCTGTTCCTGCACCTCCTTTAAAATTTGACACCGACCCATGTAAGGCGATATTAAGGCAGGTGGCCAAAAGCTTGGTCAAAGAGGTAGGTTTTAAGAGGAAGAGAGAGAGCTAGAGAGGAGGAGAGTTTTATGATGGGAATTCCAGAGCTTAGGGCCTAGACAGCTGAAGGCACAGCCATCAATGATGGAGAGATTAAAATCAGGGATGTGCAAGATGCCAGAATTGGAGGAGCGCAGAGATCAGAGGGTTGTGGGGCTGGAGGGGTTTACAGAGATAGGGAGGGGCGAGACCATGGAGGGATTTGAAATGCGTTCTGCATTTAGGCATGTTAGCTCCTCAGTTAACAATGGAGCAATGCAATGTCACTTTGTCGTCAGACCAACTTGATTAGACATTGATGGAAGTAACATCGCTGACAACATAACAAATTACAATTTCTACATAATTTTTTTTATATACAATAAGAACACTTTATAGGGTGGAGGAAAAATAGTGAACAGTAAGCAAAAGAGGAAAAGGGGAAGTAGAAGTGTTGTAGCATGGTTAAAGAGAAAGATTTTTAGGAGGCTTTTGAAAGGAAGGAAGGCAGCGGCAAAGCAGGGGGTTTAGTAATGGAGTTTCAGAAATCAGAAGCAGTGTTTGAAATAGTATCCACCAATTGAAGATTGCAATGTGAATACCACAGTTGGCAATACTGAGGTTCTTAATTGCAAACTTAACCCACTGTTCAGTTACCATTACATTATGATCAGTGATTTATTAACAGCATTCATTTTACATCTTTCAATGATAATTTGATCAGGATTTTTCATATTGGAGTTTCACCAAAACCAATGCAGCCCCTTTATAAGACGCCTAAAACAAAACATTAACCTCCATAATTAGAACTGCACGGATCAAAATGTAAAACAATTTAGTAGCTATGTGAGACACAAAAAGCAGCTTTAGCTATGTGTATCACATGGAAATATTGAGAGAAATTCTGCAATCTTCAGTTAATAATGTAACAACCAATATTCACAGAAAATGGGTAAAAGTTATAGCAATTTGTTTTTAATTCAAATTAATTTCAAGGAGATAAAACATTTCAAAATCATGTATAGTTCCGAGATTATTTAAGATGTGGAGATGCCGGTGATGGACTGGGGTGGACAAATGTAAGGAGTCGCACAACACCAGGTTATAGTCCAACAGCTTTATTTGAAATCACAAGCTTTCGGAGCTTTGCTCCTTCGTCAGGTGAAGTGAAGAGTTACATAAAGGCACAGCATATATAGTCGAAGAACAATGCCTGGTGATTACAGATAATCTTTCTAACTGCCCTTTATCACACCTCGGCAGACAGATAATCACAGCAATCAAAGGAGTGAATGGTGTTCAAACAGGTTAGTCAGGGAAACATTACATCCAAGAATACTGGGGTGGGGTCACCAGGGGTCAAATGTAGATGATGCTGGGGTTTGTATTAAAAACAGATAACTTCTTTTTTGCTGGAAATCGCAGCAGGTCCGGCTGCATCTGTGTATGGAGAACAAGCCAACTACGACTTGAGTCTGGATGACTCTACATCAGGTGGGGTTACATGTAGCGTGACATGAACCCAAGATCCCGGTTGAGGCCGTCCTCATGGGTGCGGAACTTGGCTATCAATTTCTGCTCGACGATTTTGCGTTGTCGTGTGTCTCGAAGGCCGCCTTGGAGAACGCTTACCCGAAGATCGGAGGCTGAATGTCCTTGACTGCTGAAGTGTTCCCCGGCTGAGACTATATATGCTGTGCCTTTATGCAACTCTTCACTTCACCTGACGAAGGAGCAAAGCTCCAAAAGCTTGTGATTTCAAATAAAGCTGTTGGACTATAACCTGGTGTTGTGCGACTCCTTAGATTATTTAAATTATTACATGTCCTTCCTTCATCAAACAAGGAAGTTCAACTTCAACTCTGAATCATATTACAATAGGGGATAGATCTACAACTTCAGCCTGGAACCAGAACAAAGTGATCCAGCTAGCCAGGAGGCCAAAAATAACAACCTCAAAGTCCTTGTGGTACTTGTTCAATTTTCTTTTTCCAATTTTCTGCCCTGCATCTCCTGGGGAGGAAACACCACCAATGTCCTCGCAGGGAGGCTCGCTGGTGCTGTGGGGGGTGTTAAAATTAATTTGGCAGGGGGGTGGGCATCAGGATGTAGCAATGGAAAGGAGAAACAAGGGCCACAAAGGATCAGGGGAGAAAGATAGCACCAGAACAAGTAATAGTACAGTATTATGTGGGAGCAGATTAAGAGAGACTGTGGGAGAATCTTCACCTCACGGACTGCAGCAGTTCAAGAAGGCGGCTCACCACCACCTTCTCAAGTGCAATTAGGGATGGGCAATAAATGCTGACCTTGCCAACGACGCCCACATCCCATGAACGAATAATAAAAAAAGAGAGGACAAGAAAGTCTAAGATTGGCTTGCAGTGCATGTGTGTAAATGAAGGAAGCACGGTAAACAAGGTTGGTGAGTTGAAAGCGCAAATAGCCATATGGGAATACGATGTCATAGTGATAACAGAGACCTGGCTCAAAAAAGGGCAGGACTGGGTAATAAATATTCTTGGATACAAGGTGTTCAGGAAAGATAGGGAAGGAAAGAAATGAGGGGGGTGGCAGAATTGATTAAGGAGAATATTGCAGTACTGGAAAGAGTGAATGTCCAGGAGGGGTCGAGGACAGAATCTATTTGGTTAGAATTAAGAAATAAAAGAGGTGCCATTACATTACTGGGTGTATTCCATAGGTCTCCAACTAGTGGGAAGGATATAGAAGAGCAAATTTTCAGGGAAATTACAGAGAGCAAAAACTATAGAGTAGTGGTAACTGGGGACTTCAACTATCCTAATACAGACTGGGATAACAATAACAATAAGGAGCACAGAGGGGGAGGAATTTTTGAAATGTGTTCAGGATAACTTTCTTAACCAGTTTCTGGCCCAACAAGAAAGGAGGCATTGCTGGACTTGGTTCTAGGGAATGAGGTGGGCCAAGTGGAGCAAGCGTCAGTGGGGGAGGATTTAGGGAACAGCGATCATAGTATCATAAATGTTTAGAATAGCTATGGAAAATGTCATGGACCACTCTAAAGTAAAAATACTCAATTGGAGGAGGGCCAATTTCAATGGGATGAGAACAGAACAGGCCTGGGTAAATTGGAATCAAAGATTGGCAGGCAAAACTGTAACTGAACAGTAGGCCTTTAAGGGTACAGTCTAGGCACATTTCCACGAGGCAGAAAGATAGGGCAACTAAAGCCAGAGCTCCCTGGATGACAAAAGAGATAGTGAGTAAGATGAAACAGAAAAAAAGGGGCATATTACAGATGTCAGGTTGACAACATAACTGAGAACCAGGCAGAATATAGAAAGTTCAGTGGGGAAGTGAAAAAGGAAATAAGAGGGGCAAAGAGAGAGTCTGAGAATAGATTGGCGGCCAACATAAAAGGGCATCCAAAAGTCTTCTACAGGCATGTAAACAGTAAATGGGTAGTAAAAGGAAGGGTGGGGCCAATTAGGGACCAAAAAGGAGATCTATTCTTGAAGGCAGAGGGGATGGCCGAGGTACTAAATAAGTACTTTACATCTGTCTTTACCAAGGAGGAAGATGCTGCCAGATTGTCAGTAAAGGAAGATATAGTTGAGATACTGGATGGGCTAAAAATTGATAAAGAGGTACTTGAAAGGCTGGCTGTACTTAAAGTAGATAAGTCACCCGGTCCGGATGGGATGCATCCTAGGTTGCTGAGGGAAGGGTGGAAATTGCGGAGGTACTGGCCATAACCTTCCAAACATCCGTAGATATGGGGATGGTGCCAGAGGACTGGAGAATTGCAAATGTTACACCCTTATTCAAAAAAGGGTGTAAAGATAAACCCAGCAACTATAGGCAAGTCAGTTTAACCTCAGTGGTGGGGAAACTTTTAGAAACAATAATCTGGGACAGAATTAACAGTCACTTGGATGAGGGTAGATCGATTAGGGAAAGCCAGCACGGATTTGTTACAGACAAATCGTGTTTAACTAACCTGATATAGTTTTTTGATGAGGTAACAGAGAGGGTGGACGAGGGCAATGCAGATGATGTGGTGTATACGGGCTTTCAAAAGACGTTTGATAAAGTGCCACATGGTAGACTTATCAAGATTGCGGCCCAAGGAATAAAGGGGGCAGAAGCAACATGGATACAGAATTGGCTAAGTGACAGGAAACAGAGAGTAGTGGTGAACAGTTGTTTTTCGGACTGGAGGGAGGTGTACAGTGGTGTTCCCCGGGGTCGGTGCTGGGACCACTGCTTTTCTTGATATATATTAATGACTTGGACTTGGGTGTACAGGGCACAATTTCAAAATTTTCAGATGACACAAAACTTGGAAGGGTAGTAAACAGTGAGGAGGATAGTGATAGACTTCAAGAGGATATCGACAGGCTGGTGGCATGGGCGGAAACGTGGCAGATGAAGTTTAACGCAGAAAAATGTGAAGTGTTACATTTCAGAAGGAAGAATGAGGAGAGGCAATATAAACTAGAGGGCACAACTCAAAGGGGTAGAGGAACAGAGAGATCTGGGGCAATATGTGCACAAATCATTGAAGGTGGCAGGGCAGGTTGAGAAAGCGGTTGAGAAAGCATACGGGATCCTGGGCTTTATAAATAGAGGCATAGAGTACAAAAGTATAGTCACGATGAACCGTTATAAAACACTGGTTCGGCCACAACTGGAGTATTGTGCCCAGTTCTGGGTGCCGCACTTCAGGAAAGATGTGAAGGCCTTAAGAAAGGGTGCAGAAGAGATTTAATAGAATGATTCCAGGGATGAGGGACCTTAGTTATGTAGATAGACTGGAGAAGCTGGGGTTGTTCTCCTTGGAACAGAGATGGTTGCGAAGTGATTTGATAGAGGTATTCAAAATCTTGAAAGGTCTAGACAGATTAGATAGAGAGAAACTGCTCCCATTGGCGGAGGGGTCAAGGACCAGAGGACATAGATTTAAGCTGATTAGCAAAAGAACCAAAGGTGATGAGGAAAAACCTTTTTACACAGTGAGCGGTTAGGATCTGGAATGCACTGCCTGAGGTGGTGGAGGCAGATTCAATCATGGCCTTCAAAAGGGAACTGGATAAGTACTTGAAAGGAAAAAAATTGCAGGGCTACAGGTAAGGGCGGGGGAGTGGGACTAGCTGGTTTGCTCTCGCACAGAGCCGGCACGGACTCAATGGGCCGAATGGCCTCCTTTCATGCTGTAACCTTTCTATAATTCTAAGTAATCACAATGAGGTGGGATGAATCAAGGGCATTCCTCTGGAACATGATATCTTCCTGCAGTGCAGTAATTCTCTTCTTTCCCCTCCCCTGCCCCTGGTTTCTACCAAGATTTTGCTGGTGTTTTAATATGCTTAGTTTCTGCACACTCTGTGTAATACTATTTAGTTAAGTAGGTAAATACTTATTTGATCTTCAACTTGGTCTTGCACTTCAGATTTCCTGAAGTTCTTTTAACCAAATTGTCACTACTAGCAAACTGCATATAGAGATTCAGGCTCATTTCATATTAGAATTAATTCATCTTACTAAGAATTTTTGAAGATTTACTTTGTTTCACAATGCAATATTGCAGCTTAAAATATGTGCTGAATATTTGATATCTTTAAAAAATCTGTTTTCTACGACACTTTGAGTAGCTTATTTAAGTAATTGTGGAATACTGCTTCTGTGGGCACAGAATTATGAGCAATATGGGAGAATAGAGAGAAACTCTGATGGATCTTACTAATTGGGTTGTTCCTTACAGATTTAGTACTGCACACAATTAAGTGAATAGAAAAGGTCATTGTACTGCAGTTTCCACATGAAAATTAAATTGCACTACATTATGGTGCTTTGTCCAGATTAATGAAACCTATTACGTGGGAGGGCGATTTTTAAAAAAATGATATCCGCATTTAGAATGAAATTACTTTACAATAAAACAAATGTCATTCACCTTGTTTATTAACCTTCAAACCAATATAAGGTAAAACAAAATTTCAATAAATGCTGTTAATTTATCACTATTATAAAATACATATTTTGGACATAACTGCAGCTACAACTTTACTTGTTTGGAGTCAGCAATGACAGGTAAAATTACATATAGTATTTGTAGTGAGGGTGAACTGCAGACATGTTGGAATTAGTTCTGGGTTGATGTCCATGTAATTTTCTACAATAAATATAGAGCCCTCCCACATGCTCAATGGGAAAATGTATCAAAGTGGTTTTGAGGCATAAAGATGAGGAGGATCTATGGTTTAATCCCTGATCTACACTGAGTTAACCCATCTCCAGGCATTGCATATGGCTTCAGCGTGCCTGGGTTTGGGGAATGGGGAAAAGTGAACCAAGGTTCCCACCTCTCCAACGATCCCTGCAGGAAAGTGCAAATTAAGTATAGCCACTTGTGTGAAATACCACAAGGCTCAGAGTGACCATGGAGCCGTGCCCAGCAAGAGTTCACACGTTCAGGAGAAAGGGGAAGAAAATTCAGGGCAAAAAAAGAAAATATGATGATATATAATGTGTATATCCCCTCACCTTCTTAATTTCATTGTGAAAAATAGGTGGGACGTAACTGTTAGATGAATAAATAGCAATAAAATGGCTAAAATACGAGCAGTAAAATATCTGGTAGTGATACAAAACTATTGATGGTAAAATATTGCTTTTTAAAATCTAGAGATTACAGGTTCGAAGTCCAAAGTTTCCTGAAACCTAAACCTGCCAAAGCAGTGATGATCTTTGCCTAACAGGAATAATAAATTATAGAATAGGTCCAGACCTATCAGCACAAACATCGTCAAAATGAAACGCTCCCAAACTACAAGCAGAAATCTATAGGTAAATGTGAACGCTGAGAAAAACACATTACCACCTCCATAACAAAAAAAAAATCTGGAAAATAGAAGCAACAGTTCCCATTCCTATGAAGGAGCAATCTCAAGACCTCCAACACTAGACGATTTCAGACATGGGGAGTAATTTGGACAGGGAAGAGTTCCATGGCTCCTCCTGTTCAACAATCCTGATACAATGAATTACAGGAACATAAGCATCTGCATATCATCATTTTGGACATCACAGTGCCTCAATCACAATGAAACTTTGTTAGGTAAGGGTATCAAGAGATATGGAGCAAAGGGGGATAAATGGAGTGGAGTTACAGATCAGCCATGATCTGATTGAATGGTGGAACAGGTTTGAGAGGGTTAAATGGCCTACTCCTGTTTCTGTGTTCCTATGAAACAGGCGTCAATAGGGGATAAGAGAAAAAAAATACCTGCCACATTATGTTCTTATATAATGCAATAAATGGATGATAAGCTGGTTTGCCTAAAATATCTCAAAAAAATTAGAGGTTCACTGGTTAGAGGGGTAATAAATTCAAGATATGTGGAGATCTGAAGGTCAGCAATACAACAGTTCTTAAAGAAACAAAAATACAAGGGAGCAACATTACTTCAGACTGAAGAATAACTAATAGAAAGGTAATGATGTTGGAAATTGTTGTTAGAATATTATAGTTGAAGCTTTTACCCAGTCTCTTATAAAGGCAAAATGTTATTTTATAGAACATTAAGTACATTGTCACGTTTAATTTTGATACTTGTACAAGATATACAGCACGAGAAACAATGGCTTCTCTTCAACTACGTGTCAGATATCATTCTGCTTAATACAGAAATAACCACTCACATCAATTCACAATAATTCTGATATACCAATAGAATATTATTTTGGGTTTTTTTTGAGTTTATTCCTTCAGGCCCTTCCCCCAAGTTATTATAAACTACTGATTAAGTTTATTACACCATCATGCATGTTGTTAGCTTTCATAGAATCATAGAAGTTACAACATGGAAACAGGCCCTTCGGCCCAACATGTCCATGTCGCCCAGTTTATACCACTAAGCTAGTCCCAATTTCCTGCACTTGGCCCATATCCCTCTATACCCATCTTACCCATGTAACTGTCCAAATGCTTTATAGATAGCCTCATGGATAAAGTCACCACCAGATGTAGGACTAAGTCATCAGTAAGTCCCAGATTTGGTTTGAGTCTGTACTAACTTGATCTTGGCCAAAGCAGCAGTGGGGGTATTACAGTTTGCCTCAGCTCCCCAGGGCAGAGCAGGGCGGGGAGGGGGGAAATCAACTAGGTTCCCTATTTTCATTGATATCCACTGACCCATGTTGGAATGTGTGCATTTGTGAACACTGAGTGAGACGATGATGAGGCTCAGTTGTGTTGCCCTCCCTACTTAAACAGCAAGAGGAAACTGACTGTCTTGAGCTCACATGTCAATAACGGCCACTTGCCAAGGTACCAGAGTTTGCCAGCAGCAGTGGAACTATGTCCCAGCAAGAGTGAGCACCCTCAGTAGCAAAAGGAGGGAAAATTAATCTTGTATGGCAAGAGGATGTATTGCTGTATAATAAATTAATCTTGGTTCTGCCCTAAATCTTTAGCTGCAAGTTAACTGCAGTATTTTAGACTCCTTTTATACATGCGGGGTTTTTTTCTTGTACTTAAGAGAAATCTTGCAGGTTGATTTTTTCAGAAGTTTTACAAGGCTTTTGATAAGTTTTTACTGATAGACAGTTTTAATTTCGAAAGACAACTGCACTAAAGCCTTAATCAGTAGGTGTCTCATTTGCGCACTCCCAGAATGTTAGCCGAGGCCTGCTTTGAACAGATCTGTTTTAGCTGAATCAAATTTAGCCTGGACGATGCCACTACACAAGTTCAAGATCTGCAGTGGATCCCATGGATCCTTTTCATTAATCAGTAATCACTAATCACAACACCTGCTTATGTTGTTTACTAACACTACGTGACCTTCTACACAAATGTTTTTAAAAGGCTTTATCACAGCTCGTCAAATCCATTTTACAGTGAGACAGTTGTCAGATTGAAGCAAAGTTCCTTTAAAACTAGTTGAAAGGCTGGCAGAGGTCAGGGTCAGAGTCAGAATGGCCGACAGCTTGCTTGGCGTTTCACCCCTCCAGTAGGCAGCACAGGCTATTTCATAGCATCTCCAAATGCTTGGAGCCACATTCTGAACTGGTCTCCAAATACATCTAAGGTAGTGGATCTTTTCACAAACAATTTGTGAATTGGAGTCAAATTTTTAATTTGGTACAAAATCAGGGAGATAGTGTACGGATTATAGAAACAATTTTCAATTACACTTCATTATCAGGTTGTGTTTTCAAAACACTTTCCATTACAATTTCTAAAAAACGCCAAATGTTTTTGATAACCACCTTGGATTTCTTGCTGATACACATTTATAGTGCCTAAAATTGCTTACGAAGGACAAAAGATTACTGAACAGAGTGCTAACTACAGCAATCAAATATGTTACTTAAAATTTTGGATTTCACATTGCCATCAGCAGAGAAATTTACTTTAAAATAAAATAAATGAAAAAGCAGTGAATCATAAAAATATAACATAACCAAGATCTGAGTACACAAATGTATAAGAATTTAACATATTTATGATAGTAAAAAAAACATTTGCTACTCAAAAGGGATTACATAAATTTCAACCTCGAACATTCAAATCTAGCTCAGCAGTTGAAGAAATTCAAATAACAATTTCTGGAAGTTTCTTTCCTCATATAGAATTACATTAGCCTTAATTAGCACATGCCTTGATTAGCTATTAAATAAAGTTAATTTTATAGTCTACATTCTGCTATTCCAGAGGGTAAAAGCATGCTCAACAACTTAAGTAAATTCAAACATGAAGTCATCAGAGGGTTACCACCCTGCAGTGCATTGATTGACTATTGGGATCATAAGCTGCATGCATGTCTCAAAAAACGATTCTGTATTTAGGAACTTTGCGTTAATTAATACACTCAATACTTGTAATGTTTGCTTGGAAAACCATAATGATTGTTATAAATCACCACAAAAAAAACTATGGTAGACATAATAGTATTTCAAAAGCAATTAAGGTCTAGAATTTTTAAAAAAATTTAAAACTCATTTTAGTGTTCCTTCTGTCTTTATTCATTTGTCATAGAATGGTTACAACACAGGAGGCAGCCATTCGGCCCATCGAGTCCGCGCCAGCTCTCTGCAAGAGCAATCCAGCTAGTCCCACTCCCCCGCCCTTTCCCCGTAGCCCTGCAAATTTTTTTCTTTCAAGTACTTATTCAATTCCCTTTTGAAAGCCACGATTGAATCTGCCTCCACCACCCCCTCAGGCAGTGCAATCCAGATCATAACCACTCGCTGCGTAAAGAAGCTTTTCCTCATGTCGCCTTTGATTCTTTTGCCAATCACCTTAAATCTATGTCCTCTGATTCTCCACCTTTCCGCCAATGGGAACAGTATGGGAACATTTGCATTCACTCTCTACCAAGCATTTTTTTTTGACTAAGCTGCAGACCCACTCACAGGTCCTTTCCAGCACTGTTCTATGAATCTAATAACAAATTCAGGAGAAACTTCTTCACCCAGAGTGGTTAGAATGTGCAACTTGCTACCACATGGAGTGGTTGAGGCAAATAACATAGATGCATTTGAGGAGAAGCTAGACAAACACATGAGGGAGAAAAGAATAGAAGGATATGCTGATAGGGTTAGATGAAGTAGAGAGGAAGGAGGCTCGTGTGGAGCACAAACACCAGCATAGACCAGTTGGGCCAAATAGCCCATTTCTGCGCTGTAAATGCTATGAAATTCTATAACTGACCACAAGAAGCAGCACAAAAGTGGCCAGAGACAACTAGTCCTCCCTTCAGGGAGGTACTTGGGTTCTGCTCACACTTCTCCCCATGGCAACTGATAGCAAGATTTCACTACGTGGGAAACAGCAGGTGCAAATGCACTTCCGACCACTTCACGAGATATTGTGTTGGCACCACTGTGCTTTGAGTTTCATTAAAAGAATATTCATAAAGAAATTATATTCCAATCCCTTTTAAATAATTCCAATATTATAACTATTATTTCTGTGAATTTAAAGCAACTGTTGAAAATATACAAATTATATTATACTTATACTATATATTACATTTCCTGGTATAATTATCAATTAGAAGTTCAGACAATAGCTTCCAATTGAGAAATCAAAAGGGAGGTCAGATCCAAAGTAAAAAGTGGTTTACTTCCACAAGTTATTGCTGGGAAATTGTGTGTTTGACACCTCTGCAGACGAGGTTGAAAAGTGTGCTCAATGGATCATGTGAATTTCTATTGAGCTACCATCACTTACGTATACATTTGAATCATTATTAAATTACTTTCTTTGTATATAATAATGGTAATATTGTTAAACCGCATCTATTTCCCAAAGAACCCATCTACACAAACATCAAAAGCAAATCTGTTAAATCAGATTATGAGTCATGAAAAGAAAGAACCAGTTGAAACCAGGAGGTTCAGTTCAGTGGATTTTTCTTCCATTTGGAGGCAAGGGACTTCATAAGCAAGACTTATGTTGCATACGTCACAATACAAGTCCAATTCAAAAATGGTTATTTTCCAGACTTTTCATGAAAAGATTAAACAACAATTACTTACTTTTCTCATTATATTTCTACAACGCATCATTTAGACAGCATTTGCTTAATGATTGCAACTGTATTGTAAATAATAGTTTTAGTTGTGTTAGCCAATAAAAATCTGGACTATGCTTAATGTTCTACTACTTTCAAAAGAGAATGGTATTATACCATGCAACTACAGTTAATCTAAGTGAGCTGTTTACTGCAAATAGGGCAATTGTTAATCATATGAGTCATGTGATTCTGCAAGGGTAGATTAGTGAAAAGATACAGCATCCAGATCCGGACAAAGTTTACTTACAGAAGCTGCTGTAAAACAGTTTCTTTCAATGATTCTATACAACGTAAAATGTCAACAGAAACCAATATTGATGTTCTAGCATTGATGTCCTGTGGTACTGATCAGAGACCTGTCTCTCAGTCTATATACTTCATTAGGATTTTGATCTATCTGTTTTTCTGAGTGGCCTGTCCAAAAACAACTAAAATGTTAACTAGACACCCAAAATCTATAGGGCTTCTTTTTTAAATATTTTTTTTTAAAAAAATGATTAAGGTATTCAATGATGTTTCATTAGTAGCAATGCAGTCAGCAGAACTCAAGCAGTGATTTCTTACTCCCACTGATTATTAATTTGAGAAAAAAGTGTTAATATGCCCTATTGTCCATAGTATTTTAATCCGATTCTTGCATTCATCTGGAGATCCTTAATTTTGGGATTTTTTTTCTGTGAATTCAGGTTGGTTGACCTGACAGAGATCGCCTATATAGGACAGTTAGTGTGGCTGCCCAGTTTCTTGGAGAAGGTTATCGAGCTAGGGAGGGCAAGGCCATGAAGGGATGTGAACACGACAATGATAATTTTAAATTCAAGGTGTTAGGGGACCTGGAGCCACTGTGGGTTAACAAGCACAGGGACGATGGGCAAGTGGGACCTGCTGCCAGATAGGATACGGGCAACAGGGTTTTGGATGAGATGAAGTTTATGGAAGGTGGAGGATGGGAGGCTGGCTAGGGAGGGCATTGGAATAGTCGAGGCTGGAGGTGATAAAGGCGTGGATAAGGTTTTTGGCAGTAGATGGGCCGAGACAGCGGCAGAGATGGGTGACGTTACAGAGGTGAAGGTAGGCGGTCTTTGTGATGGAAAGGAAATGGGGTCAGAAGCTCAGCTTGTAGTCAAATAGGACGTCAAGGTTACAAACCATCAGCTTCAAGCTGAGACGGTGGCAAGGGAGGAGGGAGGAATCAGTGGCAAGGATACGGAGTTTGTGGCGAAGTCACTGGCTTTGGTCTTCCCAACTGGAGGAAATTGCAGTTTATCCACGAATGGGCGTCGGACAAGCAGACCAGTAAGACTGAGGCAGTGAAGCGGTCAAGAGAGGTGGTGGAGAGGTAGAGCTGGGTGTTGTTAGCGTACATGTGAAACCTGACCCCACATCTTCAGATGATGTCGCCAAGGGGCAGCATGTAAATGAGGAAGAGCAGGGGATCAAAGATAAATCCTTGGGGTCTCCAGAGGTAACTTGGCGGGGGGAAGGCAGTGGTTGAGAACAAGGGTTTTAAAGGAGAGGTGAGGGGGTGGAACAAGATGAGGTGCTCGAAGGAGAAGGTGCCAGGAGTATGGAGAGAGACCAGACTGTAATTCGTTGATGAGGGCCACTGCGGCAGTTTGGGCAGAGCAGCTGATGCAACATATAAGGGCAGCTGGTGGAATGTATAGCCAGGCAGGGATGTTTCAGAAGGGACAAGGAGTCATCTCACATGAGCCAAGTTTCCATCGATATCAATGCAATTATTCACAACGAGGTCATGGATGGCAGGTGCAATGTTGGCTTCTGACCAACAATTAGATAACACATTTTGATAAACTTATTAGTTCTCTTGTTCACGGATATTTTTTATTTAAAGAAAGTCATATTTAGGTTGCACGATGTTGCTATGATACACACTGGAGGTTGTGAATTTTTAATTTGTAGCAGCTGTTCTTCCATTAGTCTTCATTAAAATCCACAAACATTTTGTAGATCTATTACTGTCTGCAGCGTAGAAAAATTGTAATTTCACTGAACATCCAATGAACTGTCAGAATGCTGGGAAATCAATAAAAATGATTCACAGTACGTGAGACTGAGAGACTCCCTCCAACTGTTGAGAGTGTTAATTAGCACCTCAGCAAATTAAAAAAAATGTACTATGCATTTCCCCAAAGAAACTTCCAGCCTTCTCCTGCAATATATCATAGCAACAGAGAGCAAATTAACTAAAAATTGAGGAACACAAAAAGAAATTTGTCTGCTTAAGCGCACCAGAGAGAGAAAACTATGATCAAAAAAGATGCACATTTATAACAAGCTGGCATTTAGTACTTTTTTCACTTCTGTCAAAGATAACTCAATCTGTCCCTCAGTTGGATGTAATTTCTGATGTGCTTTTCACAAATTATTAACCCAGTCCTGATAAGTATCAAGTTCTTCCAATATGCACATTTTCAAAACCAATTTTAATTCATTTTTACATAAATTCACTTTACAGATAACCCTGAAATGCATCCATCATTTCTTAGGCTGATAGCTGCTATAAACTGAGCATGTTGTTGGCTGATAACGGGTTTTACTGTAAGCCATGACAACAGAAAAGCTAGGTATGCCTCAACCAATAAGCTGTGGCACCACTCAAGCAACAAAGACTATTGTTCTACTTCCTGTAGCCATAGTTTTATTTCCCAGATAAGTATAAAGGACCAAAAAGCCTAATGCACAAAAGTAACAGTCACATTTTTAAACTACTGAATCATTTCACAAGATCAGAAAATAACTATGGATGAGGGAGGCTGTTTGGCCCATCAGTTTGTCCATCCATAAAGATCCTAAAGTTCCCCATGGCATAAGCCAATTGTACGTTAATTGATTCCAAGGTTTCCACCTTCACTAATTTATCCAGGAGCCCACTCCATGTACTGATCACTGAGTTTGAAGAAGAACATTCCTGCTATCAGTCTTTACTAGTTTAAACTTATCTCCCTTAGTGCTACTCTCTCATTTTAATTTAATTGTAAACAATTTTACAACACCAAGTTATAGTCCAGCAATTTTATTTGAAATTCACAAGCTTTCGGAGGCTTCCTCCTTCCTCAGGTGAATGTGGAAATTTAATTTTAATTTAAAGCACTGGATACAGCAAAGGCTATCAGCCCCGACCACATTCCAGCTGTAATGCTGAAGACTTGTGCTCCAGAACAAGCTGCGCCTCTAGCCAAACTGTTCCAGTACAGCTACAACACTGGCATCTACCCGACAATGTGGAAAATTGCCCAGGTATGTCCTGTCCACAAAAAGCAAGACACATCCAATCCGGCCAATTACCATCCCATCAGTCTACTCTCAGTCATCAGCAAAGTGATGGAAGGTGTCGACGACAGTGCTATCAAGCGGCACTTACTCACCAATAACCTGCTCACCGATGCTCAGTTTGGGTCCCCCCAGGACCACTCGGCTCCAGGCCTCATTACAGCCTTGGTCCAAACATGGACAAAAGAGCTGAATTCCAGAGGTGAGGTGAGAGTGACTACCCTTGACATCAGCGCAGCATTTGACCGAGTGTGGCACCAAGGAGCTCTAGTAAAATTGAAGTCAATGGGAATCAGGGGAAAACTATCCAGTGGCTGGAGTCATATCTAGCACAAAGGAAGATGGTAGTGGTTGTTGGAGGCCAATCATCTCAGCCCTAGGACATTGCTGCAGGAGTTCCTCAGGGCAGTGTCATGGGCCAAACCATCTTCAGCTGCTTCATCAATGACCTTCCCTCCATCATAAGGTCAGAAATGGGGATGTTCGCTGATGATTGTACAGTGTTCAGTTCCATTCGCAACCCCTCAGATAATGATGCAGTCCGTGCCCGCATTCAGCAAGACTTGGGCTGATAAGTAGCAAATAACATTCGCGCCAGACAAGTGCCAGGCAATGACCATCTCCAACAAGAGAGAGTCTAACCATCTCCCCTTGACATTCAACGGCATTACCATTACCGAATCCCCAACCATCAACATCTTGGGGGTCACCATTGACCAGAAACTTAACTGGACCAGCAAAATAAATACTGTGGCTACAAGAGCAGGTCAGAGGCTGGGTATTCTGCGGCGAGTGACTCACCTCCTGATTCCCCAAAGCCTTTCCACCATCTACAAGGCACAAGTCAGGAGTGTGATGGAATACTCTCCACTTGCCTGGATGAGTGCAGCTCCAACAACACTCAAGAAGCTCGACACCATCCAGGACAAAGCAGCCCACTTGATTGACACCCCATCCACCACCCTAAACATTCACTCCCTCCACAGGATGCACTGCAGCAACTCGCCAAGGCTTCATCGACTGCACCTCCCAAACCCGCGACCTCTACCACCTAGAAGGACAAGAGCAGCAGGTACATGGGAACAACACCACCTGCACGTTCCCCTCCAAGTCACACACCATCCCGACTTGGAAATATATCGCCGTTCCTTCATTGTCGCTAGGTCAAAATCCTGGAACTCCCTACCGAACAGCACCGTGGGAGAATCTTCACCACACGGACTGCAGCAGTTCAAGAAGGTAGCTCACCACCACCTTCTCAAGGGTAATTAGGGATGGGCAATAAATGCTAGCCTTGCCAGCGGCACCCACATCCCATGAACGAATAAAAAAAAACTCACACTTATACTCCACCTGCCCCCTTCTTGCCCACTCACGTAGTCTGTCTATAACTTTTGCAGACTCTGTGTCCTCCTCACAGCTTACTTTCCCACCTAGCTTTGTATCGTCAGCAAATTTGGATACATTACATGCAGTCCCTTCATCTAAGTCATTAAGGCCTTATGACAGCAACCAAACCCACATTTATTTAACTGTATGGGATATCAAAGGATGTATGTTTTATTTTTCTTTACATTGCCTCCAAATTCAAAGTAAAACTCAAGTATGCATTAAGGAGGGGGAAATTGGCCAGAGGTCCTGATACTGATCACTAGCAACCTCTCTTTGGAAGTTTGTATGTGGACATCAGGTGAGGGAGGGATCAAGCTTCTCATACCATGCCCTACTGGCATCCGCAGTCCATGCTCATGCAATGCAAAAGGTCATTTGGGCAAGACACAAAGGGAACTAGCATCTGTAAAACCATAACCCAGCAAGAAGTATTCAGGGAAGGAGAAAGGGTGAATATTTTTGCAGAAAAAGTAAAAACATCTCAAGCTTGTGTACATGTTGTTACATAAAAAATACATGCAGAAGGTATAATCCCAGAGATCGTCACTTACTGCATTTGTTTTTGTAATGTGAAAGCCGTGTAACGTTGGTACCTGTGAGTTAACTTACTATCCCCTATAAACTAACCGATGTCCAGAATTTATCGCAATTAATGAACAATTATATTTATTCTACAGTCATTTATCTTCTGGTCAAATCTCAAGCTCTTAAAATCCACTAATGAACGTTACATGTTGAAGACAACTTTAAACTGATCAATTCACACCCGTGAATTATTCATCTTGTGGGCAGTTAAATTAATCATGCATGCATTAGCAGCCAGTAAATAATGTTAATTTCCAGCAGCTAATCTTTACCAAGACAACCGAGAAATGCAGATTAAAAGACCAAAAACCTACCATGCAAAACTAGATCTAATTAATGGGGCTAGACATTTGTTATCTTAACAGCACTGTTTAAGGTCAACTACAGTGCACATCATCAAAGTGGTCATTTTTCCAAATGTTAGACACGAAGAAAAAAAATGTTATCAAGGCAAAGTTAAAATGTCAACCATAGCAAGCAAGAAAGAACATCCTTAATAATACTCTATAAAAATAAATTAAGGGGATATTCTACAAAAACAGGATACATGGTACGAATAAAGCCAACCAACTAAGACAAAAGTTGAAGTCACCAGTAGATTAGTTCACACTTTTAAAAAAAAAGTAATGGCCCAGAAATTGCTTCTAAAATAATGGTGAGCTCAATAGCGTGATTAGTGGCGAAACTGAAGAGCAAGTTCTGGCGACCGTACACGCACAATTAAACGCGGAAATCCAGAACTTGTTTTTCCTGGTTCACCAGTGATGTGATGACTCATGTTAAAGGGACCTCGCCGGCTGGAATCATTGGAATCAATGGACCAGCGTCAACTTGCTCTCCTGCCCAGTTGAAACTAAGTAATATTGCCAAAAGGTACACTCAAAAATATCAGCTCCAAACTAAGATTTAACGGCGTGGTAAGTCTTAATGACTGCCTATCAACCTCTCTGGCTTTGAAAATTAAATTTTAAAAATGTGGAGTCTTGTTGTGATTTTAAGAGTTGTTGGACATTCAAAAAAAAAATTTTTAATTTCATTTTTTAAAAAAAACTTTGTCTCTCTTATCTCTAACTTTTAATTCAATATTTCTTAACCTGTCTCTTTTGCTGTATCCAACTGCGTTTTCAAGGTTTTTAACCTTTCATTTCCTGGTTCTGACTCTTCGCGGCTCGTCAAAAATGCTGCACTCTGATTGGTCGAAGGGAGAGATCCTTTCGTGGCTCGCATGGTCCTAGTGCTACCGGAGTTAATGCTGGACTATTTTCAGCTTTGAACTAGAGGAACTTCACGCATTAAAGATCGCGTTAAGTTTGTGGGTGAGAATAAATCAATGGAATGGCGGGTGCCCTTCATTCGCTGCTTGGAGCAATTTCTGGGCCATTGTACACAAATGGAAAGCGACACATTCTATTTATTCCATGTGGGAAATTGTGTTACATGTCCTTTTGTAAATTCCTCCACCTCTCCACTTTCAAAAACCTCTAAAATAAAAAAAAAATTCTTTACTTCCACTTTGCCTTTGGCACCCACAATCTTTCCATTATCCCCTTCTTCCCTTCTACGTGGCATCCACAGTTATTCCTCTGTAAACTGTGTGAGCAGCACTATAGAAAAGCAAGATGCTCCTTCGCACAGGAATACCAGGAGAGTCCACGACAGATTACCTACCAATCGCTCGGTGTAGCCGCCTTGTGGATGTATTTTAGTATCATGGAGGGAAGATCAAAGCAAGAAGTTGTGAAGGAGGGTTTTCCAGTGAATGAAAACACTAGTGGAATCTTAACCCCCTTCTCCCCCCAATTCCCATTTCCAAAAAACAATTTCTAATGTACAGCAAAGACTGAAAAACAACCTCAGCCAACCGGCCCACAAAAAGAGAAAGAATAAACACCACCCCAATGATTCTGACCATTGAATGATTCCGACCACTGAATGATTCCACTCAATGGAATTGATTTTAACCTTTGGGCAGCCGACTGGCAGAGCGAGCCACCAGCCCGCCCGGTCCAGCAGCGAAGAGGCCAGAGTCATTTTTAGACCTGGGCCTCATTTAAATAGGAGCCGTCAGCTGCAGGCGTCAAATGGGCAGATCGCCGGATTTAGGCAGCAACGACCCAGATTATTCGTGGCTCTCTGAGGAGCACTCCTGCTCCACAAAAGGTCATTTAAAACTTGTCTTTTCAGGGCCTCTTCGTTTCTATCACCAACGAAGCTGGTCAGATAGTGCACAGGGCACGCTCCAATAACCTCTATCCTAAAATTGCAATCAGGGTCCCATGTATGGGTTTCGGTCGCCTCGCGGTAGGCTACTGTGAAAGGGGCAGCCAGCCAATCTGCGGCGTTAACACTCCAGTAAATCTACCAACCTCATTTTGAGGCCGTTACCGCTTCGTGATTTCGCAAGTTAAAATTGACCCCAATGAAAGTATACACAGTGCCAAGAAGGAGTTTGTGAACAGAGATATCTTGCAATTAAATTCTTAAAAGTAATACCAGGAAAATGCTAATGGATAAGTGCTTACTGGTAGTGTTTACTTATATAGCTACCTTTCCCTTTCTACCTAGCCATATCTGGCTTATGCTGTCTCTTTTAACTAAAATGTTAACAATTGAGAAAATGAAACTATACATGAAAAATCAATTCTGCATCATTTCCAAATATCTTGGAAAAAGACTAAAATCTCTTTACACAATGAGAAGAATTGTGTGTCAGCCTGCCAGCCAACTGACAGAATCCTACTAACATGAAATGAGAAATCTGGCACATGCTCAAATTGCAACATCTCCCTGAAGGTAGTAAGTGTGATACTGGATCAAAATTTCAACTTCAAGCCCAGACTTTTGGGAAAGGCTGAGACCTTCATGTAAAATATTAATAAAGCTATTCAAAACACAAGACAACTTTACAGCTAAAGTTTATGTTATAAACCTTAGTTTTAGTCCATACTCGCCAGGTTGAGAGCAAAAAAAGGTCGTACTTTTTAAAAATTTTGAATGATTTGATTGTTTTGCCTTCTTTCAAAGAGTTGTGCATCTGATCAAATTATAATTAACAAATTTGAATCACAATTTATAAATTTGCATATCAAGCAAACTTCTGGAAAAAAAATTGAGCACAAATTAACTGGGAGAATTTTAATATCAAGTATTTGAATAAATTGAAAATAAATTTGCATACAAGAAATGTGCTGCCCAGCTGTTGCAACAAAATGCAACACGTGTGTAACAAAAACAGGCACTAAATGTGCATTTTGATATTATTAGTGAACCACTGAAAATGGTAAATCAAAGAACGAGCTGTCGTGTAGGAAGAGGAACATTACACCTTGCTAAATAGACTTGGGTGCAGGGTCCCTTTAAGGGTAATCACTCTGCATTCTCGAAATGAATAGTGGTTCGGTTTGAGATGATGTGAAGATCAGAACATTGGCCTTGTTTGATTGACAAGCCAATTAAGAATGTTGAAACGTTGTCAAACTGATATATTCTTCAAGAGCTGGAACTGAAAAATACAGTATTTTAAAACTGTTTTGTATCAGTAGGAAGCAAGCCCAGGATACAGAGGAAGCAGCTCATGCCAGCCTACAACAGGACTTGGATAACATCCAGGCTTGGACTGACAAACGGCCGGTAACATTTGCACCATCTAAGTGCCGGGTAATGACCACCTTGGCCTTCAACGGCACCATACTGCTGAGTCCTTCACCATCAATATCTTGGGGGTCACTATTGACCAGAAGCTGAAACGGAGCAGCTAAATCAACACTTCGGCTACAAGAGCTGGGCAGAGGTTAGGTACTGAGACAAGTGACTCCCCACCAAACCCCTCAAAGCCTCGCCACCATTGACAAGGCTCAAGTCAGGAATGTGATGGAATACTCACTACTCACATGGAAGGGTGCAGCTATAACACTCAAAGTTCATCATCCAAGACAGAGCAGTTCAATTTGACTGATGCGTTCAATATCCACCCCCTCCAACACAGGTGCACTATGGCTGCAATATGTACAGCCTATAGGAAGCATTATTAAAATTTACCAAGAGTTACGCCGACAGCACTTCTACTATTGAGAAGGACACATGAGAATACCATCATCATCTCCAAGTCACACACAACCCTAACTTGGACATATATCGCTATTCCTTCATCGTCACTAGTTCAAGATCCTGAATGCCCTACATAGCACCATTGTGGGAGCACCACCACTATAAGGACTGCAGCAGTTCAAGAAGGCGCACCACCACCTTCTCAAGACAACCGTGGATGGGCAATAAATGCTGCCTTGCCACCACTGCCCACATCTGGAGAACATTTTTTTTTAAAGATAGGAAAGATGTTCCAGGTAGGTAAGTTGCAGGAATTGTGTGTATCTGCATACGGATTGGAAGTCTTGAGAGAGTGTTCCTCGGATTTAGCAGCATTATGAGCAGGGGTCATGGCCTGTGGGAGCATTGCAAAGTGAGAGATTTTCTGGGAAAACCAGGAAAGGGTGGGCAGCAGCTGCAACATGTGGGACCAGAGAGGGAAGTAATGATGCTTGGAAGCACTGCAAAAGGGGTACCAGTATCTGATAGAAGTGGGAGATGGTGACAGAATATGGGAGGAATGAGAGAGAGATCCCAAAATGTGGGAGTACTGGGAGAAGGTTGCGGGATGTTGCAACGTGGGATCGTAACTTGGGGCATGGCAGCAACCGGGCATGGTAACGTGGCGTGGGCGCATTAGGGGAGGGCGAGTTGCTGACTGTGGGAATCCTGGGAGGGGAATCCTGGGGGACGAGAACATAGAGAGGGCTTTCGTAGGGTGCCGCTAAAAATAGCAGAGTTAGGGGTTTTCTGGAGGGAGTGTGAGGAGGGCAGACCTGTCCGAGAGTGTGGGGGGGGGGGGGGGGGGGGGCGGGGTGGAGGAGGCTTGAATACTCAGTGGGGACAAGAGGTGGCAGATGGGGAAGATGGAAAGGATGCTCCAGGCAGTAGGGTGGGAGTGGTAAAAGGCAGCAGGAACGTGTGGTGAGCGAAAGCGTAAGGAAGGTAGGGGTGATTAGGATCGGAATGGGGAGGAAGATAATGAAGAACTAATTCTCTTCACTTCACGCAAGTGTGGAAAAGGGTTCCACAGCACTCCAGGCAAACCTCTTTTTAAAAAATAATTAAACAGCAGTATTTATTTTAAATAGTACAACTTTCCCCAATGCCGTGCAGCTGAAGCCTTGGACTTCAGCTTGGGACAATGGCACGAGAGAAGTGGGTAGGAGAGGACAACAGCGGAGATACACAGTAAGAGGTCAAAAGGTCCAATTTTAGAAACTTCAAGATGTGGACAACAGCACCACTTATTTTGGAAATGAAACTGGAAGGACTCATGCAACAGGAATGTGATGGAATACTCACTACTCACATGGAAGGGTGCATGCAACAGGTAAACATGCAACAGTGTCACCTACCTTGGATAGAACACAACCAAAGAGACATTTAATCGTAACCAAAAAGTGTGATAGAAAATAGTACAACAGGAAAAGTGAGACAGGAAATGTGGCACTTAAATGGGGTGCACGGAAACTGTGATCTGTTAAAACCGATGTAGATAGTAAATTCTGTACATAATTACCTACACTAAGGATATTTGTAAAAGTTGAATTACACGGGTGGCATAGTGGACATGGAGCTCCAGTGTGCACTCCCAGTGAGTGGTTGGACATGGGCTCACCATGCACTTCTCCTATTACCAAATGCAGTATCACTGTGGGAAATTGCTCAGGAGATTTAAAGCAGCTGCTTCTTAACATATAGGTAAAGAAGAGTCATCTCCTCCATGTTTGGGACCTGGTGACTACTTGAGTGCAGCATTAGCAGAAGCCTGGGAGGGGGTTGCCTACTTGTTATCTCAGGATGGGACATAAAGGAGAACACTATTTGGGGAAAAAAGAAAGAAACAGGGCATCTTTGAACAAAACACCCTAGCAACTCCACTATGCCACCCATGTAATTCAGCTTTTAAAAATATCCTTAGTGTAGGTAATTATATACATAATATACTTAATCTATACCTGTTTTAACAGATCAACATTTCCGTGCACCCCATTTAAGTGCCACATTTCCTGTCTCGCTTTTTCTGTTGCACTATTTTCTGTCACACTTTGTGCTTTCTCTGGTTAAATAAACTGACAGTTACAACTGAGCCTATTGTCTCTCTCCTGTACTGCCTGTAAAACATAGCTGGACAGCAGGTGAATAGAATAATACACCTAATGTCTCCTCAGGCCATCCAAAATTAAAATGACAGTTCCTCCACTTTTAAACAGTGGAGGATGGTGAATTTCTGTGATTAAACTATGCCTCGGGAACAATGCTTCTTTGAATCACCTCGGTTAAAATTTAACATTTCTGCACTGCTTATTAAAATACTATGTATAGAAATACATGAGCAACAATTTTTAAAAATGAAAGATTATTTGAAGGGAGGAGGAAGAAGAGTTGCTCAATTTTCTCACCTCCTCTCCTGAAGGCCACGACTCTTACTGGGATAAATTTATACGGCCAAAGTGGCTACTCTTCCTATATGGGATGATGTGGAGATGCCGGTGATGGACTGGGGTTGACAATTGTAAACAATTTTACAACACCAAGTTATAGTCCAGCAATTTTATTTTAAATTCACAAGCTTTCGGAGGCTTCCCCCATCGTTCACCTGACGAAGGGGGAAGCCTCCGAAAGCTTGTGAATTTAAAATAAAATTGCTGGACTATAACTTGGTGTTGTAAAATTGTTTACAATTATATGGGATGAAACAGTGAATGTCAGTGAGCCATTTGACCAAATGGAGCATGTCAATCCGCCTATTTCTGACCTCACTAAATATCTGATACAAGCACATGAGCACTTTCCAGCAGGAATTACTGCACAAAGAATAAGGATTGGGAGCCCTGGCAGATTTTTTTTCTCCTTTCCTAGCCCATAGACGCCAAGGTCAATTTTAGCACCTCAATTGCTGCCCCAGCTTAGATCAAATGGACAACTATTCACTTTGAACTAAAATATGCTTTGAATAGGTAGTTTAAGCAAAATCTTTCTTCTGGAGAGAAGCTGGCTCGAAGGAACTGCTAGGTCCCGCAGTATGTAGGAATATAATCATTTACCTCGTGAGCCTTCACTTAGTGTCATTTCAATTGTATATATTTACTCTCCCTTTCAATACAGGAAGGGATACCAAAAACTAAATCATATACACCAAAGATAGGTTAGCCTAGATCAGGATGAATGTTTCCGAATTTCTAAAATTTAATCCAGGAAGACGTTTCTTTTTAACATGAGAAGCAATAAAAAAGCCACTGAATTACCTAATCATGCAGTGTTCCTCTAAAACTGTTAAAAGTTTCCAGGACAGAAATTAACTAGAATATTGTTGAGATGCAGCTAAACGTAGGTAATTTCACTCGTTATTTTTTTAGCCTGTCATTCAAAAGCATAGGAGCAGCTTTCACCATAGCACAAGGATGTCACCATTTTCCTACATACTGTTAGGAGATGATGTACAGCACATATATAGATCACAGCACTATTCATTGAACTGTGAATTAAAGATCACATCTGCACCACTGGGTTAATTTAATAGTGAGACTGCTGCACCAAATTCTCTGTTGTTTTGTCACAGTCAGTATCATGAGAATAAAAGGAGCAATACATTCCACTTCTATTGAAAACTGCTTAATACCTGAGTACCAGGGGAGGGGAATTTCTATTTGACACATTTTCATAGAATCATACAGCACAGAAGGCGGCCATTCAGCCCATCGTGCCTGTGCCGGCCCTTCGAGAGAGCTATCCAATTAGTCCCAATCCCCTGTTCTTTCCCCGTAACCATGCAAATTTTTCCTTTTCAAATATATATTCAGTTCCCTTTTGAAAGTTACTATTGAATCTGCTTACACTACCCTTTCAGGCAGTGCATTCCAGATCACAATATTAAAAAAAATTCTCCTTATCTCCCCACTGGTTCTTTTGCCAATTATCTTAAATCTGTGTCCTCTGGTTACCAACCGTCCTGCCTGTGAAAATACTTTCTCCTTATTTAATCATGTATCAAATCTCTAATAATTTTGAATACCTCTATTAAATTTCCCCTTAACCTTCTCTGCTGCAAGGAGAACAATCCCAGCTTTTTTAATCTCACCACATAACTGAAGTCCCTCACCCTTGGTATCATTCTGGTAAATCATTCAGCCCAATGTCGGTAGTGGGGAAACTTTTGGAGACAATAATCTGGGACAAAATTAATCGGCACTTGGAAAAGTATGGGCAAATAAATGAAAGTCAGCACGGGTTTGTTAAAGGAAAATCGTGTTTGACTAACTTGATTGAGTTCTTTGATGAAGTAACAGAGAGTGTTGATGAGGGTAGTGCAGTTGATATTGCGTATTTGAACTTTCAAAAGGCATTTGATAAAGTACCACATAATAGACTTGTTAGCAAAATTAAAGCCCATGGAATTAAAGGGATAGTAGCAGCATGGATACAAAATTGGCTAAGGGACAGAAAGCAGAGAGTAGTGGTGAACAGTTGTTTTTCAGACTGGAGGGAAGTATACAGTGGTATTCCCCAGGCGTCAGTATTAGGACCACTGCTCTTTTCGATATATATTAATAACCTGGACTTGGGTATACAGGATATAATTTCAAAGTCTGCAGATGACATGAAATTCAGAAATGTAGTAAACAACGTGGAGGATAGTAACAGACCTCAGGGGGACATAGACAGATTGGTGAAATGGGCAGACATATGGCAGATGAAATTTAATGCAGAGAGGTGTGAAGTGATAGATTTTGATAGGAAGAATGAGGAGAGGTATTATAAACTGAAGGGTACAATTTAAAGTTCTAGATTTTCATATAGAATATGTGAAACAAACTTTGAAATTTTCAGGAATAGCATTATGCATAACTGAACATATTTGAATGATTAACATATGTCAGCCTTCTGAACTAGCTTTACATGCAGGTATTTAGGTTATTTGTGTCCCACCAGTAATCTCGTACAAGTTGAATTTTTACAATGTAAACAAACTCAATAGAGGACATGTGGATTTATCCTTCCTGTTCAATTCTTGACATGAAAACACAGATGTTTGGGAGCACACTGTTTACTCTTTCCACAAAATCCAATTTCCATCTACAAACAACTGCAACATGGCTACCAAAGCAGCAGCAAAGCGTGACTTCAGCACAAGTACACCATTGGAACAGCAAGAAATTCCTGTTAACACTAAAAATCAAAAGAAGGAAAAAAGAGAAAAATGTGATTTTATACAACCAGAAACAAATGAACGTTACTGCATTTGTTGCAGAAAGAACATGCAGAATTCTCTGGAAAATTCTACCTAAATAAATGCTCTACAGACTCCAAAGTTACCAGTATTCACTGGTGTTTATCCAGTGTGTAAAATTCACTTTATAAATATGACAAATGCTAACCATCTGGTAATCACCTAAATGATTTAAAGCAATTAATATTTAACTTGTATCTAGACTTGCAACAACATCAGATTAGTTAAATAAGAATGTTAAAGGAATGCTTCAAGGTAACGTCCTATTGTAATCTATTGAATGTGTGTGCATAACCTTCCCGCCCCAAAAAAACACACAAAGGTGTAATAAGAAAAAAATCAAACTGGTTTCCTGACAGAAACTAGCATTACTGAATATTTTTTTAAGGCTGGGCACAAGCATAAAATTTTAACACTCTTCCACTGCCTGACTTGTCCAGTGAAAGCAACAAGCAATTGCAATTTTATATTTTACTGTCCAGGCTTGGAAGCGGCAAGATGTGAAGATTCTGGCCAATAGTTCAGCTATCACAGGGCTATATATAAATGCAAGGAGCCAGCTGTACTAATTATTCTGATATAAAGCAGAATGATTTGAGTCCAACACCAGCACTAATATAAAAGATAAGGCCTTTTGTAGGACCGTATTATTAAAACTCTAACAAAAAAAACTGTTCCCACCAACATATCAGAGGTAATTTATTTTGAGCTAAACTTTGTTATTTCCTATTACTGGAGATTTATACTGACACTCCTGAGCTCATCAGGCAGGCTACTTAAGACAGTGATTAAGCATCCTGAGTCAGCTGCCAAGGGTTTCTCTTTTTCAATTAAATTATAAATTATGTCAATAAGTGGTTTGGCTAACTTGTCATTTAATTGCATCTGGAATGTTACTTTCCATCTTTAAAATACAGCACAAACACTTCTATAAAGTAGAACACTAAGGAATTTCTAAATGACTGATTACTTAAACAACAAATATAGGTTGGTGATTGGTATTTTTGCAATGACATTTCAGATTGTTGCTATCTTCCCATCCAGTTATCGAAGGAATTAAGTCAGTGCTGATGTACATTTAATGACAGATATGTGAATTCACTACTAATGCATTTAACTTGTATTATAAAGTTTCGCATATTGATAAATGCAAGAAACAATTATTTAAGTATGAAAATGATAGACTGCTTACTTTGGAACATAGGAATTGCTAGACAAAAAAAGACCAAGGTCCATTTAGTTTACCTTCTATCATCCTGGTAGTCGCATGATACAACAAAAATGGAGTTGTTGACTAATCATAGCAATCAATCTCTATGAATTAGTCTATAACAGACCCAGACATGACATGAGGAAAATCCCTGTGGTGGAGAGCTTGGGAACCATAGGTCCAAAGTTACCTGATCCTTCCAAGCATGTTATACTTACCACATCATGTCTCAAAGTACTCATACACTGTAGCTCAAAATTTTATTTTCTGAAAGAAATCTACCTAATTTGCATTTGAATGTATCAGTACTATCCCCTTTCATCATCTAGGGAGCCTGTTGCATAGATTGTCCATTCACTCATTGAAATATTGTTTCCGTAGATCAGTTTAGAATTTACCCCCATCAAGCACATGCATGTCCTCTGATTCTACTGTTCTAGACAAGGTGAAATAGCTCGTCATGGTCTACATTAGCAAGTCCCTTTCGAATCCTAAAAACAGTAATTATATCACCTCTCCACCTTCTCCTTTTCAGTGAGACCATGTCCAATTTACATAATTGCTCCTCATAATCTAATCCCTCCATCGCCAAAATTGGCAGTCTTTCTCATTCTTGAAATGTAGTTGGAACACTGACCCAGAGCTCCCCTAATGGTTTAGTGGGTAAAATACATTGTTTGGTGTGATACTGAACCATATAGACCAGGATCAGTCTCTGGTCTGTGCCGAGATTGATGACTTTAACTGTGGCAGTAGTGGAAGCACAAGGGTTGATCTCATTGCCCTCTGAGGTTGTTGGGGGCATGGGGTTGAGGGGGAGTAAGTTTAAAACAAAAATCAAGGTTTACACTCATGATTGCTATCTAGAAACTATGTCTTGTAAAGACATGATTTGGCAGGACTGTGACATTAACCAAAGTCAAAGTCAAACAGCCCAGCAACAATAATTGTTTACACTCAGACATTAAGAATGGACTTGAGTGAGGTATCAAAAGGTTACCAACAGCTATGGAATTATATTAATTGGACTGCAGTGTTCATTCTTGGGAACTTGGCCAACTGTTCAATATGTTGTTCTGTTTTGGCCCCCTCCCTCTTATGTTCTGGGAAAAGAAAAATGCTGTAGTTTGGTGGTAGGAAAAACTGGTATATAGTCTTCTGTGGAGGGAATGGTTTCAAAAGAAAGTTTTCACAGACAGGGCACTGGGCGACCATGTTCTTGGAAGAGAAAAGATTGAAGCCAAAGAATCTTCTGAGGACAACTCCACTTCCTTAAGACGACAGGAGAGGTAAATAGTTCTGGCAAGGTAATCCTCCCAGAATTGCCTTGAATTTTTTTTTGCTTAATTCTCTCCAAATCAAATTTTTTCTTCTTTAGATACTTTGGCAGAAAACATGTATGAAGGATATCGCCAATGTTGGATGCTGTATTTGAAAAATGGTCTTAGGATATCTGACAGAAACACAGACCAAAATAAATTATAGGAGAATCAGAGAATCATTAGAACAATGATGCCAAGGTCCAGTCTGTTATCTAACAATCTAATTTAGAGACGTAAATAAAGTCAAATTCATCTAGCTCAGTTGTTTCAATTTCAAAAAGAGAGTCATTTTTGTACTTACCTCAGAATTTTAACCTTTTGAGCAACAATAGGTACAGCAAAATTCAAGTTTTAATGTGACAGCCATTTTTATTTATTTATATTTATTTACCTTCACATTTTTATAACTAATAATGTAACCTATAAATTAAATTATATATACTTTAAATGCCTCCCGAGTCCTACCATCCATTTTTAAACATTGAAAACAACAAACCTCTGATTGGCTGAAAGCCGTCTCCCAAAGGCTATTTTTTTCAGCCACTGGGGTCATAAAATGTTATATACAGTAACGTACGTAGTACTGGCACCAATATTTTGTGCAATTTTTCCTTTTTAAATTATGGACCAAATGAGCATTTTAATAAATTTGACAATGTAACATTCCATCTTCAACACTAAAATAGTATTTTTCTTAA
The DNA here is from genome assembly GCF_035084215.1 of Heptranchias perlo. NCBI lineage: Eukaryota > Metazoa > Chordata > Chondrichthyes > Hexanchiformes > Hexanchidae > Heptranchias > Heptranchias perlo. Next base: position 97,789,502 of record NC_090329.1, on the reverse strand, counting down.
CTATAAAAATGTTTTCAATAGTACAAAGCTCTGCTTTGTTGCATTTATTCAAGTTTATTTGTAATGTTAACTTAATACTTTAGCCCACTCTGCATGGATCAATGCTGATGAACAATCTTATGCCGCATTACAAATTAAGTTCTCTGCACGGAAAGCTGCATTTGTACATGTTTTTTTCCCTACAGTATCAAAATGGAAGAAATAGTTTGCACACAGAACACTGGCTGTGTGTACAAACTGTAATAATCATTATTATGCACAGCAGGTTCTGATAAATTCAAGAAAAGGGTGTGTGTAAGATCTGTGATGGTTAACTTTTTGAGAAGTTCTGAGATATAGCCTACATAAACTGTAGGAAGTAATGATTGATTATGATAAAGCTTTGTACTGCACTGTGAACCTTATTTAATTATTAATTCAAATATTGTTCTTTCTATTGTAATAGGTTACATTATCACTTTTTATTTAGATTAAAAGAACAAAGATCTTGAGAAGTTGATTCTATAGAAATACTCAATGTAAAAAAACTTATAAAAAATATGCAATTATGGAACTTAATGTAGAACAGCATTTGATGAACACAGCCTGTAAGACAAGCACTTCAAAAGAGAATACTGATGTGGATGAACTCTGGTTACACAAAGCAAGTGGATTCCCACAGAGCACATCCACTAGCAAGTGTTAATATCAATGTAATTGGTCTCCCTCCAATCAACTTTCAAAACAAATTCAGTAAAGAACTCGGTGCCTGCTGTTTATGAAACATGCCAATTAGACTGACATCTGTGCTTTAGAGCAGAATCCGGAATGGCCCTTATGTCCTGCTGGTTTCTCTTAAAAGCGAGTGAAGATCTATTCAAACATCAGTGGAAAGGCAGTTGCCATCAAAATGCAGATTTGTTGTCAGCTTCTGGATGTCCAATAGTTTTCCCAATGCCTAGAGGAAAGCAACTTGGTGAAAAGAAAATGCCAACACCCAGTAGCTATATTGAGTTGGGACTTATAATTCTCATGTTGCTCTACTGGGTGAGGATCAAAGATTCACCTTGCAAAAACAGACAAATACTGATCTGTACCTGTATAGTGTTTTCAAGATAACGCATCCATCTTCTAGCATGATGGGTGTACCAGGTTGCTCATCCATACAGTAGGCATCTCTGAAACTAGTATATGTACTGCACATAGGGTTATGGGAAAAAGACCAAATGCGACAGTCTTTATCGAGTTGGAGGCCATCCACATTTACAGGTAATGCAGATCTCAACCCACTTGTATCTTGTCCCAAAATAAAACAGAACTCATCATAGCATCCTATTTGAGAGAGAAGTTTGTAACCAATGAATGCTGATTAGGGACTGAAAGCATTGATCAAAGAGTGGTATCTTGGATTTGTGCTATCTTACTTTATAAAAAGACAATAATAGGAATTACTTGATGTTTGTGTTGGTCAAAGGGAAAAATCTTAATGCTGATGAATTGAAACACTTCCACTTCTGGCACCAGTATCAAGCACTCCAAGGTCAGGAAAAGGATGGACTAGATGCAGAGTAAAGATCCTGCTGAACTGCTCCAACATGTTTTAACTCAAACATCAGAAGAGAAACTTTACCATGTCAGTATACCATCATATGCAATGCAGTCTCATCCTCCTGACTCCACAGAATGTAAACATTGGAAAGTTCATGGTATTGCTTGAGCTTAAAAACATCACATAAGCTATCCTGAACTTTGAGACTTCAGAAATTCACAAGAAGGCAAGACATGTAAGCATGGCAAGTTACAGAAAAAGCCTTTCTACAGTTAATAAAAATGTTGAGGTCTCATCTTAGTATAGATCAATAATCTGGCTTAAAATTAAAAGTCAAGCTGAAGCAGAAAATAAGCCAAGGGATAACACTTTCGTTATAAAGTATTTCTCCACGTTCCATTTAAAACAAAATTCAACATATCTCCCACCAGTTTAGAGGCATTTTGGTCTTAGCAGGTATGTCCTGAATACTGGTGTGGGAGAGGGTTCCTCTGGGGAATGCAGCCAGAGCCACATCCACAACACATGGATGCTCAACTGTACGGGGGGGGGTGGGGGGGGGGGTAAGGAGAAAGGACAGGAGAGCAATGGTGACAGGGGACTCTATAGTTAGTGGAGCAGACAGGCATTTCTGTGGCCGCAGACATGATTCCAGGGTGGTATGTTGCCTCCCTGGTGCCAGGGTCAAGGATGTCACTGAGCGGCTGCAGAACATTCTTGTTGGGCTGGGTGGGGGGGGGGGGGTGGTGAACAACCAGAGGTCATGGTCCATATCAGTACCAATGACATAGGTAGAAAAGAGGGATGAGGTCCTGCAGGTAGATTTTAAGGAGTTAGGAAAGAGATTAACAAGCAGGACCTCAAAAGGTAGTAATCTCTGGATTACTCCTGGTGCCACGCGCTAGCGAGTATAGAAATTGGAGGATACGGCAGATGAATACGTGGCTGGAGAGATGGTGTAGGTGGGAGGGCTTTAGATTCCTGGGGTACTGGGACCAGTTCTGGGGAAGATGGGACCTTTCTCAGGCCAGACAGGTTGCACCTCAATGGAGCTGGGACCAACGTCCTTGCAGGGAGGTTCGCTAGTGCTGTGGGGTGAGGGGGGTTCAAATTAATTTGGCGGGAGGATGGGCACCAGGATGTAGCAATGGAAAGGAGAAACAAGGGGCACAAAGGATCGGGGGAAACAGATAGCACTACAGCAAGTAATAGTACAATATTAGGTGGGATCAGACTAAGAGAGAGTACAAGAAAGTCTAAGACTGGTTTGCAGTGCATGTGTGCAAATGTACAAAGCATGGTAAACAAGGTTGGTGAGCTGCAGGCATAAATAGCCACATGGGAATACAACGTTGTGGCGATAAGAGAGACCTGGCTCAAAAAAGGGCAGGATTGGGTACTAAATATTCCTGGATACAAGGTGTTCAGGAAAGATCGGGAAGGAAAGAAAGGAGGGGGGGGGGGGGAGGTGGCAGTATTGATTAAGGAGAATATTGCTGTACTGGAGAGAGGATGTCCTGGAGGGGTCAAGGACAGAATCTATTTGGTTAGAGTTAAGAAATAAAAGAGGTGCCATTACACTACTGGGTGTTTTCTATAGGCCTCCAACTAGCAGGAAGGATATAGAGGAGCAAATATGCAGGGAAATTACAGAGAGGTGCAAAAGCTATAGAGTAGTGATAACTGGGGACTTCAACTATCCTAATACAGACTGGGAGAATAATAATAAGGAGCACAGAGGGGGAGGAATTTCTGAAATGTGTTCAGGATAATTTTCTTAACCAGTGCATTCTTGGCCCAACGAGGAAGGAGGCATTGCTGGACTTGGTTCTAGGGAATAAGGCGGGCCAAGTGGAGCAAGTATCAGTGGGGGAGGATTTAGGGAGCAGCGATTATAGTATCATCAGGTTTAAAATAGCTATGGAAATGGACACAGACCACTCTAAAGTAAAAATACTCAATTGCAGGAGGGCCAATTTCAATGGGATGAGAACGGAACAGGGCCGGATAAATTGGAATCAAAGTTTGACAGGCAAAACTGTAACTGAACAGTGGGCGGCCTTTAATGAGATGGTTCGGGTACAGTTGAGGCGCATTCCCACAACACAGAAAGGTAGGGCAACTAAAGCCAGAGCTCCCTGAATGACGAGAGAGTGAGTGAGTAAGATGAAATGGAGAAAAAGGGGTGTATGACAGATGTCAGGTTGATAACACAAGTGAGAACCAGGCAGAATATAGAAAGTTCAGAGGGAGAGCGAAAAAGGAAATAAGAGAGGCAAAGAAAGAGTATGAGAATAGACTGGCAAAGGGAATCCAAAAGTCTTCTGCAGGCATGTAAACAGTAAACAGGTAGTAAGAGGAGGGGTGGGGCCTATTAGGGACCATAAAGGAGATTTACTCATGGATGCAGAGGGGATGGCTGCGGTACTAAATGAGTACTTTGCATCTGTCTTTACCAAGGAAGAAGACGCTGCCAGAGTCTCAGTAAAGGAAGATATAGTTGAGATACTGGATGGGCTAAAAATTGATAGAGGGATTTGAAAGGCTAGCTGTACTTAAAGTAGATAAGTTACCCGGTCCGGATGGGATGCATCCTAGATTGCTGAGGGAAACAAGAGGGGAAATTGCGGAGGTACTGGCCATAATCTTCCAAACATCCGTAGATGCGGGGATGGTGCCAGAGGACTGGAGAATTGCAAATGTTATACCCTTGTTCAAACATGGGTGTAAGGATAAACCCAGCAATAGGTCAGTCAGTTTAACCTCAGTGGTGGGGAAACTTTTAGAAATGACAATCCGGAACAGAATTAACAGTCACTTGGATGAATGTAGATTGATTAGGGAAAGCCAGCACAGATTTGTTAAAGGTAAGTCATGTTTAACCTGATAGAATTTTTTGATGAGGTAACAGAGAGGGCAGATGAGGACAATGCAGTTGATGTGGTGTATATAGATTTTCAAAAGGCGTCCGATAAAGTGCCACATGGTTATCATCAAAATTGCGGCCCATGGAATAAAGGGGGCAGTAGCAACATAGATACAGAATTGGCTAAGGGACAGGAAACAGAGAGTAATGGTGAACGGTTGTTTTTCGGACTGGAGGGAGGGGTACAGTGGTGTTCCCCAGGGGCCGGTGCTGGGACCACTGCTTTTCTTGATATATATTAATGACTTGGATTTGGGTGCACAAGGCACAATTTCAAAATTTGCAGATGACACAAAACTTGGAAGGATAGTAAACAGTGAGGAGGAAAGTGATAGACTTCAAGAGGATATAGACAGACTGGTGGCATGGGCGGACATGTGGCAGATGAAATTTAACACAGAAAAATGTAAAGTGTTACATTTCGGTAGGAAGAATGAGGAGAGGCAATATAAACTGGAGGACATAACTCTAAAAGGGGTACAGGAACAGAGAGATTTGGGGGTACATGTGCACAAATCGTTGAAAGTGGCAGGGCAGATTGAAAAAGCAGTTAAAAAAGCATACGGGATCCTGGGCTTTATAAATAGATGCATTAGAGTACAAAAGTATGGAAGTTATGATGAACCTTTATAAAACACTGGTTCGGCCACAGTTGGAGTATTGTGTCCAGTTCTGGGCATCGCACTTTAATAAAGATGTGAAGGCCTTAGAGAGAGTGCAGAAGAGATTTACTAGAATGATTCCAGAGATGAGGGACTTTAGTTACGTGGATAGACTGGAGAAGCTGGGGTTATTTTCCTTGGAACAGAGACGGTTATGAGAAGATTTGATAGAGGTATTCAAAATCATGATGGGTCTAGACAGAGTAGACAGAGACAAACTGTTCCCATTGGCAGAAAGGTCAAGGACCAGAGGACATAGATTTAAGGTGCAGTCAGAGAAGCTTGGGACAGAAGGATCCAAAATGGTGAATTTCTATGATGCACAGGATGCACTGCAGCAACTCGCCAAGCCTTCTTCGACAGCACCTCCCAAACTCGCGACCTCTACCACCTAGAAGGACAAGAGCAGCAGGTACATGGGAACAACACCACCTGCAAGTTCCCCTCCAAGTCACACACCATCCCGACTTGGAAATATATCGCCGTTCCTTCATCGTCGCTGGGCCAAAATCCTGGAACTCCCTTCCTAACAGCACTGTGGGAGAACATTCACCACACGGACTGCAGCGGTTCAAGAAGGCGGCTCACCACCACCTTCTCAAGGGCAATTAGGGATGGGCAATAAATGCCGGCCTCGCCAGCAACACCCACATCCCATGAACGAATAAATTAAAAAAAACTAAAAATGTATGATTCAAATCAAGATATTTTCCAGCATGCATTGTGAAAGGTACTTTGTAGAAATCATACTCCCCCATAACTTTTCTTGCACTTTTAAGGAAGCCAATTTTCAAGCTCCCAGGTTCTTCTGGGCTGGTTTCACTGAATGTTAGCCAACATTAGTAAGTTCATGATCTGACGTGCCCTATATAACGAAAACACACCTCAAAATAAGCATGTCGGAGCAATTAGGAAATTAGAATCAAATTGTCCTGTATACACTAATGCCATATGATAAAATTATTACCCACATAATTTATTTTCAATCCTTACGGTAATACTGCAAGTTAGAGATAAAAATATATCTATCCAATTTAAAAGTGAAAGGTTCAATACCTCGGACAAAACCAAGCCTAATAATTGCCTAAAAATGTTTCAAACTTGGTAAAAAGAAATATTGACCCATTCTATTTTTGGTAATTAAAATACAATTTACATGTCAATTGAAAGTTTTTTTTGCACAAAAAAAATTAAATTAGACAGTATTTCAAATGAAGCAATTTAAATTAAATTGTACAGGAAATATTTTTGCCATGAAAAAATATTTTATCCAGTCATCCGAATTAAGCAACTTCAAATTAAGAGTAGACTGCATTAAATTAGCCCCCATCCCCTCTAAAACAAACAAAATCAAAACAATAAATTGACAAGAATGCACATAGAACCTGCATTAGTCGTAAAATATAGATTGTCCCACTGCACCACTGTCTTAGCTATTCCTGGCTCCTACCAAATGCTGCTGTTGCTTTGCTTGGGGATTAACTTTGCTACATGCTGAAGGAAGCAAGGTGAACCATATCGTCATCCAAAAATAGTGGCACACCAGCTTGTATTAAATTATAAAATAAAGTTGGACATCTGAGCCTAGGAGGAGAGGCAGTAATTCATCATCTTGCGATAGTTTTGTGAGATCTGGAATTCTCACCTTCAGAGTGCAGTGTCATTCAATCTCCGGATAAGCAGAAGTGAGAGGAAAATCCTGACATATCAGTATCAATATGAACTGGGAGAGGGGAGAGAAGAGTGCCAACAGCAACTGGGTGGAGGATTGGTTACCTAACAGGAAGCAGAGAGTTGGGATAAACGGTTCATTCTCGGACTGGCAACCAGTAGCCAGTGGTGTTCCGCAGGGGTCGGTGCTGGGTCCCCAACTCTTTACAATCTATATTAACGATTTGGAGGAGGGGACCGAGTATAACATATCAAAGTTTGCAGATGATACAAAGATGGGAGGGAAAGTGGAGAGTGAGGAGGACATAAAAAACCTACAGGGGGATATAGACAGGCTGGGTGAGTGGGTGGAGATTTGGCAGATGCAATACAATATTGGAAAATGTGAGGTTATGCACTTTGGCAGGAAAAATCAGAGAGCAAGTTATTATCTTAATGGCAAGAAACTGGAAAGTACTGCAGTACTAAGGGATCTGGGGGGTCCTAGTGCAAGAAGATCAAAAAGTTAGTATGCAGGTGCAGCAGGTGATCAAGAAGGCCAACGGAATGTTGGCTTTTATTGCTAGGGGGATAGAATATAAAAACAGGGAGGTATTGCTGCAGTTATATAAGGTATTGGTGAGACCACACCTGGAATACTGCATACAGTTTTGGTCTCCATACTTAAGAAAAGACATACTTGCTCTCGAGGCAGTGCAAAGAAGGTTCACTCGGTTAATCCCGGGGATGAGGGGGCGGACGTATGAGGAGAGGTTGAGTAGATTGGGACTCTACTCATTGGAGTTCAGAAGAATGAGAGGCAATCTTATTAAAACATATAAGATTGTGAAGGGGCTTGATCGGGTGGATGCGGTAAGGATGTTCCCAAGGATGGGTGAAACTAGAACTAGGGGGCATAATCTTAGAATAAGGGGCTGCTCTTTCAAAACTGAGATGAGGAGAAACTTCTTCACTCAGAGGGTAGTAGGTCTGTGGAATTTGCTGCCCCAGGAAGCTGTGGAAGCTACATCATTAAATAAATTTAAAACAGAAATAGACAGTTTCCTAGAAGTAAAGGGAATTACGGGTGACGGGGAGCGGGCAGGAAATTGGACATGAATTTAGATTTGAGGTTAGGATCAGATCAGCCATGATCTTATTGAATGGCGGAGCAGGCTCGAGGGGCCGATTGGCCTACTCCTGCTCCTATTTCTTATGTTCTTAACTGGTGGGGCAATATAAGGAGGTAATAGAAGATTATCAGTGTGAGGGAGGGAAAGAAGCGAGAGGGAGTTGAACGCCAGTGTGAACCTGGGTTTGGAGGGCGGGGTGGGGTTGGATGGAAGAGTACCTTTGTCAGTGCAACAACCATAGAAACAATTTAACCATTGGATTTACCAGCAGAGAGTACCAATACATATCTCACAATAGCCCAAAAGAAATGAGGGATAGTCCCTCCAATTTTTGCCACAATCTTTCAAGTTCAAGTACTGAAATGTTGAGTGGATCTATAGCACAAGTTATGACAAACCTTCTCACTGCATCTTCAGGCAACTATATTCTGTAAGCCAATATTCAGTACTGATTTCGAGTTGTCAGCTTTTTTGAAGCTGATGGTCAGCTTTTGCCAATTTTCTGGGCTAATATGTACATACGAGGCCAAAACACAATAGGCTGATATGCATGTACAAGGCCAAACCTCAGTTTCCACTCCATCCCCAAAACTTTTTGCCCTCCTCCTCTGAATGCACTACTCATGTTGGAGTATGGTTTTACACTGGGTGGCCTCCAATGCCTCACCCAAGTGGTCATTTGCCTGTATGAGCTGAGACAGCAAAAGTTGGCAAGCTATTCAATTGCAGGGGACATCATAGTCAAGTCTCACCCTATCCTCACTCTAGGTCCACACACGCATACATTTCCAGCAAGCGTCACTGCGTTGCTATCAGGAGGCAGAACCCTAGCTATTTTTCACCCACCCCACTCGATGAGCACTGTGGTCAATTGTAGCACACCTACCATCATCCAGCACCGACCTGCGATCTACCTGGATTTATAGGGCTTAATACCACATCAGGCAGTACATTTACCCACTTAGCTAATTCCCAGCGAATTTACTGAATTACAACATTCAGCTATGATGGCACCAGGCATCAATACATAGGTACAGTACATCATAGGTTTAAATGTAGTTTATTTTAAAGATTTCTTATTTTAACGCTTAACCATTTTATAAATAGAATATACTATATGGAGGCTGCAGTTATAATACATTTAAACAACTCAGGCACTCAATCAAAACAAACTCATAACATTACTACTCACATATTATGCAGATGGTTCACTCATTTAAGTCATTCCAGGACCCATATGGCTCCCATCTCTACACTACTTGGTTAATGGAGTAGAGTTTGTGTTTTTCTATTTCTGAAGAACAATCTGCTTCATAAGAAATCTCTACAGTAACCATAACTTGGGAAAAATCTCCAAATACAATTAACTGAGGAAGGCACAGATGCTGTTTTTTTGCGATTTAGGATAATGATTTAGGTTACTTTTTGGCAAAGAATTCTGGTGAGTAAACAACTGACATTTACTGTTTCTTTAAACTAATATTTACTGCTTCTTTTCAAAGGAATAACATAGTAATACTACAAAATGTAGCTAACCACTGGATAATACCATAAGTAAAATCAAGTAGTTATAATAAGTATATTAGTAATCTTACCAGTATTCTCTCCCAATCAGCAAAATATGTTAACATGAGATCACAATCTAAATAGAACTAATTGTGTTTTTATTATTTCTATCCCAAAAGGATGACTCTGGAACAATTTCATTGCAAGGGAAGAAGGGAATCCAGATTTGACTCATCTCCAGCTGATAAATCGTTGTGTAATGAATCCCATGAACATCTTAAAACACACAAACTTAAGCAACAGGTTTTAAGTTGCCTTCCCAGGAAGGCCCCGTCCTAGCACACTCTTTCTACATTTCTTCTACCTCCTGGACAAACTTGTTTTTTTAAAAAAAGGGAGGACTTTGTGATTGCACACATTCTAGCCCAACAAAGGAATAGAAAAATGTAGAATTTTGATTTGGGCAGCTGGGTCACATCCTTAAGATTTGGGAACCTGGGCTAACTTCAACTGCATAAAAATTTTCTATAAGTAGATATTTTTCCTGAAATTGCCAAGAATGTATGAACTGCTTGATGTGTAACTGACTTATAATATACCTAGTAATTTTTTTGTATGTACAGAACAGTGCACATTAATAAACTCACTCTTCCCTGCTTGTCCAAAGGCTCATAGATGACAAGTCAGGAGTGCATTAACCAATTAGGGTGCATGGAACAAATTTACTTCACAATGTGCTCAGAAGAATGTAATTTAGTGGACAAGGTTAGCTTCAAAATTTCTGAATGTCTCTGCAAGTCCATGCTCATCACTTCTTACAAGCAATAAAGAAACAAAGACTTGCATTTATATAGCGCCTTTCATGACCTCAGGATGTCCCAAAGCGCTTTACAGGCAATGAAGTACTTCTGAAGTGTAGTCACTGTTGTAATATAGTAAACGCAGCAGACAATTTGTACACAGCAAGCTCCCACAAACAGCAATGAAATAAATGACCAAAACATCTGTTTGTGATGTTAGTTAAGGGATCAACATTGGCTGGGACACCGGGAGAACTCCCCTGCTCTTCTTCCAATAGTGCCGTGGCATCTTTTACGTTCACCCAAGAGGATAGACAGAGCCACGGAAGACAACATCTCCGACAGTGCAGCACTCCGTCAGTACTGCACTAAAGTGCCAACCTGGATTATGTACTCAAGTCCCTGGAGTGGGGCTTGAACCCACAACCTTCTGACTCAGAGGTGAGAGTGCTACCACTGAGCCAAGGCTGACAACTAATAAAAGGTCATTATAACATCCAAAGTGACGAGGAATCTAAAACTAGGATGCATAAATACAAGATAGTCATTAATAAATCCAATAAGGAATTAAGGAGAAACTTCTTTACCCAGAGAGTAGTTAGAATATGGATCTTGCTATCACATGGAGTAGTTGAGGCAAATAACAGATGCATTTAAGGGGAAGCTAGATAAATACGTGAGGGAGAAAGGAATAGAATGATATGTTGTTCGGGTGAGATGAAGTAGGCGCATGTGGAGCATAAACACTGGCATGGACCTGTTGGGCCGAATGGCTGTTTTTGTGCTGTAAATTTTATGTAAAAACTAATAAGTGACTACTAATAAATCAATTACTTTGAGCAAATCCTATTATAGGTTTTTTGAGAACAATTTAAATACAAAAATGCAACATTGATAACATTTGTCTGTATTGCAGCAAATAATGAAATTCAACCAAATTTGAATTTGCAACCTTAACTTTTGCTAATATTTAAGTGTTCATATTCACAACCTGGTCCCATTGAAATGGAGCTGCTCTGAGACCGGCACAGATTATCCCTGAAACACACACCACCAGAACAGTCGAAGGAAGGATATCCAAAACAATGGGGCACAGCTAGGACGATATTTTTGTCCCCTTTTTCTTGCCATTTCATCCCTTCTCCTTCTGATGGAGTTTGGGACCATGGGTGCAAAGCACCATCTGGTACCTTGCTGAGCAGTGGCCAATAGACTTGTGACTTTGAAGTGTCAGCAGATGATTTGACTGTGTGTGGGGGGGTGTCATTGCCCGATCCCAACCAACAAAAGCCTTAAAACCTGACTCTCAGACCATACGTTTGGGCAGCTCCCTTAATCGCCTTCCCCTTCCTACTTGTGTCCTTTGGGGCAAATGGGATTCTATGTTTTATACATACGGCCATAGAATAAAAGCAAGGAAATTATGTTGAATTTACACAAGATATTTGTTAGGCTACAGTTGCAGTGCTACATTCAGTTACGGCCATCCCACTGTAAGATAGATATTAGAGCCACGGAAGGTTACACTGGAATGAAAGGCGTGGCAAATTGTAGCTTTGTTCAATGGTTAAGCAGAAATGTCATACAGATTTTCAAAATTTGGAACGAAAGTCAAGAGTAAAAGACTTTTTCCACTGATTGACGAATCTGTATGAAGGGGCATAGTCTCAGGATTATTACAAGACACATGACACACACACACATACCTTAATCTTTTGAAAAGTTAGAATTTAAAAGAATAGAGAAAGCAAATAACTTCAGTTGAAAATCCAGCACTAGGACAGGATCAATGTGTCGAATTACCTTCTTCGGTGCTGTACTTTCTGCGATTCCACAGTGAAGTGCCTTGGAACATTTGGTTACATATGAGGCACTATAGAACTGTTGTTGCTGCACATAAAGTGTTTTGCCTAGACCATCATTCCCCCTTTAAGTGACAACTCTTGTGGTGCTGCTCTGCTTTTAAAAAAAGTCATTTTTGTGCTCTTTAGAGGGAAATGCAGTCTAGTCCTTTTAATTTGAAGTCGCTTAATTCCAAGTACCCATTAATTCTAATTTTTTTTGCCAGTAAAAATGCTTCCAGTGTTGCTTGAAGTTGCTTAATTAATATTACTGGACAATTCAATTTTTTCCCCAAGCAAAAACGATTTAGAATTAAGGAGTAGATTGTAGATAACAAGATCAATTTGAACCATCAGTTGCAGCAGTCTGAGCATGTACTCCCTGCTAATGGAAGGGGATTAGGAGACTGTCTCCATATTTCGATTCTATGAGGGGAGCACTATCGTTGGTCATTGTTGGCTAGTTGCTCATCACAATCTTTGCTATAGTTGGCAGTTTCAAACAATCTAGACTTGGAGTTTGCTGCTCAGTTTCTCTTTTATATGGATGGCGTTGTTTGCGAAGTTCAATCTGTACGATCAGAAATCTGCTCGATTTAGTTGGGTTTAAACATGTTCAAGGGATCATTTTGCAATATTCTGTATCTGGGGAACATTTTATTTAAGCAGCTTCTGGTTTTTTTGGGCTTCATTCAGTGTGCTTTAATTCTGGAGGCATAGGTCTTCTTTCTTCTGGTCCTGCTTCTATTGCCACAGTCTTCTGACATTTTGGGGTGTGGAAGTCCATTTCTTAAAATATCCAGGCTAGGTATCTTTGAGGTCCTCAATATTTTGCTGCCTTCGAAATGTTTTAGCTTCCCAGATCCAATATGTTTTTATTGCAAGGCTGTAAATTGGGATTAGTCTTCAGTAGGGGTCGCTCATGTAATACTAGATGCTGGTCAACTAGTCACATAATGTTATGTTCACAATGCCACTAGCAGGTGTCGTACCTTTAGAATCTTGATATTGCTTCCCGTTTTTAATATATATGATAAAGGCTAATGGATGGTGGGGCAACATGTTTATGGATGCGGATGAATATGTAGGTTCCAGTTGGGGTCATGGATGAAAACAGTCTGGGGGAAAATGCAGGCGAAGGTGGAAGAACTTAACATTTTGTTTGTTTAATTGCTTCAAAAGAAATTAACTTTAGACCAAGAATTCCAGTTCCTTCATATAACTATTGCGTTATTTAGTATTTTGTCTGTGTTTCTGCTTCCATATACTATTTTATTTGTAATTAATCTAGTACAGTAGGTTAGCCCGTATAAAATGGTATAATGATGTGATAGTCTCCAGTATTCAATTCATTGTGATCAGGTTAGACTAATTTAAAGACAGCACAGAAAAAAAGACATCAGGACGGCTCATAGGAGGCCTCAGCCTGTTTACAGAAATGACCATTGAGCCACTTACATGAGAGGTGCTAGGGGGGAAAAAAACCCAAACTGTACATCCTCATGGCAGCTGACTGATTCCAAATTTGTGGCTAAAAAGTACTGTGTGCATTGGGGCAATATTTAATACAAACTGCATTGAAGTCATCCAAAATCATTTTACATGGAGCTTTTAAAACCATCACACAGAGGAAACTTTTATCCAAATCAATCCGTGCTGATATTTAAAGGCTCAAGTCCCATATGTAATCTTAAAAAAATTGAAAACTTGCATTGGACAGTGAATTACTCTGTTGCAATGCGTTACATGCCGAAGGATCCTGGACTGAATGTGAAGTATATAAAAAAGAGTACCCACACAGCATATGTATAAGATTGGCTCACTATGAACCAAAGAGTCATGGAAAGGTAAACTTTACAACAGAAAGAAAGGTCACACGTAAACTATGAAACAACAGATGTGCAATTAAAACCAATGAGCTTCTTAAAATTTTGGATGGAAAATATGAAGTAGGTGATCGACAACAAATTGAGGACAGACTGAATATGTTGTTCAATATATTGAGCTCATATTTGAAGCAGCTGTTAATTTTGTGCTTCAGTGACTAGCATATGTTATTGGATAGAAAATTAGTACTGAGCATATACTGTTTGGAGAATTTAAATTCAGCAGATCACTGACAGGTACATCATAGAAAACAGCTGTTACAAGAAGGAACGCATTGCGAATACAAAGTCTGCAAAATATGTCTAGAGAGAAGTTACGATCAGTAGTTTCAAAAATATTCTTTTCAAGATGTAAATTGGTCCACCATAGCATAAGAATTGTTTAAGTGGAAGTAGGACCCCGATCTCAGGGTTATGCCATTACCACATGCACATGAATTCTTGCCATAAATTATACATACACCTATGGTATTATGTTTTATATTCATAGACTTGGAACAGGCTCTTGCTATTCAACAGTCTCATTCCCATAACAAATATGCTTGTAGACACTGAGACAATGACATTTTTTTTTAGAACTATATGATAGTTCTGTGGACTGAATGGTGCAGACATAACATCTTAATAATGATCATTTAAATTTCTATTTGTCTCTCCATGCATTTATCAATATAATAAAAACAAGTCAGGATAAAAAAAACTGAATCACAAAGTACATCCTCTTGCAGCATTCAGCACTCCTGTCAAAATTTGTATCTTAAATATGTGACACACTTGCATCTAAGGTGACCAGCATATGAGGCTATCCATCCTACTTTCCAACCAAAAACCCCAAAACCTAGACATTACTGACAGACCAACTTCAGAAAAACATAGGTGTGAGGGTGGAATTGTTAAATCGTCCCTATAACTCCTGATTTATGATTGTTATTATTACAGCTTTTAATGACACAAGACGGCCAATCTTCAAACAGGAAGAAATTTAAATTTCCTAGTCTCCAGATGCCAGAGTGATTGACAGGACAACTCATCATGCTGCAGAGTTTGGAGCGGAAGATCTGCACTGCGAGTGAAAATATACATCATTACTTGCAATGTTGTAGCTGGGAATTGTACTGTGTTTGGCCACAGGATCGCGTGTAAAATCGGCATGTACTGTGTTTATACTGCCTCCAAAGTGCAGTGTGTGGAGCTGACAAGTACAGTACATTAGGTTGTACTACATTACATTGCCAGAACGATTCAGTATAAAACAAAACACACCACATTGTCCTTGTATACGACTTTATTTAGGCCCTGCTTAGAATACTGTGTCCAGATTACATAGAATTCTACAGCACAGAAACAGGCCATTCAGCCCAACTAGTCTGTGCTCGCTGTTTATGCTCCACACGAGCCTCCTCCCACCTTACTTCATATGACCCTATCAATAGATCCTTCTATTCCTTTCTCCCTCATTTGTTTTTCTAGCTTCCCCTTAAATGCATCTATGCTATTTGCCTCAACCACTCCATGTGGTAGAGAGTTCCACAATCTCCCCACTCTCTGGGTAAAGAAGTTTCTCTTGAATTCTTTATTGGGTTTATTAATGATTATCTTGTATTTAAGGCCCCTAGGTTTGGACTCTCCCACCAGTGGAAACATCATCTCTATGTTTACCCTCTTATCGGGTAAATGTCTGGAGTTTGATAGCGAATTTCTTCATTGTTTTTATTGAATTTTTATGTGGCCTGTTCTTTATTCAGCCAAAGTTGTTGATGTACATGAGCATATTGGAAAAATTAAAATGCATTGTGCTTATAATAGCCCTGACTAAGATGAACATAATCAAAGAAAATACAATTTAATTTTAATAATTTTAGTTACATGCTTGTGATGTAACAGAACTGACATTGAATATGGAATTGATCCTGTGAGTGTCACAAAATGTCACAATTTTTTCAGGAGAATTGCTTTTTCTTTCCATCAAAATTGTGGGGATGCATTTTCATGCTCATTAAATCGAGAAATGCCAGTACTATAGAATTGAACGCTTCCAATACTTTTGACATCCAGTGTTAATATTAGACACTCCCTGATCAGATGCAAATTTAAGCTTCTTCTTTACTACACCAGATTACAATAATCCAGTCTCTTGCTGCACTGCTTGTACAATCTATGGTGAATTGACAATCTGGAAATTTTTCTTAAAGATTAAAAAATTCAAGACTCTGAGGTCCAGGGTCAGGTAAAAACCTCCTGTGTTTTATGGAAATTATAAAGTAACATGAATAAAGAAACAGAGTTAACATTTCAGGTCAAAGACCTTTCATCAGGGCTGGAAGATGTTAAGAGTTTTTTGAGCAAGTACAAAGCCAGGGAAAGGGGGAGGGGAGGAAAGAACAAAAGGGAAGGTGTGTGATAGGGTATAGAGTATGAGTGATTAAATGACAAAAGGGAAGATGGTGCAAAGCAAGGAAGGTGGTAATGGGACAGGTTAAGAAAGAAAAGATTGATCTGTACCAACAGAAGGTTGTAAAGTGTTTACAACCTTCCAGACTCAACATTGATTTCAATAACTTCAGATCATAACCACTGATCCCATTTTTTCAGTCAGCTGCTGCCATTTACAGCTGCTACTGATCAATCTTTCGTTTCTTAACCTGTCCCATTACCACCTTCCTTGCCTTGCACCATTATCCCTTTTGTCATTTAATCACTCATGCCCTCTGCCCTATCACAGACCTTCCCTTTTGTTCTTGCCTCTCCTTCCCACCCCTCCCTCCCCCCTTTCCCTGGCTCTGTACTTGCTCAAAAAGTTAACTCTTTTAACATCTTCCAGTTCTGACTCTGTTTCTTTCTCCACAGATGCTGCCTGACTTGCTGAGCTTCTCCAGTATTTTCTGTTCTTATTTCAGATTTCCAGCATCCGCAGTATTTTGCTTTTGGCAGGAATAAAGCCTGGCTTAATAGAACTTTTTTTCACTACTTCTGAAACAAACTCAAATATAAAAAATAATGAATGCTTCTGTACCACATTGTTCTTGTCTGAAGATCCTCAAAGTGTCAAGAACCATTTTCTTTAATTTTGGAGGGGAACCTGTAAATTGGAGTGCACTGCCCTCCTGCAGAGTTGTCTTCACCCTAGTAATGATGACATTAGGTATCATTCTTCTACTACATAAAAAGCAAAGCACAGGTACAAACTATTGTACACTGATAATTTGCAGTATTGCTTTACTATCCCCAAAAACTGAAGTTCACAAAGTCCCGGATCCTGCCCATTGAATGAAAAAAAAAGGATTAAAAGTCCTCTCTAAATTAATGTTGATTTTGACTGATGATGATTGACCAGTCAGCCTAGCTCATTTACAGGATGTGGATGCTGGACTGGTCACTGGGGACTAGGATTCTTCCCACTTGGCTCCAGATAATCCTGGATAGGATTGTCCAAGATGGATTATCAGCAGGAAACTTAATAGTGCTCTGCGCAGGTAAGTTGCACACTGTTAATTGGTTAACCTCTAGCACTCTCTCTACATATACTTGTGTCCCTAAACTTTTAGCTGTTGCCAAAATACGTCTACTCTCATAGAATCATAGAATGATACAGCACAGAAGGAGGCCATTTGGCCCAACCTGCCCGTGCCGGCTCTTTGAAGACGCCAAGAAGAAAATTCTTATTCGTCAAAGTAATATTCTACCTGTGTGAATTTTTCATTAGCTTCGTTTGGGGAGTCTGATATGTGGCTGACCAAAAAATATGCAGTTATCGGCGTCAGACTGGCGCATACATAGCATTGAAATAACACGTTAACGCTTCAAATTAAATTCAGTAAGGGTTTTGTTTTAAAATTCCAACATAAAATGGATTTAGAAACAATTTCCAAGTAACTACAGTGAAACCTGTGCAAACGGACACCTGCAAAAAACAGGCACTTATTGACAGTCCCAAATAACTTACATTGTAATAGATACAAGCTGCACCTTGAAACCACAGACACTCGCAAATTATGAACCGCGACAGCCTTCAATGCACCAAGTCAGTTTGCAACTTAAAACACAGGACCGTGCAGGTGAGTGCGAGACGGCAGCAGGTGAAAGAAACGGCTTTTGTGGAATG
Source organism: Heptranchias perlo (assembly GCF_035084215.1). NCBI lineage: Eukaryota > Metazoa > Chordata > Chondrichthyes > Hexanchiformes > Hexanchidae > Heptranchias > Heptranchias perlo. The sequence continues at coordinate 97,771,468 of NC_090329.1, read as the reverse complement.
GAGATCTCTTTACCCAGCATCCACACCAGCAGAGAAATCGCTCGATCTCTGGGATTGAATGTTTGCACGACTCTATCACAAAGATTAATTTTAAACAGAATAATTTCCCGCCTTTTCCACGGTGCTCATCACAGGCTGCTGCTCGATGCCGTCATCCACAGAGAGCCACAACCGCCCCGGGGGGGGGGGGGGGGGAACGAGAGTGGGGGGGCGGGGAGTCGGGGGCCTGAAATCGTTGGTGGTTGGGGGGGGTGGGGGGGTGAGATCAAGAATTGGGGGGAGATGGAGAGTGGAGAATGGGGGCTTGGGGGGGGGGGAAAGAGAGAGAGATGGAAAGAATGGTTTCCTCTTTTCTCTGCCCTCAGTTTCCCCCTCTTTGCCTGCTCACGGGTTACCTCCTGGTTCTTGAAACTTCTCACACGACAGCTGCTGGTGCAAAACCACAAATAAAGATTCTCAACTACAGGCGAACAAACATTTAGAAGGTAACTCCAATTAACATTTGAAGACACCGTGTGGTCAGATCTCCAGGAATGCCTCCAATCAGGGCTGGCAACCCTACTCCACAAGTACGTCAGAAACTGATGAGCTGCTAACAGCCTGTACTCTGGGTGGGGGACTTCAATGTCCATCACCAAGAGTGGCTCGGTAGCACCACTACTGACCGAGCTGGCCGAGTCCTGAAGGACACAGCTGTGAGACTGGGCCTGCGGCAGGTGGTGAGCGAACGAGGGAAAAACCTACTTGACCTCGTCCTCACCAATCTACCTGTCGCAAATGCATCTGTCCATGACAGTATTGGTAGGAGTGACAACTGCACAATCCTCGTGGAGACGAAGTCCCGTCTTTGCACTGAGGACACCATCCAACGTGTTGTGTGGCACTATCACCGTTCTAAATGGGATAGATTCAGAACAGATCCAGCAGCTCAAAACTGGGCATCCATGAGGCGCTGTGGGCAATCAGCAGCAGAATTGTATTCCAGCACAATCTGTAACCTTATGGCCCGGCATATTCCTCACTCTACCATTATCAACAAGCCAGGGGATCAACCCTGGTTCAACGAGGAGTGTAGAAGAGCATGCCAGGAGCAACACCACCAGGTGTACCTAAAAATGAGGTGCCAACCTGGTGAAGCTACAACACAGGACTACATGCATGCTAAACAGCAGAAGCAACATGCTATAGACAGAGCTATGCAATTCCACAACCAACGGATCAGATCAAAGCTCTGCAGTCCTGCCACATCCTGTTGTGAATGGTGGTGGAAAATTAAACAACTAACGGGAGGAGGAGATTCTGTAAACATCCCCATCCTCAATGATGCAAAAGACAAGGCTGAAGCGTTTGCAACCGTCTTCAGCCAGAAGTGCCAAGTAGATGACACAGCTACAACACTGGCATCTACCCATCAATGTGGAAAATTGCCCAGGTATGTCCAATCCGCAATAAGCAGGACAAATCCAATCCAGCCAATTACCGCCCCATCAGTCTACTCTCAATCATCAGCAAAGTGATGGAAGGTGTCTTTGACAGTGCTATCAGGCGGCACTTACTCACCAATAACCTGCTCACCGATGCTCAGTTTGGGTTCCGCCAGGGCCACTCGGCTCCAGACCTCATTACAACCTTGGTCCAAACATGGACAAAAGAGCCGAATTCCAGAGGTGAGAGTGACTGCCCTTGACATCAAGGCAGCACTTGACCGAGGGTGGCACCAAGGAGCCCGAGTAAAATTGAAGTCAATGGGAATCAGGGGGAAAACTCTCCAGTGGCTGGAGTCATACCTAGCGCAAAGGAAGATGGTAGTGGTTGTTGGAGGCCAATCATCTCAGCCCCAGGACATTGCTGCAGGAGTTCCTCAAGGCAGTGTCCTAGGCCCAACCATCTTCAGCTGCTTCATCAATGACCGTCCCACCATCATAAAAGGTCAGAAATGGGGATGTTCGCTGATGATTGCAGTGTTCAGTTCCATTCGCAACCCCTCAGATAATGAAGCAGTCCTTGCCCGCATGCAGCAAGACCTGGACAACATCCGGCTTGGGCTCAGAAGTGAAGTGACATTTGGACCAGACAAGTGCCAGGCAATGACCATCTCCATCAAGAGAGAGTCTAGCCACCTCCCCTTGACATTCAACGGCATTACCATCGCCGAATCCCCCACCATCAACATCCCGGGGGTCACCATTGACCAGAAACTTAACTGGACCAGCCATATAAATACTGTGGCTACAAGAGCAGGTCAGAGGCTGGGTATTCTGTGGCGAGTGACTCACCTCCTGACTCCCCAAAGCCTTTCCACCATCTACAAGGCACAAGTCAGGAGTGTGATGGAATACTCTCCACTTGCCTGGATGAGTGCAGCTCCAACAACACTCAAGAAGTTTGACACCATCCAGGACAAAGCAGCCCACTTGATTGGCACCCCATCCACCACCCTAAACATTCACTCCCTTCACCACCGGCGCACTGTGGCTGCAGTGTGTACCATCCACAGGATGCACTGCAGCAACTCGCCAAGGCTTCTCCTGTGACCTCTACCACCTAGAAGGACAAGGGCAGCAGGCACAAAGGAACAACACTTGCACGTTCCCCTCCAAGTCACACACCATACCGACTTGGAAATATATCGCTGTTCCTTCATCGTTGCTGGGTCAAAATCCTGGAACTCTCTTCTTAACAGCACTGTGGGAGAACCTTCACCACAGACTGCAGCGGTTCAAGGCGGCGGCTCACCACCACCTTCTCAAAGGCAATTAGGGATGGGCAATAAATGCTGGCCTTGCCAGCGATGCCCACATCCCATGAACGAATATAAAAAAGGAGCCCCCTACCCACAGCAAACATTAGCAGCTTCAGCACAAGGAGGAAGGGGGTCCCAGACAGGGGTCTGCAGGATATTAATCCCCCCAATTTGGCTGGGACCTCCCAGGCACTCCGGCCCTACAGCAGCCACCTCTTCCTGTGCAGGCTGCCAGCCTAACAGATCTCTGGATCAGGACATCCCTCCCTCAATGTAAAAGGATCCCGGAATGACAATGAACTGAGAAAACCAACAAAATGAACTGAAATCACATCCTGCTGGCAGGGCTACAGAATTAGGCACAATCCCAGGTGAAGGTGAAAAAAAAGGAATGTTGCAGGAGATACAACCAATCCTGGGATATTTGGCTCATCCGTTTTACTGTACATACAATGACCATTTCGAAAATAAAGACACCTGCAAACAAAGGACACCTGTGCAAGTCCCGTGCAAGTCCCTAATTTACAGGTTTCACTGTATTAGCTTTGGCAAGTAGTCTTAATTTCTATAATAATGGGATTATGCAGCCCAGGTTACTGAGGTGTCAAATTACCGCTCAAGAAGAATCTGCATATGCTGATGGTTCCACGCACAGTCTTTCTTAATTCAAAGGGGCAAGACAAAAAAATGAAGGATCATATGGCTGGTTTCCAGTGGACACATTTTCCAAAGAAACCCATATGGTGGTCAAGCAAGCAAAAGAAATAAAGATTTTAGATCCTAAATTTTATTACCCTTCAATAATTTATTTTCTTCATTACCGCTGAATATTTGGAAAAGTGTGTTTTGTAATTCAGAATACAACTTACACTTCACACTTTGAGCTGCAGACCTGAAAAAATACATTTTAAGCATATTTATAAGATAACAATGCCACAATTGCTTCGGAGCTGCCTCGTCATTTTCATGGGCCTTTATATCCCAAAGCACTAAATGGGCGATTGTTAAGTCGGTTAGGTGATTTTCAGCTGATGAAATGTTTTTCTTATTAAAATTATAGTACTGTGTAATGCATATCCTAATGGACAATGATGATCAAAAGAGGATGTGCTTCGCAATGGCAACAAGAAGGGAGAAAGTGTTGATTAGTTTATTTGATTTCAAGTTGACAAGTTGGGGGCCAGCATACTTGGGAGGGAAAAATTAGAAGCCGAAACCAAAATTTGGCAGCAAACACCACTTCTTTAGCTCATCTCTCTCTCAACTGTTCTTCCAATACCTGCAGAGTATCCAGAAATTTTCCCTGCTGTGAAATATCTTGAGACGTTTTGTTAAAGGCACACATGTATTTTGTGGATATATTGCACTTTTATGAATCATTTTTCAATAACACAGAACCCATAAAAAATATCCCAATATAACATGCTTCTCAACACTCAATGATATACTATAACCTTTGTTACAAGCATTGTTTGTGGCGTTCTTGCCATTAATTTGACTAATTCCATTTCACTAACATTGCAGGGATTTACAGCAATTTACATAACTACCACAAATAGTATTTTACTGCTCAACTGTCTGCTATAAGATTGATGCAAATTAGATTACACGAAGCAAGAGCTCACAGCTTCTCTCAGAAATACTATCACTGCCATCCACTATCCAGCAAAGAAACAACCAGATTAATGAGTTAGATTGCCTAGCTAGAGACATGGTGTAGGAAAAGTTCAAATTCTTGGAGCTTTGGGACTAGTTCTGAGCAGGAGTGAGCATTAGAGATATGGCAGCAAACAAATCTTTAAACGTGGGAGGACAAGTTGATAAAGATGTTTAAAAAAAACACATACAAGATCTTAAGTGGCACAGAATACAAAAACAAAGAGGGAATGTTAAATCTATACAAATCATTAGTTAGGTCACAGTTAGAATACTGTACCCCGTTTTGGGAACTCTACTTTAGGAAAGATGTCATGGCCATGGAGAAGGTACGGAAAAGATTTACTAAGATCACAGGATAATTAGAGATGAGGCAGGCTAATTCATTCATCCAGAGAGATCCTAAAGATCCCCCCATTTCAACATTCAATTGTTTCTTTACAAAATTCCAGGGTTTCTGGCTCCACCACACTTCCTGGAAGTCTAATCCATACATTGATCACTCCCTGTTTGAAGAAGAACTTTACTAGCTTGCACTCATGTCTTATTCTTGCAATTTATGATACCTGGGAAGAGAGGGTTTAGTTGTGAGTACAAAGGAGAGATACCAGAGCTCTTTTCTCTAGAACAGAGAAAATAAAGAGTTCTAACTGAGGTGTTCAAAATTATACGAGATTTTGACAAGACAATTATGAAAATAAACTTCCACTGAAAGGTAAGTCAGCAGGAGAAGGCATAAACATTAAAAAGGAGGAACGGGCAGGTTAGCAGGAAGTTTTACACTCAGGGCTATTAGGATATGGAATGCCCTACCAGAAACAGTGGTAGTAGCAGAGTTTATAATGGCTTTTAAAAGTGAAGTGAATAAATATTTGAAAAATATAAAGTTAAAAGGGTATGAGTTAAGGGTAGAGGAATGAGATGAAGTTGATATCTCAGTCGGTGCAGGCACGATGCTGTAAAGTTCTACGATTCGACAGGTGAACAGATTTAGGACCAATATTCTTAAGGGAGATTAACCACTGCTGTGGGGGAGAGTTTAAATTAATAATGGCAGAAGGAGGGGAAAAAAAATTTCAATAGGCATTTTGGAAGGGGAAAGGTAACTTTAGATATATTGGTAATAAGGAGACAAAGACATTAAACAGGAAAAAATGCTAAAGAAGAAATCAAGAGGCAAATAATAGGAAAAATTGTTAGACCAATAGAATCCAAACTAAAATGCATATTAATGCAGAGTATAAGAAACAAGATTGAAGAGCTAGAGTCAGATTAAAATAGAAAATCAAAATGTAATTGCAGTAACGAACAGGGCTGCAACTGGGGCATGATGGCAATTACATATTCCAGAGTATAAAACCAGTATTAATTAGAGACAATATCATAGCACTAAAACTTAAAGATTTTTAACAATGAGTGGTCCAGACAGGATCATTTTGAATTGAGCTGAGGAATAAAATAGAAAGATACGGGTCAAACTTTTAGAAATATATTACATACTGCCAAATAGTGGAAAGAAAATTGAAAATGAAAATTGTAGACAAATTGGAGAGGGGTGTGTTAATAAATGAGTTACAATTATAGGATTTAATTATCTAGAAAAAAGATTGAGAGAGAGAGAAATGTTTGTGCTAAGAAGGTTTTTTTTATTGCAGTGTGTTGTGGACTGTTATCTTAGTCAATATGTTGCTACTCCAACAGGGAAGGAAGCATTACTTGACCTAGTTCTAAACAATGAAGAACAGCAAGTAGCAACCTAAAAACAGGGAAACAATGATCACAATATAATTAAGTTCAGTGTAAGAATAGAAAGGAAAAAGAAGTTGAGGACATGGGTACCTGACTTGGGAAAAAAAAAAGCAAATGAGATGTTGATCTGATTCAATGCAGGGGAAAATTGGCGTACAGAACTGTAGAACAGAAATGTGAAATATTTAAACAAGAGTGGAAAGGGTATGAATCAAATATATTCTAATAAAGAAAAAAAGGCAACGTATCAAAGCCTCGGGTAACTTGGATGAATAGGGAGATTAGATCAGATTTGAAACTGAAGAACCGTTTAGTGTTTCTAGCAGATAATAATGAAAAAATATCAAAGCTACTAAGAGGAAGATTAAAAAGAATGAAATATGACAGAAAATTAGCAAGAATCATAATGGACAATATAAAGACTTTCTATAGATAAGTTATTAGAAAGAGGATACACAAGGTTGGTATAGTGCTGTTCAGAGATGAAGGAGAAAAGCTTGTAGTGGAGAGTGAAGGAATGGCAGAGATACCAAATAAACACTTCAGCTCAGTTTTTACAGAGGCGCTGAGTACTGGGATGTGGAAACAACAGAGGTAGGTGTAGAACAGTTAATTAAAGTTCCTATTCAAAGAGAAATGGTACTAACAAAGTTATTCAAACTTAAGGTAGACAAATCACCTGGAGCAGATAGCATCGATTGGATGATCCTGAGGGAAACTAGGAAAGAGATATTGGAGGGCTGATTATAATTTTACAAAACTTTAGAAAGGCAAATTGTGCCAGAAGACGAGGGAGACAAAAGTGATTTTCATCTTCAAAAAGGAGATAGAATTAAACCATGGAATTATAGGCCAGTTAGTCTTATTTCAATTCCTGTTAAACTACTAGAGGATGAAATTACTAAGCACTTGGAGAAATGTAAGTTAATTAGGATCAGTCAGTACACATTTCTAAAAGGCCAGTTGTGCTTAACCAACCTTATAGAATTGTGAGAAGAAATGACAGAGGAGAGATAAAGGAATTGTATTGACTCCGGTTTTTATCAAAAAGCATTGATAAGATATGGCAAAGATAAATGACACATGGAATTAAAGGTAATGTGGAAACAGGGATAGAGAAGTGATTGGAGGACAGAAAGCAAAGGGTAGGAATCAGACTGGAAACATAGGGTGAATGGTGTTTTGCAAGTGTGTGTGTTGGGATCACTCATCTACATAAATGATCTGAACTTAGTATTGAGGGTACAATATTGAAATTTGACGACATCAATTTGGGACATTTGGTAAATTGCCATGATGGTTGTTAAAAATCTGCAGGAAGACATCAATAGACTGACAGAATGTGCAGAAAGGTGGCAGATACAGTTCAATATAGAAAAATGTGAAGTAACACATTTTGGAAGTAAGAACAGGGAAAGGAATTACACTTCAAGGCAAGCATTTAAATGGAGACTCAGTAGGACCTTGGTGTGAAGATACACAGGTCATTAAAACTGGCAGCATCAATGGATATGACCATAAAAATAGGTTGTGTATCTACAGGCACAGAATACAAAATTAAAGCGGCAATGTTGAACTTGTACAAGACCGTAGTTAGGTCACAGTTGGGAGAATTGTGTACAATTTTGGGTTCCCTATTAAGAATCTAAAAGCAACAGAAAAGATGCAGCATAGATTATCTAGGCTGTAACCAGGGATGTGGGGTTACAGTTATAAAGAGAACTTGAGAAATTAGAACATTTTCCCTCGAGCTGAGAAGGTTAAGGGGTTGACCTGATACATATTTTCGAGGTTATTTTAAGGTGAATACTGATGGATCATCTCCACTGGAGCATAATAGCATTAAGAGGGCACCAATTTATGATCACAAGATGAATTAGTGGAGGTTAATAAAAACTTCTTTACATAGAGGATGGTTATAAAGTGGGATTTTCAGATGCAAACTGTTTTGAAGCACAGTCCATTTTAAAAGGGCATTAGACAGTTGCTTGGGGAACAAGTGAGTGGGATTACACAATGAGATGGATAACCAATTAATTAGTTTTAGTGGTGTTGCTCGAGACATAAATGTTGGCCAGGACACCGGGAGGGCCTCTGCTCTACTTTGAGATCTTTTACGTCCACCTGAACAAGTGGACGACGCCTCAGTTCAACATCTTATCTGAAACACAGCACCTCTGACAATACAGTGCTGAAATTTTAGCCTCATTATGTACTCAAATGGCACTTGAACCAACAACTTTCTGACTCAGAGGCAAGAGTTCTACCAACTGAGCTGATGGTAGAAACAGAATAATCAGTATTCAGCTAAACGTATGGATACTTTTCACTAGTTAGTCGCAGAGATTGAACTGGATGAGTCAGGGATGCATATTTTTAAAAGGTGTTATTTATCCATATGGCGGAAGTGAGAAACATATGTAGGAATTTCCTGCAAGCAAATGGAGCACAATGACAAAGATCCATAATAATATACCAGAGAAAAATATACCAAGAACACTTTCGACCCCAACCAAACGTAAGAAAGCACCGGAGCCATATAAGTCAATTAAACTGATCTCTACCACCTTTTAGATAGCAAACCATCCTCATGAGAACTTTAAAGGCTGACTCAGTTCCATTAAATAGAAATCCCAATACAAGCTGGCAACAGCAACTTTGATTTATTTCTCTCAATTGAAACTTCCTTACGCAATTCCAAAACATACAGTTTATCTCAAATTCCTGGATGTTTTCTGTAGCATCCAGGGAGTACTATGGTAAGAGTTCATTTTTTACTCTATTAATAAGGCTACACAGAAGATTCTGAAATACTTTCGCACACATTATTAGATTTGCACAGATTTGTTTTCTACAGCCACAGGGTTAAAAAAAAAATCTTCTTTTAAAGCTAATTTGAATACGTTATTTCCGTAGATATTTCAATAATGCACACTGAATTAGTAAAATAGCCAAGTATCAAGTTATATTTTTGCCTCTATTTATGCTGGTAATAAAACAAAAAACTTTTAATAATTGTTAATTTAAACATTACAAACAGAGCAACACTTTACAAAAAAAGAGAAACGTGTGACTTGACAGGAATTGGCTTAAAAGAGCAGTACTGTTTGCATATTTACACATCCACATCCCTTCCAAGAGCTATTATTGTAAACCTTAACATTTGGATTAAATGTTACAATACTCTTAGGATAGTACACACTCAATTTTTCTCACTAAACTATGCACAATATGAAAACGGAATTCATTCTGCATCAAATGGACAAGAATACATAGGCATGAAGCCCTTGAACTGATACAAATCCGACCATGGGAGAAGATACTTTCTTCTTCTAAAAGCTGGCATTTTCACTCATAGAAATTACTTATAATATAAATTGATTTTAAGGTTAGTGGCACAAATCACGAATATAGTGGCTGCACTGCAAATGCTAAAGCTAATCAATCCCAATCGTCAGTTCAAATTGATGGTGCATCATACCATGCCTATTTATAATTCAGGGCATCTAGCAGATTATTAATAAAAGTAGACCCTCTTTTTCTAAAAGATGAATACAGTCATACCTTCTCAAGCTAAAATAGTTCCAATATGTTTGAAATTGCATTCTACAACTACTTGATATTTCTCAAAGTCAAAATTAATCAAAATTCTATTGCACAAGCTACATCCTCATGTGTGTTTTCAATGACCTGTAAACATGGAAATACAACACATGTACCATTATGAACAATCTTTTGCCAGCTGGTATAAAGATCACTTCCACATCAATTTGGATTATATATCAGATTATATAGTATAATAGTACCTAGGAGAGATTAAAAACTCATGCAAATCTAAGTTTCAGTAGCCTACAAATGTAGTCAAAATTTAAAATTCTTAATACACGCTTTAAAAAAAACCATCCAATTTATTGGTTTCTATTTAAATTACAATTTTGGCAATGTAGCTACTTCAGCCCATAGGCAGGATGATCCTTTGCTAGACTTCAAGCGAGCACCCCAACTTCTTATAAATGACTACTTCAGAATAGAAGAAAATGTTACTGGACTTTAGTACTATCTATAAATTAAGGTGGTCATTCAACTTGTGGAAGACCACTCCCAATTTCCAAGAATTTTCCAAGTACTGGGACTCTCAGATTTCTATTCATGCATTTTACTGAAACATATTGTAGTTTTCAGGAAGTCACGATTTAAATTATAATTACAAAGCTTATGTCTACAAATTTCATCTTAATTTTATATAAAACGCCCTGTTCAATTCTCTCCTCTGGCTACCCTGATGATGTGTGCAAAACTGATGTACCAATAGATACAATTATGCTGACAAACACGCACGCACACATGCTTGGCTCCGATCAAAAATACCAAACAAATCTATTGTAATTGCGACTGTGGCCGTTGTCCTTGTTTTCTCCAAGACCTCTCCATAGCTTTCAACATAAAACTACTACTCAATTCTCCATCTCTCCTCCATAGTTTGCCACTATGGTACCACCCTTGCATGAATCCAGTCCTGCTCGTCCCAGTGTAGTCAACAAATCTCATGCAATAGCTTCCGCTCCCATGCCCGCAATCACTTCATGAATGTCCAAGGTTTCACCTTTGGCCTCTTTCTATTCCTCGTCTAAATGCTGCCCTTCAACGACATTATCTTGAAGCACAGAGTCAGCAAACTTATGGAAGCTGACAACATCCAATTCTACTACCCACAAGTCCATAATTACCATTGTTCTGCCTGTCATCAAATCGTGGATGACCAGGACTTTTTTCTATTTAACATTGACAAGACCAAAACCATCCTATTCATCTCGCTCCAGAAACTCCATACCCTAGTCCTATCCCAAACGATTCCATCGCTCTCCGTGGCTGCTTGGTCAAAATGAACCCATCAGTGTGCAATCTCTATGCCCTGTTTGACCGTGAGCTGAACTTCAAACTCCAATGCATCATCAAGATTGCCTATTTCCACCTTCATAACATTGCCCACCTCCACACTTAACAATCCGGCTGCTGCTGAAACCTTCACCCATGCCTTTGTGACCTCCAGATGCATAAGGCATGAAACCTGTCTTGAGCGGTAGCATATCAGCCGATCTTGTTTTCCACTTGATCCAATAACCTGGTCAGTCTTCTGTGCTCCATCCTACATGAACTCTAATTAGTTCAAAGTTCACCAAGTTCTGCTCATCTATTACCCCTACCTTACCTAACATCAAGTGGTCCATTGTCCCTAAAGTACTGATTTCAAAATCCTCCTCACAGATCTCTTTATGGCTTCACCCAACCCTATTAGATGTCAGCTTGGCTCAGTTGGAAGCACTCTTGCCTCTGAGCCTGTAGGTTATGGGCTCAAGTCCCACTTCAAAGACTTGAGCACAGCACTGAGGGAGTGCCGTCTTTCAGATGAGACATTAAACCAAGGTCCTGAATGTCCTCTCAGGTGGGTGTAAAAGATTCCATGGCACTATTTTAAAGAGGAGTTCTCCTCGGTGTCCTGGCCAATATTTATCCCTCAACTAATCATCACTAAACACAGATAATCTGGCCATTATAATGCTGTTTATGGGATCTTGCTGTGAGCGAAGTGTCATAAATGGAATGTCATGGCTAGCCATGATATAATTGCTTTTGAAACAACCTTAACTCACTCGTGACTTCGTCCCTTGAGTTATTCAAAGAGCTTAATTTGTGAAGATATTTATTATGTGTAGTGGCACAGCACTTTTCAGTGCCAATATGTAGCACCAAGAAGTGGTACAATAGCTGTTCAATCCCCACTCCATGTTCCTCACGTAGGAAGCTGTCAAACCAAGGCCTTGTCACAAGGTTGGGAAAAGGCATCAACAGTTTCTCTGGTGTAAGACAAGTGGCCTATTCAGAGTTGGTTTAACAGGAGCTTGGGAGCAGTTTACTGTTGGACACAGATAGAACCATTGCCAGTGGAGAAAAAGGATTTCACACCCTCAAGTGAAAATAGTTATAAGATGCAAAAATATTTCAACCGCAGTCCAACATTGCTCATACATTAAGTACTTCCGTATTGTCATATGGGGTGAAAGTGCAATCCTAAGTCATACTATGCGTCTTATTTGGACCATCAAAGATAGATAAAGAACAGAAACTTCAAACAACATAGACGTTCTTAATTATTCACCTTTCTTGCTGCATGGATGTCAAAGAATGGCTTGTTTCGGACACTAAATGGTTCCCTTGTTTTGTCAATCTGCCCACTCTTCATTTTTTCGTGCCTTGGTTGTATTATCTCCTTCTCAATACAGCTCAATCGAACATTAAAATCACACTCACCAACTGGCTTCCCCTACAAGGAAAGCAAAATAAAAAAATTAGTACATACTTTTCTTTAAAAAGGCAAATTTAGATGTAGATTATAGGTCTTCTCATGACACTGGAACATAGAAACAGAGTAGGCCATTCAGCCCCTCAAGCCTGTTCCGCCTTTCAATCCGATCATGGTTGTACCTCAACCCCATTTAGTTGCCTTTGATCCATATCCCTTGATACCCTTAACTAACAAAAATATATCAATCTTAGTCTTGAAGATTTCAATTGAGAAGAGGGAGACTTGAGAATTGGGGTCAGGGAGAGGAAGCCCAAGGGGCAGGGTGATTGGGGCTCGTATGGTGCTGGGGGGGGGTGGGAGGGAAGAGAAAGAGAGGGGGAATGGGGTGGGTGTGGGGCCCAGTATTTCCTGCAGAGCCAGGAGCAGCAGCAGCAACCCCGAGTAGGATCGGCACCATGAGAGGAGCAGCCAGTAAAGGGTGAAACCTGGGGACTTTACCGTGGGTGAACAAGGAACGATTGTTTCTATTGATGGGGTAATGGGGAACAAAGGGACGGAGACCAAGGATTCGTACTGGAAGAACCAAGGGGGAAGAGAGAAGGAAGATTCTTGAACTGAGAGCTATTAGACCATAGGATGCTTCACTACAAGTGGCTATTGATGTACAGACAAAAGCATCATTTACAAGGGAATGGAATAAGTATTTGAAAAGGAGCAATATAAAAGGATCTAGGTGAATGGGGTTACATGAGAAAGCATCAGCACCAGTACAGCGGGCCGAATGGCCTCCTCCTGTCCTGTAATTTCTACCATTCTATGAAAACTCTCCTTTATTGAGTCCAAGCCTAGAGAGCGATTTAGAAACGTTGGTCTTGAGTTGAGTTTAGGATGACGTGCCACATGAGAAGTGCCCCAAACCCTGCCCGTTGTGCGATCTCTCAGTTTGGTTAAGGTCAGTCAGTACTGGCCGGTTTTATCGTGTGAAATACAAGTACAGATCAGTTCTAACTGAGGTTCCCGGTTCAGAGTTGTCACCTTTACACGGAACCAGAGTCCAAGGCAAAAGGGAGAGAGATAGGGCCTATTAAAAATGGCATTGACTGGGAAGCCTGACTTCACCTTGTGCAGTGGAGGGGGATTCTGGCTGTAGTTACAGGGTGAATATCAGCAGGTTATAGCATTACTACTAGTTACAGGTATCTATCAAGCGTTACACCTATTAATATTGGTTACATATAGACTATCAGGGAGTTATTGTATTACTGTTGGTTATGAGGGGAACCCAAATGTTAAAAGTATTACCATTAGTTACCAGTGCAATTTCAGTGAGTCACTATTAGTTGCTGGTGGAATCAAAGATCTGAGAATCACTCCTCCACCTTTGATTTCCCTTCTGCCTGCCCTCAGTTTCCCTTCTTCACCTACTCGTGGTGACCTCCTAGTTGTTGGAACTTCACGCACAACAGCTGCCGGCGTGAAACCACGAACAAAGATGCTCAACTACAGGGGACCCAACCTCTATAAGGTAAATGCAATAACATTTGCGGTCATCAAGTGGTCAGGCCTCCAACTCGAGTGGGCAGCCCTACTGTTTCTCCATATTTTTCTTGAATAAAATAAGGGTCAAAAAGGAAACCCCGGCCAGCAGACAGGTGGCTTTAACAAGGGTTTTTAATATTTTGTCAGCAAGATTACAAATGCAGTGAAATTCTATCGCTCTTCCCCCAGCCCATACCAAACAAAAAATTAGTCACCAAAAGGCAAAAGTGCCCATGTTGTGTGGGTTACCAATGCAAAGAAAATATCTATCCAACAGACAAACTGGGTGCTGTTAGCATTTTGGGATAACTGAAAACAACATCTTCATGAAAAAGAGATATTAGTAAACATTATATAAAAAATGTTGAAGGAACATTCAATACTGATTAGTGTTGCTTTTTATGTTACTTATATATAGGTTTCAAACAGCCTGCTACAAAAAAAAAATCAGCATCACTGTGTTGCCACCCTGAAGTCTGATATTTTAGGTTGGATGACGGTCCATATTTCCACTCAACTGACATCTGCCACAGGTTCAATCAGCAAGTACTTGCATTCACACAACACATCGAAAGATCCTTCTCGTTACAAGATGCAAATCAGAAGCAGATGTTAAACCCCAGGACCACTGTCATGTTTGGAGCTAACTGCTGACTGAGCTTAAGGCTGAGTGCGAAACCAGGGCTCTACCCATCTGAAATGCAAGGCTCCAAGGGAGTGCAATACAACGAGACCATGTGCTGTTTTTCATAATAGGTAGAGATTTTTTAAAATCTGCAAGTGAGACACAAAAGGGGGAGGGGAAAGCGCAGAGTATAGATAAAAGTTCTACAGTTGGCAGTAAGCAATTGGTTCTTTAATTTCCCATGCTCTAACCAGACAAAGTTTAAATTATTCATGTGATTCATAATGCCGCAGTTCTGACTCAAATGACTTCCTACTATAAAATCTGGCGCTACAATAGATATTTTCTTGGGTTCAGCATCAACAGTCTCTCTCATAAGCAAAATCTTCATTTCCTACAACTGGAGTTTACCTTTACTGCCCAATATCTAGTCATGCAATAGCACGACCTGGGAACCATAACAAAAAGATCCCTCTTTTCATGTACTGGATACTGTAATCTCGAACATGTCCCCACATGCATTTCTCCTATCTTCCAGAAAGCAGACTGGTCAATACTCTGAGACAAGTCTAATTGTGAACCAAGAAACTGGTTTACTTTACATGTAACATAAACAAACAGTTTTCCATGAATTTCAACCTACTTCATAACGCTCCTTGTAATACAGAAAATACGAAACATCCCACTCAACCTCGTAATGGGCTGAATTCACTTTACAGACTAGCAAATCCCTTTAACTAGTCAGCTCTAACCTTGACAGTTCTCTTCCTTTGTGACTATTTCCAATCCAAACATATGCAAATTGTCTTTCCTACCAACTAAACAGGAAGCCAAAGCTTCGACCTCTGATCCTCAGAGTTCAAACACCACTCTGGAGACTTCAGCACAAAATCTAGGCTCACACCCCAGTACAGTACTGAGGGAGTGCTGTAATGTCTGAGGTGCCATTTTTCAGCTAAGATGTTAAACCATGTCTGCCCTCTCAGGTGGACATAACAGATCTAAGATCTTAGACATAATAGATATAATGGCTCTATTCTTAGAAGAGCAGGGGAGCTCTCCCCGGTGTCCTGGCCAATATTTATCCCTCAACCAACATCACTAAAAAACAGATTTACTGATCATTATCACATTGCTATTTGTGGGATCTTGCTGTGTGCAAATTGGCTGCCGCATTTCCTATATTACAACACATCAAAAACTACTTAAATGGCTGTAAAGCCGTCTAAGACGTCCTGAGATCATGAAAGGTGCTACACAAATGGGGCAGTGGGAAGAGATTTAAATTAAATTAGTGTCTTCATAAAAGGCAATACTTATCAAGGAAGCATTAGAAATAAGTTATACTTTTGAGTTTTATTTTGGAAAAATCCCTAAACATTGGATTGCCTTTTTTTCTCTCATGTTTAGTCTTCAAAGTAAGCTCCAACTGTACAAGGTATATGATATAAGCTAATAGAAAAAAAAGCCAGCACCTTGAATCCCTGTTTAAGGATAGACTGCCCTTTTTAAGAAAGGCCTTTCCTCAGATTTATTCTGATCGGTTAATGAAACAGCATATTCAACTTTTGGGTAGGTCTTAATTGATATTTTAATATTACACATATCTATATCACCTTAACTGACTAATTGCACACCTAAAGCTGGTAGTGCCCAAAAATTTTCATCTTAAAAACAAATTTCAGAAAAATCGTCCAGTGAAAAGACAAATGTGGAAGCATTTAAAAGGCATTGTGATGATTAATTAAAAAATGTCATTATTTGACATTACAGTTACTCATAGAAGTTTAACTTCACGCTTCAGGGGAGTGCTGCACTGATACTGACATTATAAGTCATATGGACCAGACCACATCATGGAAATTCCATTATCAGTTCAGTCGTCCCGATTTTATCCCAATGCTATAAAGTTCACATTTATCTATTTTTAAGCGCACATAAAATGGTGGCATTTCTATACCAAACTCAAAAATATAAGATTACAATTTGAAATTTTACAAAGTTTGGTTTCGCTCATTTCTAGCTCATAATAACCAGTAGATTTTCCTTTATTTTGGAAAGGAACAAAATATTCATTACGTTTTGACTTTACTGACTGCATTTGCACACCAAGTCAAAAATATAATGCAAGTAGTTGAATGCGGAGGTACTCCTACAATGCTAGGACAATACATGTTGCCACCCTTCAACTTTCAGAAAATCATAGTCATTTCAAATATCTCAATATTCTATCATTTGTGAAATATTTCTATTTCAGTCATCAGAGCAAACTACAATAATTAATTAACAATAAGAATCATCAAAGGTGGTCTTTATTCCCTCTGCCTGGATTCAAAGCCACATTGATCACTGAAACAGAATTTATACTGTACTACCCAGTTGTCTTCATTTCCTCCCATCTAACTCTGCCGGTCCTAGCTCAATTCTTGCTATGGACTATGATGCACAATTTGGACACTTATTACAGAAAATAGAATAGGGATGGCCATCCTGCAGTTCTTCTCTTGAAGTGCATCTCTTTGCCCTCATTCAAATTACCTATAGTGCAGCTTCCCTTCACTGGTTAGCTGAGCCACCACAAGCATGGTCTGCTGCTTGGGCAACCCATTAGCAGCACTTAAGCGCAGCAATGGAAAGTGGGAAGAAGCACAATGAAAGGGAGCAGCAGCTATAATGAACATTTGGCGAGAGAAGTGGCAAGGAGTAGCAGGGAGCATGGTCCCAACAATAAGCAAACTGATGAGTCAGACATATACAGTAGAAAATAATTTTGTGGCAAGTATGGTTATGGGAAATTACTTCTATTTATAATAATTTGAACAGTTAACCTGTGGACAAGTGAATTTTAGTGCACTTATGGGTGCAAGGCCTAAGCCTTGGCTGTGCAACACAAGTGTTTTAAACAAAAACACTTTTTAAAAGAATACGTCAACTTCCTACCAACATAAAGATCTTAGAGTTCGATTTCACTCCTTGCAAGCCTCTCCAATAATGTGAATTATGGGAAGTATCCTCAAGTGGCCTCATTGTAAACAGAAGAGAATATGATTTCAGTTCTGCTGGAGGTCTGCTCTGGAGCTGTCCCACCCTGGGAAGTTTATGGTGTTAATGTACACCAATATTCCACTCTTTAACAGGAAGAACCTGGCCTCTGTAACAGTTCTTCACCCAATACAATTTTTTTTTTAGCTCTTTAATTTTTGAAATGTTGCCCATCCACAATTAAAAAGAATCCAGGTTGGATGTTAATATAAAAACACTTGACCTCCAACAGGTAGAAATGTAAATGCTCTATCACAATCTTTCTGTCTTCAGAGATACAAACAAAAAGAGTATGTTTGTTACTTTGGTATACAAATTAAAACGCCAATGCTGACAATCATATACTGTAATCTAAAAACAGCAGTTATGGTATATTAAGTTGAACCCTGCTAAGGCTATGATACTGACATTCTGAACTGAATGTTGTGTTAAATTGAACCCAGCTAATGGCACATTGGTTGTAGGAGGTGGATTGTCCAGTACACAAGGCAAATTTCAAACAGTGCCAAGGGACCTCCAATGTCCCTCTCAATCATTGGAGCAGGTGAGAAAGAACCAACTTGCATATATATGGCGTATTTCATGACCTCAGGATGTCCCAAAATACTTCACAGTCAATGAAACGCTTTCAAAGTGCAGTCACAGTTGTAGGGTAGGGAAACAGAGCAGCCAATTTCCACACAGCCAGGTCCCACAAACAGCATTGAGATAAATGACCAGAATATCTGTTTTAGCGATACTGCTTGGTGGATAAATGTTGGCCAGGAAACGAGGAGAACTCCCCTGATCTTCTCCAAATAATGGCATGGCATCTTTTCCGCCCACCTGTGGGGGCAGATGGGGAGTCAGCTTAATGTCTCATCTGAAAAATATCACCTCCCACTGTGCAGCACTCGCTCAGTACTGCACTGAAGTGTCAGCAGAGATAATGGGTTCAAGTCTCTGGAGCGGGGATTAAAACCAATACCTTCTGATTCAGAATTTAGAGTTCTACCGCTGAGCCGAGGCTGATACCAGGTTGATGGTTTAATGTCTTTTTTGAAGGCTTGATTCTTCCAACAAGGTCATCTATGTGCGGAACCACAAGAGATGGGTGAGATCCTGAATGAATATTTCACATCGGTATTTACGGTTGAGAAAGGCATGGATGTTAGGGAACTTGGGGAAATAAATAGTGATGTCTTGAGGAGCGTACATATTACAGAGAGGGAGGTGCTGGAAGGCTTAACGCGCATCAAGGTAGATAAATCTCCGGGACCTGATGAAATGTATCCCAGGACGTTATGGGAGGTTAGGGAGGAAATTGCGGGTCCCCTAGCAGAGATATTTCAATCATCAACAGCTACAGGTGAGGTGCCTGAAGATTGGAGGGTAGCAAATGTTATGCCTTTGTTTAAGAAGGGCGGCAGGGAAAAGCCTGGGAACTACAGACCGGTGAGCCTGACATCTGTAGTGGGTAAGTTGTTAGAGGGTATTCTGAGGGACAGGATCTACAGGCATTTGGAGAGACAGGGACTGATTAGGAACAGTCAGCATGGTTTTGTGAGAGGAAAATCATGTCTCACAAATTTGATTGAGTTTTTTGAAGGGGTAACCAAGAAGATAGATGAGGGCTGTGCAGTAGACGTGGTCTACATGGACTTTAGCAAAGCCTTTGACAAGGTACGGCATGGTAGGTTGTTATATAAGGTTAAATCTCACGGGATCCAAGGTGAGGTAGCCAATTGGATACAAAATTGGATTGACGACAGAAGACAGAGGGTGGTTGTAGAGGGTTGTTTTTCAAACTGGAGGCCTGTGACCAGCGGTGTGCCTCAGGGATCGGTGCTTGGTCCGCTGTTATTTGTTATTTATATTAATGACTTGGATGAGAATTTAGGAGGCATGGTTAGTAAGTTTGCAGATGACACCAAGATTGGTGGCATTGTGGACAGTGAAGAAGGTTATCTAGGATTGCAACGGGATCTTGATAAATTGGGCCAGTGGGCCGATGAATGGCAGATGGAGTTTAATTTAGATAAATGTGAGGTGATGCATTTTGGTAGATCGAATCGGGCCAGGACCTACTCCGTTAATGGTAGGGCGTTGGGGAGAGTTATAGAACAAAGAGATCTAGGAGTACAGGTTCATAGCTCCTTGAAAGTGGAGTCACAGGTGGATAGGGTGGTAAAGAAGGCATTCGGCATGCTTGGTTTCATTGGTCAGAACACTGAATACAGGAGTTGGGATGTCTTGTTGAAGTTGTACAAGACATTAGTAAGGCCACACTTGGAATACTGTGTACAGTTCTGGTCACCCTATTATAGAAAGGATATTATTAAACTAGAAAGAGTGCAGAAAAGATTTACTAGGATGCTACCGGGACTTGACTTATAGGGAGAGGTTGGATAGACTGGGACTTTTTTCCCTGGAGAGTAGGAGGTTTAGGGGTGATCTTATAGAAGTCTATAAAATAACGAGGGGCATAGATAAGGTAGATAGTCAAAATCTTTTCCCAAAGGTAAGGGAGTCTATAACGAGGGGACATAGATTTAAGGTGAGAGGGGAGAGATACAAAAGGGTCCAGAGGGGCAATTTTTTCACTCAAAGGGTGGTGAGTGTCTGGAACGAGCTGCCAGAGGCAGTAGTAGAGGCGGGTACAATTTTGTCTTTTAAAAAGCATTTGGACAGTTACATGGGTAAGATGGGTATAGAGGGATATGGGACAAGTGCAGGCAATTGGGACTAGCTTAGTGGTATAAACTGGGCAACATGGACATGTTGGGCCGAAGGGCCTGTTTCCATGTTGTAAACTTCTGTGATTCTATGATTCTAACAATGCCACATTCCTTCAGTACTGCACTGGAGTGTCGGCATTTACTGAGCTTAAACTTCCGGTATAGGACTCAAACCCAGGGGCAAGAGTGATATAAGCTGAGCCTAGCTGACACAAAAAATAGACATTTATTACAGCAAAACAAGTGCATGCAAGCTAAAAAAATAACATACAAAACAATGCAAAGGATGAAAAGCTTTAGCCCTTTAAACTGATGTTCTCAGAACAGCGCATGTCCCAGAACTCCTTGACGGATTAACTGTTTGTGTTTTTTTTCCCCAGCAGCACTGTCGTACAACCAGTTTCCTGTTCACTGTAACCTTTCAAGCACCTCAATAAACAGATTTATTTTTTTGGAGATTTCATATCTTGAATTATATTCAATTCCTCCTCTCCTCAAATTGACTTCAAGTGAGTAGGAAATGTTTTGTTATACCGATTGAACCATTTGTCTCTTCAGCAGCAAATTGAAACTGAATTGTTTTGATACACTTCCACATTTAATAAAGAGCCCCCCCCTGCCCCATCGCCATTATAGAGCAGGTAACAAACGGTTAAAAAGATCTGCCTAAAAACAGCATACATTCTTCAACAGATAGCAGTGATGAAACATGATTGCTGAAATTAAGTTGCTTCCTCATTTTGATTTAGCATCGTTTAATGTCAGTTTGGCTCAGTTTATACAAGGCCTTAATCTATTCAAAAACTTGCCTGATACCATCCTATTACATAGTTTCATATTTTCAGATTCATATTCGAAGTCTCTCCCTGACAGAACACAAGCAAGCTTAACTTAGTCATCACCCAATATCCACAAATACACACAGTCCTGCAATATCACTAAAAAACAATTGGGAGGAAAAGCCTGTTTAGATTTTTCACCTCCTGTTCATAGGCACAAAGGCCTACTCCAGCATTCCTACCACGACTGAGTCTAGCTAGTTCAGCCCAAACCAGGGATCAAGCCTGGGACTTATCAGTATCCCAACAGGTCATGCAGTCATCCGCCGAATCATCAAGGGACCTACGTTATTCTTTTGCCACTTCCACCATTTTATCTCTCTCGTTTGTGATACTGACCCACAGTATAATTGGGGCTGTTTCATAACAGGAGATAGTATCTTCATTTGCAGATGGTACCCTCTATCCCCCTAAGTATCAAATCCCCTGTAACTACAACCTTTCTATTTTGCTGTTCCGTCCACACCCACCGCCCCTGCCCCCGGACTGCCTCTTGCTCCATGATGCCCTTGATTAGCATTTTGGCCATCCTCCCCACAGCCTTCTCCCTTAACCCAGCATGTAGAAATTACCTCGTGCCTGTCAGACAGGACCTGATTCTGCAGTTCCTCCTTCCCTGCCTCCACTAGATTCCCCTTACCCTGCCAACTGTCAGTTACACACTGCTCTTCCTGTACCCCTCTATGTGGCGTGACTATGTGCTGGAGTAAACTATCCAAATATTCCTTCCCCTCCCTTATGTGTCAGAGTGCCTCTAACTCGCATTCCAGTTCAACAACTCTGAGCGACAATAACTCGAGATAGACATTTCCCACAGGTGCGTTCATCCGGGACAGTCCAGAGTCCACAAATTCATACATTCTGCAGTTCCAACAGACTGCCTGTGCTGCCAGCCATTATCTGATCTTTATATTTTTTATTTATTGTCCAGCAGTTACTTATTCATCTATTTCCAAAGCTAATTGATTCACCTTTAATACTAAATTTTGATCGGATGATTCCTTTTAGGTAATTTTTTTATGCTCAATTTAGTTTATTAATTAAATTAATTAATCCACCTCTCACCCCTCCACTGTCTCTGATTTGTCATTCTGCTTGTCCGACATCCAGTACTTGATAGAATCATAGAATGGTTACAGCACAGAAGGAGGCCATTATGGCCATCGAGCCCATGCTGGCTCTTTGTAAGAGCAATCCAGTTAGTCCCATTCCCCCGCTCTTTCCCCATAGCCCTGAAATTTTTTTCCCTTCAAGTATTTATCCAACTCCTTTTTGAAAGCCACAATTGAATCATCTTCCACCACCCTTTCAGGCAGCGCATTTCAGATCATAACCACTCACTGCATAAAAAATGTTTCTCCTCATGTCGCCTTTGTTTCTTTTGCCAATCACCTTAAATCTGTATCCTCTGGTTCTCAACCCTTCTGCCAATGGGAACAGTTTCTCTTTATTTACTTTATCTAAACCCTTCATGATTTTGAACACTTCTATCAAATCTCCTCTTAACCTTCACTGCTCTAAGGAGAATAACCCCAGCTTCTCCAGTCTATCCACGTAACTGAAGTCACGCATCTCTGGAACCGTCCTGGTAAATCTCTTCTGCACCCTCTCTAAGGCCTTCACATCCTTCCTAACGTGCGGTGCCCAGAACTGGACACAATGCTCCAGTTGTGGCCGAACCAGTGTTTTATAAAGGTTCAACATAACTTTCTTGCTTTTGAAATAGATTGTAATGAAGCTTCATTATATCTAAAATACCAAGAGTTTCTGACTTTTCTCCCCTAAAAAATAGTTTAAAAGAAACCTCGCATCCAAATTTTGAACACATGGGAGACGACTTGCTCAAACCTGATTAACCGAAGGTGAAATGTGTCAGTTTGGTTTGGCCGGTAACTGTTGTCAACCTTGGCATCCTTTTTGACCCTGAGATAAGCTTCCAGCCCCATAGCCGCTCCATCACCAAGGCCAACTACTTCCACCTCTAACATTGCCCGTCTCCGCTCCTGCCTCAGCTAATCTGCTGCTGAAACCCTCATCCATGCCTTTGTCACCTTTAGACTCGACTATTCCAATGCTCCCCTGGCTGGCCTCCCATCTTCCACCCTCCATAAATTTGAGCTCATCCAAAACTCTGCTGCTCATATCCTAACTCACACCAAGTCCCGTTCACCCATCACCCCTGCACTCGCTGACCTACATTGACTCCTGGTCCAGCAACATCTCAATTTTAAAATTCTCATCCTTGTTTTCATTTCTATTTTTTTTTGTTTTAACTTTAGTAGTCCTTTAATTTCCCACAAAGTTAAGTGTTAAAGAAAGAGTAAATAATTGAACACAGCTTTTGATCCTCGATTAATTTACTGAGCACCTTCTGCACTTAATTCCCATCCTCACCAAATTCCCACTTTAAAAGTCCTCAACTCTGTTCCCAGCTTATTCCTGTTAGCAGCTCAGTCTGCAGCGCTCTCTGCTCGAGCTCAGTCTACAATAAGCCTGCATACAACAGCTAGGTGGGACGTTGGGTGATGTACCTCATGGTCACAATTATCTCCTGGAACTTGTTTTTGATTGCCTTTAGGGGGTCAAATAAGAATTTCCTAGAATTCTTTTTAATCTCAATATTGGCTTAAGGATTTTTTCTTCTGTCTTTTTGCCTCTCCCCAGGAGATTACATGGCTGGTGGTGGATAGGGAGCGTTAGGGATCATGTTGCCTATTGCACACAGATAAATGGGACAGACCTGATTGATAGTTACGAACATGCAAAAAACACACTTTCAGAACTGCAATTGTAAAAGAAAATGCAAATTAGTTTCAGAACAATTAAAATTGTCAGAGGACGGAAACTGCTCTCAAAATACTTACCTTTTGATTTCTAAATCAGTCATCCATTGGCTTATAAAAAGATGGAAAACAGGCCAAAATCACCAAGAAGATAAATCTCTGCTCTACATATATACTGTGGTATTACAGTTGAAACTTTCCCTAAAGATTATACAAGATGATTGTCCTATTTGAGATAAGCTACATGCATCATCTGGATTGCCAGGTTCAAGGCTCGGTTTTGTTTTTAAGTCAACAATAACCACAAAAATCTTTGCACAGGGAAGATTGATGCACAAAATTTGAAAACAGAGTTATTAACTTTAACAATTTAAAATGATGAAAATGCAAATTAGTCCATCACTATATCAAAACGAACTGCACGAATGTTAAATAAGGGAGATAGGCAATGTCTGAAACAGGACTTTGAAAAGACATTTTACTTTAATAATAAAAAACACACAGAAATCTGTGGGCCCCAAGGCATCATTCAAAATCAATCTCCATGCAAGCAGGTTCCACTTGCTAGCAAATGTGTTCTATATAAGCTACCCAGTTTATTGCTCATATGTATGTTATATATATATATTTGAAGTTTTAAAGAATACTAGTGGATCTCACATGGCGTTGCCCGTGGAAAGTCAGAACAGGGCGAATTTTCCTCAGAGTGCAATTGTCCCACTGTCGGAGCTCAGGAAGCTTAATCTAGTGGTAAAGGTGTGCAATTGCAAGCATGTCTGTGCGCATGGAACTTCATAATGGAAAAATCCTATTGAGACACTGCATAGAGGCATGGCAGAACTGTGATGTCCAAATAAGTACACATGATATAGAAACATAGAAAATAGGAACAGGAGTCGGCCATTCGGCCCTGCAAGCCTGCTCCGCCATTCAATATGATCATGGCTGATCCTCTATCTCAATACCACATTCCCGCTCTCTCCCTCTACCTCTTGATGCCTTTTGTGTCTAGAAATCTATCTAGCTCCTTCTTAAATATATTCAGTGACTTGGCCTCCACAGCCTTCTGCGGTAAAGAATTCCACAGGTTCACCACCCTCTGAGTGAAGAAATTTCTCCTCGTCTCCATCCTAAATGTCCTACCCAGTATCCTGAGACTGTGACCCCTCATTCTGGACCCTGCAGCCAGGGGAAACATCCTCCCTGCATCCAGTCTGTCCAGCCCTGTCAGAATTTTATACATTTCAATGAGATCCACTCTCATTCTTCTAAACTCGAGTGAATACAGGCCGAGTCCACCCAATCTCTCCTCGTACGGCAGTCCTGCCATCCCAGGAATCAGTCTGGTGAACCTTCACTGCACTCCCTCTATGGCAAGTATATCCTTTCTTAGGTAAGGAGACCAAAACTGCACACAATACTCTCACCAAGGCCTTGTATCAGTGCAGTAGAGTGGAGCATAAACATTGGCATAAACCTGTTGGACCGAATGGCCTGTTTCAGTGCTGTAAATACAATGTAGCCTACATCGCAAATATATCACATTATAGTCAATCTCCTGTGGTGTTTCATATGGGATGTAAAGTCCAAGTGTAGTCTTCAGGTGAAAGGGGTTAGAGGGTAGGCGATAATCAGACTAATTCAGGCAGTTTCAATTTTAGTCCCTATTTTAAAGTCATACATTCATATATACTACTTTGACTGGACATCATTTATAGTTCAATACAAAAAAACTTACATTTATTGTGTGCCTTTAATGTAGAAAAACATCTCAAGGCACTTCAGAGCTGTAACCAAAAAAAAGACATCAAGCTGAAGGAGATTTTAGGAGGGATGACCAAAAGCTTGGTCAAAGAGGTGGATTTTAAGGAGGGTCTTAAAAGAGGAGAAAGAGTTGGAAAGGCAGAAGGAATTAGGGAGGACATTCCAGAGTGTGGGGCCGAGGAAGCTGAAGGATCTGTTAATTGTAGCCATATGATTTATATCAATTAGTGTTAATTGTATTAGGTGGTGCGTATCAATTGGGGATTCTCTTGTATCCATTTATATGAGAGCTTATCTTGGTTGTGGAGTGGGGAATGTGGATCTCTGTGAATAAAGACTTGGAAGCATCTGAAGATCAGGCTCTCGTATTCTATCCTTCACCACCTGGCTATCCAATTTATTACAGGAACAACTGCCAATGGGGGAAACAAAGGGGAGGCACAAGAGGCCAGAGTCAGAGGAAGGGAGCGATCAGGGCCAGGGCTGTAGGCTAGAGGAGGTTACAGACATGGAAGGACAGGGCCATGAATGCATTTAAACACGAGGATTATGATTTTAAATGTGAGGTCGTGGGGACTTGAGCACATGATCGGAGATGAAAATTCAGTGTAGTATTGAGGGAGGCCATCTTTCAGATGAGACATGAAACTGAGGCTTTGTACAAGATCCATGGCATTATTCGGAGAGGAGCAGGGAAGTTCTTTTCGTATGCTGACCATCGTTTATCCCTCAACCAACACTGTCAAAACGAATAACTGCTGCTTGTGAGACCTTGCCGTGCCAATTGACGGCTACGTTTACCTACAGAATATCAGTGTGTACATTTCAAAAATAATTCATTGGCTGTAAAGCACTTTGGACTATCATGAGGACGTGAAAGATGCTATATAATTGCATGTTCTTTCTTTCTTCCTATTCAAACTGGTCAAGGAGAAATCTCAATATATATTCAAGTTTCTCCCTCGCTATTGTTTCCTATATTAAATTCAACTACAGCTGAAGTTCTTTGTTCTTTTTGATGCCAGTTTTAGAAATGGATTTTCTGCCATCACTGGCAGAACACTAATCATGTGTATATTTGTAGAGCCCATCACCTTTTCAAATGATACTTCTAATACATAATAGCAGACTGCCTGAAAGATTTAAATTTGAGTTAATTAGATTTGTTTCAATGGGACTAAATCCCAACAGAATCAACTACTCTTCCAACAAGTTCTCTCTCTCCACCACAGGCAGATTATGATGGTGAAGGACAGACTGAGTGAACTTCCTAACTGCTATATAGCTGATTTTGCAGTATCTTTTAAAACATTTCTATGCTGTGATTTTTTTTGCCCCAAAAGCACACAGATTTAGATACAATTTATCCTTATTTTTCAGTTGTGGGAACTGGATTAATTAGTAAGAATCAAAAGTAACTCAGCAGTTAACTACCATGAATTATCTCTTAAGCACACAGTGACAGCACAATTTTTAATTCTTCGGAGAGGACATTATACATTAATTATATACAGAGCCCAGGCTTATGTCTGCCATGTATCTACCAGCAAAAAAACAAATAAATCCAACTGCACAATATACATTATATTTTTTTTAAAAACAAGGTACAAGAATGATTTAAGAGTAGCAATGTTACCTATATTCTCTGGAGTTTAGAAGAATGAGAGGCGATCTCATTGAAATGTATATAATTCTTAGAGGAGTTGACAGGGTCGATGTTGAGGTTGTTTCCCCTGGCGGGAGAGTCTGGAACTAGGGGTCTTAGTCTCAAGATAAGGGGGCAGCCATTTAGGACCAAGATGAGGAGAGATTTCTTCCCTCAGAGGATTGTGAATCTTTGGGATTCTCTACCCCAGAGGGCTGTGGATACTCAGCCGTTGAGAATATTCAAGACTGAGATCGATACATTTTTGGACACTTAAGGGAATCAAGGATATGGGAATAGGGCGGGAAAGTGGAGTTGAGGTAGAAGATCAACCATGATCTTATTGAATGGCAGAGCAGGCTCGAGGGGCCGTATGGCCTACTTCTGCTCCTATTTCTTATGTTCTTATTACATTTATTAGGAACAGAAATGGTCATTGGATCCCGACAAGCTTGTTCCTTTATTCTTATTGCAAACCGACCAATTATTTTCTCACCACATCCCTCAAACCCTTTCCTCTCCAGAAACCTACTTGTACTATTCACCTCAAAGGTCTGCCCTGGTCCCAACCATTCCACAAGTTTATTACTTTTTGGGTAGAAACAGTTTTGCCGAGCATCCTAATTTTTAAACCTATGATCCCTAATATTGAACTCTGCCATAATAATCGATTTTATCCAATTCCTTTCATAATTTTGAAAGCTTCGTCTCTTGAAACCTCTCTGCCTCTTGTTCCACTGTTACTAATTACTTGCCTTGCCTACTTTAATATCTGCGGACATGGACATTGTATTGACTTTAAACTTAATCAAAATACCCTGAGTAAGTTTTTTAAAAATAGTAAAAATACATCTCAAAAGTCATATTGTTTGCGCTGAGTTTCGAAAAAACACACAGTACTGAGGGTACTTCAATTTAAAAATATTCCATTGGGACATTAGGTTGTATTATTTGCCTCAATGTTTAGATCTTTATCTGTACTTATTGTTCTTTAGCTACCAATTTCTCCAACACAACTCAAAGATTCATATTTCATAAGTCCAATGATTTAATTTTTATAGTAGTGCCATATTGAAATAAAAGGGGAAAAGTTCCCACTGCTGTTTCTCGATGCAAATGGCACAACTGCAAAACGTGCTTTTATGAATTCCTCATCTTTGCTTGAAGGAAAAGATTAATTTACAGTTCTGACTGCAGTTACTGTGCATTGCTACATTACAATTCTACATTGCAGATTTCAAATATTTTCTTGATGGAAGTCTTGAACCTGTATTTTTAAATGTACAAATTTTTAATGTATCAAAAACTATTATATAATTGTTGAAAATATGTGCGTTTCCCTCCATCTCCAAAATGATTTTCAGTTTTCTAACTTCCAGTCTGCACTGTGCATCAGTACTTGCACAAAAAGTTATGTGACTAGCACTCAGGCCTTTGCTAATGCCGCTGAATAACATGACAGCAACCAGACAGTAAGAGATGTGATAAAGTGGCTTACTCACTGCTCCTGCACGTCACACCTTGTTAAATCACCCCAGCCTGTCAGCAGTGATAGACCCATTTAACAACACCATTCCAGTGATCCAGCAAAACAAGAGTTGGGTCACCATACTGCAAAACAAACTAACACTTTTTTCCCCCCCACTGGAACGATACTTAAAGGAAAAGGAGAATCTACAAAAATATTTGACTTTTTTTTCCACTTTCCAGAGTCCTGCCATGTTGCTCCACAACATCACCAGTGCAAAGACCGTTTGGAATGGCTCTATGGCTTGCAGCAGCAACCAGAATTGCAAACAAATGCAAAAGATGCCCAACACAACAAAATCATTACACTGACTAGGTAAGAAAGAACTTGCATTTATATAGCGCCTTTCACGACCTCAGGACGTCCCAAAACACTTTACAGCCAATGAAGTACTTTTGAAGTGTAGTCACTGATGTAATATGAACATACAAATTACAAGCAGGAGTAGGCCATTCAGCCCCTCGAGCCCGCTCTGCCATTGATAAGATCATGGCTGTTCTGATTGTGACCACAACCCTACTTTCCCGTCTACCTACTATAACCTTTGACTCCCTTGTTAATCAGGAATCTATCTAACTCAGTCTTAAAAATATTCAATGACCCTGTTTCTACTGCTCTCTGGGGTAGGGAGTTCCACAGACTCACAATTCAGAAAAAATTTCTCCTCATCTCCGTCTTAAATGGGAGACCTCTTATTTTTAAATTGTGGCCCCTAGTTCTAGTCTCTCCCACAAGGGGAAACATCCTCTCAGCATCGACCCCTTCTAGACCCCTCAGGATCTTATATGTTTCAATTAGATTACCTCTCATTCTTCTAAACTCCAGTGTATACAGGCCCAACTTGTCCAACCTTTCCTCATAAGATAACCTCCTCATCCCAGGAATTGCTTTGGAGGCAGTTCAGAGAAGGTTCACTCGACTGAAGTGAACCTTCTCTGAACTGCCTCCAAAGCAATTATGTCCTTTCTTAAATAAGGAGACCAAAACAGCACACAGTATTCTAGATGTACAACTAATGTAGGAAACTCGGCAGCCAATTTGCACACAGCAAGGTCCCGCAAACACCAATGAGATAATGACCAGATAATCTGTTTGTGATGTTGGTTGAGGGATAAATATTGGCCAGGACACCAGGAAGAACTCTCCTGCTCGTCTTCGAATAGTGCCATGGGATCTTTCACATCCACCCAAGAGCGCAGACGGGGCTTCGGTTTAGCGTCTCATCTGAAAGGTCTGTCAGAGCAATGGTCCTTCAGTCTGTCAGAGCAATGGTCCTTCAGTCTGTCAGAGCAATGGTCCTTCAGTCTGTCAGAGCAATGGTCCTTCAGTCTCTTCAGAGCAATGGTCCTTCAGTCTCTTCAGAGCAATGGTCCTTCAGTCTCTTCAGAGCAATGGTCCTTCAGTCTCTTCAGAGCAATGGTCCTTCAGTCTCTTCAGAGCAATGGTCCTTCAGTCTCTTCAGAGCAATGGTCCTTCAGTCTCTTCAGAGCAATGGTCCTTCAGTCTCTTCAGAGCAATGGTCCTTCAGTCTCTTCAGAGCAATGGTCCTTCAGTCTCTTCAGAGCAATGGTCCTTCAGTCTCTTCAGAGCAATGGTCCTTCAGTCTCTTCAGAGCAATGGTCCTTCAGTCTCTTCAGAGCAATGGTCCTTCAGTCTCTTCAGAGCAATGGTCCTTCAGTCTCTTCAGAGCAATGGTCCTTCAGTCTCTTCAGAGCAATGGTCCTTCAGTCTGTCAGAGCAATGGTCCTTCAGCCTGTCAGAGCAATGGTCCTTCAGCCTGTCAGAGCAATGGTCCTTCAGCCTGTCAGAGCAATGGTCCTTCAGCCTGTCAGAGCAATGGTCCTTCAGCCAAGATGTTGCGCTCAAGTATCTGGAGTGGGAATTGAACCCACAACCTTCTGACTTAGAGGCAAGAGTGCCATCATTGAACTACATGTGACACCTATGGACATAAAGCATGACTAGCCAACAGCATGTTTTCCTAGTGTTGTGCAGCTCGGGATTCACTCCAAGGCCAGTCCCACTGAACACTTGCTCAAACCAAAGCTACAGTTTTGGCACCCAACACAAACTATGCCCGCTTGCCACTGACTCCATCCACCCCCCTTGACCATTTGCTCAGACTGAATCACACCATGTGCAACCATAACATTCTGTTCAATCTAGAGCAGGCTCATCATCAGCGGCGTCAGTAAGTTAGCACCTCAAGTCCAAAAAAACTTTTGCAGCAAATCTGAGGCCACACAATGAATCAGTGGTAGACACATTTACAGGAGGTAGAAGTAAAAAGATTTAGAACCAAATAAGTTCACACCACAGAAGCAAGCTATTTTTCCCCATTGTGTCTGTGCTGTCTCTTTGGTAGCGCAATCCAAAACTGATTCCATTTGTGGCTTTCTTTTTTGCCAACTGATTGAACGCCTTTGTTCTGACCATTAGGCATGATACTGATATTTTATAGCAGTGATCAATAATTTCTCTAGACAAAACATTTTATCGAGTAATAGCAGTAATTTTCATGGCTTTCAGGGGCTGTGTTCTAAAGGGGAGCATCCAATAAGCCGGGTTCTAAACACACTTCCAGAAGTTAACTTCAAAATTTGCACAACAATCTGCGTTGATCGGGATTGGCATTTTCTAAAATCAGATGCTGCTCTCCATATACTTGAGATGCCTCTAACATGCACTCTCAACCAGACTGCGTTCCAGTTCCCTGGGAACGGTAAGTAACATACATTCAGCATTGGACTCCAGCACTTGGGAAAATTTGTTCTAAAAAAAAATTCTTATTAAATCTTCTTGTGCACGCAATCCTTAAGTTAATTAGGCTAACGAGTAGCCCCAGTGGAGAAGTTGGCCTAATCTGGTGATCCTTTTCTTGTACCATGCTCTGAATCCACCTGAGGTGAGTCCTCCTAGGAGCTCTCCCTTTTGTCAGATTGGGGAGAGGGCTGATAGACTTGGTGGGCTTTTCAGGGAGGCACAGAGATCCCTCCAGACTGAGAGGGTTGCAGCAACAATAGGATGTTTCTTACTTAGTCTCTTCAGGGTGTATAAATAGTAAGCTGTTCAGAAGGGTTTGGTAGGAATGTTCTGGACTCCATTCCAAGCTATAGGTTTTGCTGGAAGGCCAGAGACCATACGACAATCACAAGTACAGTCTGAAATTTGGGAGACCGAGTGCCCTCTCTCGTTTTGAGAGCTTTAGGTACTCACGGCATATTTGCAGCCTCTTGTTCACCTGGAGGAACTTGGAGATACAACTATCCTATCACTGAATTGACAGACTGGTACTTTGACAGGCGGCATAAAATAAGTAAATGAATCAGAGAACAATATTCATCTTTATTGTGCAGAGATTCTGTACAACATACACATTTAAAGGCCAGACCCTGACCTTGCAAAGAGGTGGAACTCCCATATTTGCATGAGGACATCGTGCCTGAAGCACATGCCCTCTATTCCCATATCCCTTCAACCACCTATCCTATCTAATCTTGAATGTTGACCACACTTCTGCTTCAACCACCAACCCTGGAATTGAAATCCAAAGCCTCACAACTCTGTATGAACAAGTTTCTCTTGACTTCTGTTCTAAATTATTTACATTTAATCTTGTATCTATGGCCCCTCAACTACTGGAAACAATCTGCTTCTATCTACCCTGTCCCATTTAAACATTACCATATCACCCCGTAATCTGCGCTGTTCTAACGAAAAAAGACCTAACTTTTCAATTAGCTAGTAAATCTGCATTGTATCCTCTCTAAAACCTCAATATTCTTCCTACAGTGTGGAACTCCAAATGCTGCACACAGTGCTCCGAGATCTTACTAAAGTTCTATATCTTAACTGTTATGTTCTATACCTCTCGTGATAAAACCTAGAATTCCTTCAGCTTTTTTTCCCCGCCTCATTAACCTGAGGTGCTGCCTTTAATCTTCTGTGACCCTGTACCTCCAAAACCCTCTGCTCTTCGACAATGCTGACCCTACTTACATCGAGTATAATTACTGCTGTTATTTTTTTCAAACTAAAATGTTTTTTCTTATTCGTTCATGGGATGTGGGCATCGCTGGCAAAGCCAGCATTTATTGCCCATCCATAATTGCCCTTGAGAAGCTGGTGGTGAGCCGCCTTCTTGAACCGCTGCAATCTGTGTGGTGAAGGTTCTCCCACAGTGCTGTTAGGAAGGGAGTTCCAGGATTTTGACCCAGCGACGATGAAGGAACGGCGATATATTTCCAAGTCGGGATGGTGTGTGACCTGGAGGGGAACGTGCAGGTGGCGTTGTTCCCATGTGCCTGCTGCCCTTGTCCTTCTAGGTGGTAGAGGTCGCGGGTTTGGGAGATGCTGTCGAAGAAGCCTTGGCGAGTTGCTGCAGTGCATCCTGTAGATGGTACACACTGCAGCCACAGTGCGCCAGTGGTGAAGGGAGTGAATGTTTAGGGTGGTGGATGGGGTGCCAATCAAGCGGGCTGCTTTGTCCTGAATGGTGTCGAGCTTCTTGAGTGTTGTTGGAGCTGCACTCATCCAGGCAAGTGGAGAGTATTCCATCACACTCCTGACTTGTGCCTTGTCGATGGTGGAAAGGCTTAGGGGAGTCAGGAGGTGAGTCATTCTCCGCAGAATACCCAGCCTCTGATCTGCTCTTGTAGGCACAGTATTTATATGGCTGGTCCAGTTAAGTTTCTGGTCAATGGTGACCCCCAGGATGTTGATGGTGGGGGATTCGGCGATGGTAATGCCGTTGAATGTCAAGGGGAGTTGGTTAGACTCTCTCTTGTTGGAGATGGTCATTGCCTGGCACTTGTCTGGCGTGAATGTTACTTGCCACTTATCAGCCCAATCCTGGATGTTGTCCAGGTCTTGCTACATGCAGGCACGGTCTGCTTCATTATTTGAGGGGTTGCGAATGGAACTGAACACTGTGCAATCATCAGCAAACATCCCCTTTTCTGACCTTATGATGGAGGGAAGGTCATTGATGAAGCAGCTGAAGATGGTTCTACCTAGGACACTGCCCTGAGAAACTCCTGCAGCAATGTTCAAACTAAAATGTATCACCTCACACACTGATATTGAATTTCAAAGGCTCCTTTGCAGCCCATTCCCTCATATCAATATCCCTTTGCAGCTTCCTTTGGTCTTCTGAAGAATTAACCATACCTATTTTGGTATCATGAGGGGCATAGATAAGGTAGATAGTCAAAATATTTTCCCAAAGGTAGGGGAGTCTATAACGAGGGGACATAGATTTAAGGTGAGAGGGGAGAGATACAAAAGGGTCCAGAGGGGCAATTTTTTCACTCAAAGGGTGGTGAGTGTCTGGATCGAGCTGCCAGAGGCAGTAGTAGAGGCGGGTACAATTTTGTCTTTTAAAAAGCATTTGGACAGTTACATGGGTAAGATGGGTATAGAGGGATATGGGCCAAGTGCAGGCAATTGGGACTAGCTTAGTGGTATAAACTAGGCGACATGGACATGTTGGGCCGAAGGGCCTGTTTCCATGTTGTAAACTTCTATCATCTGCAAATTTCACCACCACTCCTCTAGGCCAATATCCAAATCATTGACATACGCAGTGAACAGCCCTGAGCGACACCACTACCCATTTCCAAACATTCTGAAAAACTGTCTTTCACTCCTACTCTGTTTTCTCTCTTCTAAACAATGTTTAATCCAGTTTGCTATCCTCCCCCTAATTCCATAACCTTTAATCATTTCTAGTCGTCTCTAAAGTTGTTTTGAAATTTGTATAACTGTTTCATTTTCTATTTAAAATATTTATATCCTTTCCATAATTCATTTTTTTTTTGGTTTGAAAGGCAGAATTTCTCCAAAGTCTAGGACAATGCAGCAGATAAATTCTCTGATGAGGCATGCTCTAAAACCATCCTATAAAATAAAGCTCACAACTTCAGCACCCACACCCCCTTTATTCTCTTCCCCCTTGATACTGCCAGACTATGACCTCCCCCTCAATGCTTCTAGGCTCCACCTCCTCCATTGGTACCCTAGCCCTAGGAAACCCCTTTTCAGTGCTTCCCTGGTCCTCCCAGGCACTGGGACAACTCTGAATGTTCCTAATCTGTGCAATTTCCCAAACCTCAGTTTCTCCTTCCCTGCCTTTCCCAACACTGAAAATAACCCTCCCACACCCTTTCAGAAATTTATAAATCCACCACTGCAGTAAGCTACATTTTGTGTATTTCAGGATTTTTCCCACGCAATATAAATAATGGAAAGTTGATATACCTGCAGATTAAGTCATGAAAGGTACTTATTCTGCTGTACTTTCATTTCAACTCCTACATACATCATAAAGCTTACGCTCAGTGTACTTTTGTACGACAGTGCCAGCTTTTGTGAAAGTATTGGTCAAGCTTTTGCCAATTTTCTAGGTTGGCATGTATATGGCGTGGGATCTTGGAACACTCTGATCCAGGAAGAGTGCTACAAACTAAGCAAAGCTCAATCCTCAATGACACTATGTATGAAACAAATAAGCTCAAGTATGGCAGACAGGAGTAAGAGGCGAATGGTGACGAGAGCAGCAGTATTCTGATTTCAGCAGAAGCACATTGGTGCCCCAGCTCCAGTGACGGTTCTGATCAGTTTTAGGTGGGGACAGTTTGTCTGGCAGAACTAACAGCTGATATTGGAAGGAGAATCCCAAGATCAGGCTACACTAGGCAGTGTCAGAGTCTGGCAACATTGAGGGTTGGGGCTTACAGTCCCTGGGCTTTAAAGCGTTCATTGGAGGAATGTATCAGGGTCCTTAAGTATTAGGGGCAGAGGGTCCCGGGATCTCGTAATACTGGGCATTGGCTGGCAAACTTGATGAGGGGGCAAATCACTGTCTAGAAGCATTGGGGTCTAGGAATACTGGGAGGGTTATTTTCAGTGTTGGGAAACGCAGGGAAGGAGAAACTGAGGTTTGGGAAATTCCACAGATTAGGAACATTCAGAGTTGTCCCAGTGCCTGGGAGGACCAGGGAAGCACTGAAAAGGGGTTTCCTAGGGCTAGGGTACCAATGGAGGGGGTGGAGCCTAGAAGCATTGAGGGGGAGGTCATAGTCTGGCAGTATCAAAGGGGAGGAGGATGAACGAGAATCTGGGCAGACCTGCCTTGGACTGTTACAGGCCAACAGACACCCCACACTGCAATCCCAGGCTGCCCAGTTCCTGGTCTAAAGCCAGTTTTAAACATAAAGAGCACTTACTATTGTAATTGTTGACTGTGTATACAGCTGTAATTAATTAGAAGCTTTACAATCTAATAATGCAGGTGATGTAATTAGCTTCTCAAAGATAAGTCCTAAATATAAATAAAACCAGGCAATATAATTAGCCTGCTCTGCTTAACTGCAAAGTTTTAAAAATTACATTTTGTCTTCTAAGAATCCATCCAGAAATAACAGAAAAATATCTATTTTACAATATCATGGTTACATTTCTGTTTCTCCAATAGCTACCATAGCTGCTCCCTCGCTGTCTGTCTCTCTCTCATCTTGTCACACTTTCTGAAGTAAAAAAATAGCTTTATTTAAAAGTTTTGTTGAAAACCTATTCAAATTCATCATCCAGTTTGTATTCACACAAACTGAAATACTGTTATATACAAAGACCCTACATCAAAACTAAAATATTGTTATACAGACACAGTTTGACTTTCCCTTGAGAAATATTATTTGTCAGTGGAAAAATCCAATTGGAATTCAAACATAACAAAAGTTGCTGCAAGTTTTAAACAGTACATGTTTGAAATGAGCTACACACACATACACAGCTTCTCCCTTTAATAAAAACAGAAATTTTAATTAAATAAACTTTTTGAAATTTTCCCCCTAGCTTTTGAATTCGTTTTGAAAAACAAACAAAACATGTAATATTAGAGGGAGAAATATTTTTCCAAAATGGGGTTAATGCATCTTGGCAAATTGTGCACATTGCATATGCTCAGATTGTAGGGTCTGCCTTCAGTAGAATCACAACTGTGAGCAAAAATAACTTTTGAGATAGGCCTTCAAGCAAAAAATATCAATCAAGATATCCAAAGACACAATAAACAACTTTAATTTAAATTTAATTATTTTGGACATTAAAACTTTGTTACTGTGAAAAAAATTGTTTTTTTTTCAAAAGGTGTTTTCAGTGATGATTGTTTTGTCTCCTTTCTTTTACTCATAGGTTCTCCTTATTAGGTATTCAGAAGAGGAAGTTTTTATTAATTATTTCTCACTAACAGTTTTCTAGCTGCTTTCCTCACTTTTCATACCTACGTTCTCTACTTCCTCAGTTCTGAATTTCAGCCATTTTATTTTGAGTCAGTCAATAAAGTGTGACAGGAATAGTGCAACCAACAATACAAACCTAGGTGGGAAAGAAAGCTGTGAGGAGGACTCAAAGAGGCTGCAAAGGTATATAGACAGGTTAAGTGAGTGGGCGGGAAGGTGGCAGATGGAGTATAATGTGGAGAAATGTGAAATTATCCACTTTGATAGGGAGAGTAGAAAAGCAGAATATTTTTTAAAAGGTGAAAGACCAAGAAAGGTTGGTATTCAGAGGGACTTGGGTGTCCTTCTACATGAATCACAGAAAGTTAACATGCAGGTACTGCAAGCAATTAGGAAGGAAAATGGTATGTTATACTCCAACTGCCTTGCAATAAAGGCTAAGAGTAAGGATGATGTGGAGATGCCGGTGATGGACTGGGGTTGACAATTGTAAACAATTTTACAACACCAAGTTATAGTCCAGCAATTTTATTTTAAATTCACAAGCTTTCGGAGGCTACCTCCTTCCTCAGGTGAACGATGTGGAATTCCACATCGTTCACCTGAGGAAGGAGGTAGCCTCCGAAAGCTTGTGAATTTAAAATAAAATTGCTGGACTATAACTAAGAGTAAGGAGGTCTTGCTGCAATTATATAGGGGTCTGGTGAGATCACACCTGGAGTGTGGTGTACAGTTTTGGTCTTCTTACCTAAGGAAGGATATTCTTGCCTTAGAGGGGGTGCAACGAAGGTTCACTAGATTGATTCCTGAGATGAAAGAGTTGTCTTATGGGGAGCGATTGAGTAGAATGGGTTTATATAATCTGGAGTTTAGAAGAATGAGAGGTGATCTCATTGAAATGTATAAAATTCTTAGAGGCCTTGATAGGGTAGATGCTGAGAGGCTCTTTCCCCTGGCTGGAGAGTCTGGAACTAGAGGTCAGAGTCTCAAGATAAGGGTTCAGCCATTTAGGACCGAGATGAGGAGAGATTTCTTCCCTCAGAGGGTTGTGAATCTTTGGGATCTCTGCCCAGAGGGCTGTGGATGCTCAGTCGTTGAGTATATTCAGGACTGAGATCGATGGATATTTGGACACTAAGGGAATCAAGGGATAGGGGGAGAGGGCAGGAAAGTAGAGTTGAGGTAGATGATCAGCCACGATCTTATTGAATGGGAGAGCAGGCTCAAGCGGCCATATGGCATACTCCTGCTCCTATTTCTTATCTTCCTTTAGAGCAGAGAAGGTTATGGGGAGATTTAATGGAGATGTTCAAAATTATGAGGGGTTGAGAGTAAATAAGGAGAAACTGTTTCCTCTGCCAGGTGAGTCGGGAACCAGAGGACACAGATTTTCCACATGATATCAAGGAACGGCTGAGTGCACTGGATGCAGCAAAGGCTGTGGGCCCCAACAACATCCCGGCTATAGTGCTGAAGACCTGTGCTCCAGAACTAGCTGCACTTCTAACCAAACTGTTCCAGTACAGCTACAATACTGGCATCTACCCGACAATGTGGAAAATTGTCCAGGTATCTCCTGTCCACAAAAAGCAGGACAAATCCAATCCGGCCAATTACCACCCCATCAGCCTCCTCTCAATCATCAGCAAAGTGATGGAAGGTGTCGTCGACAGTGCTATTAAGTGGCATTTACTCACCAATAACCTGCGCACCGACGCTCAGTTTGGGTCCCGCCAGGACCACTCGGCTCCAGGCCTCATTTAAGCCTTGGTCCAAACGTGGACAAAAGAGCTGAATTCCAGAGGTGAGGTGAGAGTGACTGCCCTTGACATCAAGGCAGCATTTGACCGAGTGTGGCACCAAGGAGCCCTATTAAAATGGAAGTCAATGGGAATCAGGGGGAAAACTCTCCAGTGGCTGGACTCATAACTAGCACAAAGATGGTAGTGGTTGTTGGAGGCCAATCATCTCAGCCCTAGGATATTGCTGCAGGAGTTCCTCAAGGCAGTGTCACGGGCCCAACCATCTTCAGCTGTTTCATCAATGACCTTCCCTCCATCATAAGGTCAGAAATGGGAATGTTGGCTGATGATTGCAGTGTTCAGTTCCATTCACAAACCCCTCAAATAATGAAGCAGTCTGTGCCCGCATGTAGCAAGACCTGGACAACATCCAGGATTGGGCTGATAAGTGGCAAGTAACATTCGCGCCAGACAAGTGCCAGGCAATGACAATCTCCAACAAGAGAGAGTCTAACCTCCTCCCCTTGACATTCTACGGCTTTACCATCGCCGAATCCCCCACCATCAACATCCTGGGGGTCACCATTGACCAGAAACTTAACTGGACCAGCCACATAAATACTGTGCCTACAAGAGCAGGTCAGAGGCTGGGTATTCTGCAGCGAGTGACTCACCTCCTGACTCCCCAAAGCCTTTCCACCATCAACAAGGCACAAGTCAGGAGTATGATGGAATACTCTCCAATTGCCTGGATGAGTGCAGCTCCAACACCACTCAAGAAGCTCAACACCATCCAGGACAAAGCAGCCCGCTTGATTGGCACCCCATCCACCACCCTAAACATACACTCCCTTCACCACCAGCGCACCGTGGCTGCAGTGTGTACCATCTACAGGATGCACTGCAGCAACTCGCCAAGGCTTCTTCGACAGCACCTCCCAAACCCGTGACCTCTACCACCTAGAAGGACAAGGGCAGCAGGCACATGGGAACAACACCATCTGCACGTTCCCATCCAAGTCACACACCATCCCGATTTGGAACTATATCACCGTTCCTTCATCGTCGCTGGGTCAAAATCCTGGAACTCCCTTCCTAACAGCACCGTGGGAGAACTTTCACCACACAGACTGCAGCGGTTCAAGAAGGCGGCTCACCACCACCTTCTCAAGGGCAATTAGGGATGGGCAATGCTGGCTTTGCCAGCGATGCCCACATCCCATGAACGAATAAAAAAAAATAATTGCCAGAAGAACCAGAGGGGAGATGAGACTTTTTTCTAAACACAGCGAGTTTGTTATGATTTGGAATGGACTGCCTGGAAGGGTAATGATCGCAGATTCAATAGTAACTTTCAAAAGGGAATTGGATATATACTTGAAAAGGGAAAATTTACAAGGCTATGGGGAAAGACCAGGAGAGTGGGACTAATTGGATAGCTCTTTCAAACAGCTACCACAAGCTCGATGGGCTTCCTGTGCTGTAAGTTTCCAAAAGTTTTAAACCGAGACTCTCATTATCTGATCTTTCTAAATCCAAATAGTTCTTTGCACTATGATTATCATCCGTTTGTATTGTCTTGTCTATATTGCACCCCCCTCCCCCAATTTAAAAAAACACAATGACCTAAATGAGGTGTACTAACTTGGATGTGTTCTGTAGCCCATAGTGTAAGAAAACAACAATGGTAAAAATAGTTATATTAATTCATCTTCCTCACAGAACTGAACTCAATAGCCAGTATGGTCATCAGCACTCAATGTTTTAAACAAAACTGTTCCAAAAAATCAAGTGAAATGGATGAAATGAAACAGAATGGATGTAAGTTGATTTTAATTCTTTTAGCCTTTTTAGAAGGGTTCCTTTAATCCATTACTAATGGAGTGCTGCACTTTGGAGGTGCCGTCTTTTGGATGAGACGTTAAAATGTGGCCTTGTCTGCTCTCTCTGGTGAATATAAGAGATTGCATGGCACAATGGTATTGAATAAACTTCTCACTGAGCATTTCATGCTACAATTTTGGGCTGCTTGTGCTTGCATTCTGGTGAAGGCAGTCACCCTGGTCCATTCCTGGAGAAACTTTGGAGGAGGTGAGTGTTAGCCATCACTTTATTGGCTTGGAAGAGGTTCAAAATATTGTGATGTGCCTTCTACCAAATTGGCTAAAATGCCTCAGATTTCTTGCTGTAATTATATAGGGCTCTGGTGAGACCATGCCTGGAGTGTGGTGTACAGTTTTGGTCTCCTTACCTAAGGAAGGATTTTCTTGCCTTAAAGTGGGTGCAACAAAGGTTCACTGGATTGATTCCTGGGATGAGGGCTGTCCTATGAGGAGAGATTGAGTAAAATTCTCTGGAATTTAAAAGAACGAGAGGTGATCATACTCAAACATATAAAATTCTTAGAGGGCTTGACAAGGTAGATGTTGAGAGGCTGTTTCCCCTGGCTGAAGAGTCTAGAACTATAGGTCATAATCTCATGATGAGGTCAGCCATTTAGGACCGAGATGAGGAAATATTTCTTCACCGAGAGGGTTGTGAATCTTTGGAATTCTCTACCCCAGAGGTTTGTGGATGCTCAGTCGTTGAGTATATTCAAGACTGAGATCGATAGATTTTTGGACACTAAGGGAATCAAAGGATACGGGGATAGGGCAGGAAAGAGGATTTGTGGTAGAAGGTCAGCCATGATCTTAGTGAATGGCGGAGCAGGCTCGAACAGCTGTATGGACTACTCGTGCTCCCATTTCTTATGTTCTAAGTGACACTTACAGCAACTGTATGCTGTACACAAGTCTATATGAGCAAATCTCCTGGGAGTGCATTGCTCAAAGTGAGTAATAGGTTCTACAAGAACAGGGCTGCTATGTCAAGTGGTATTACCAGGGTGACTGTTTTATCGTAATTGAGGGTGACAGTGGAATGTGGGAGTAGTGGAGGAGATCATAGAATCAGACAGCACAGGAGGAGGCCATTTGGCCCATTGTGCTTCTGCCAGCTCTTTGAAAGAGCTATCCGATTCGTCCCACTCCTCTGCTCTTTCCCCTTAGCCCTGCAATTTTTTCCTTTTCAAGTATTTATCCAATTCCCTTTTAAAAGTTACTATTGAATCAGCTTCCACCACCCTTTCAGGCAGTGCATTCCAGATCGTAACAACTCGCTGAGTAATTTTTTTTTCGTCATCTCCCCTCTGGTTCTTTTGCCAATTATCTTAAAACAGTGTCCTCTGGTTACTGACCCTCCTGCCAATGAAAACAGTTTCTCCCTACCTGCTCTATCAAAACCCTTCATAATTGTGAATACATCTATTAAATTGCCCCTTAACCTTCCCTGCTCTATGCAGAACAACCCCAGTTTCTCCAGTCTCTCCACATAACTGAATTCCCTCATCACTGGTGTCATTCTAGCAAATCTCCTGTGCACCCTTTCCAAGGCCTTGATATCCTTCCTAAAGTGTGATGCCCAGGACTGGACACAATACTCCAGCTAAGGCCTAACCAGTGATTTATAAAGGTTTAGCGTAACGTCCTTGTTTTTGTATTCTATGCCTCCATTTATAAAGCCCATATGATTTTGTAACAGTCTTAACTTGTCCTGCCACCTTCAAAGGTTTGTATATGTGAACCCCCAGGTCTCTCTGTCCTGCACCACCTTGAAGATTGTACCATTTAGTTTATATTGCTTCTCCTCATTCTTCCTTCCTAAATACATCACTTCACATAGACACCAGTCTGTCTATGTCCTCCTCACTGATTACTACATTGTCTCGGAGCAATGAGGTAGTTTTGGGATCAGTCTGCACTTAGAAAGGGCCCGGGGTCTAGCAGTACTGAGATGGGGTCACAGGGTCCAGCAGTATTATGAGAAGGGAACCGTCATCAGGGACCAATGATAAGGTGTCCCAGGGTCTAGGAGCACAGGGAGGGTGTCCTCAGGAACACTGCAGAATAATGAGCATTCTGGGGCAGACCTGAGGATCAGGGATCACCAAGAGGCATCCTGGAACCTCGGACCACACCGAGGAGTGAAATCTCAAGATCTGTGATTTGGGAGCACTGGGAAAGTGCTCGAGGAGTTTGGGAGCATTGAAAAGAGATCCTGAAATTCAGAAGTGGAGGGGCAGGATGGGAAGACTTCCTCTGGGGTGGGGACATGGGATTCTGAAAAATTGGAGAGGGGGAGACCAGAGTATAGCAGTATTGGGGGTATTGCTAGAACTGGCAGTCTTCAGGTGGCCAGGTATAACAGCCTTGTGGAAAGTAGAATGGCTTCAAACTTTCTTTGGCCCCGTTTGGACCTGATTTGACTCTAATTCACCCTCCTTCTCAATAGCTCCTCTTGTTTGTTTCACAATCCTTAAATCTCTTTGGTTAAGGAGATACACTGTTGGTCCTACCATTCACCGGGGTCCCAGATGCCCCATAGCCCTCACTACACATCAACTCACACTTCCAGCAAGTTACGGCGAGAAAGAATTTTGAGCTAAAGGTGCAGAAAAAAGTCAAACTAACTGTGCACGCCGTGAGATGCCCTGCTCCAGCAAGATCCAGCTCTTTATCTTTATCTGATGACATAATATTGCAGGTAGTGATAAACTCAAGTGTATTTTGTTGGGGAGTTAAATGACAGTGGAGATAAATAAAGCAGTACTGGAGAACAAAGATTATTTCTGAACAAGTTAGAAATGTATATAAATTTTGGAGATTAAATATCTTTGGGACAGATTTTCTTTGAGAAACCAAGTGATTATCTTCTTTCACAATCTCAATTAGTTGCACAGAGATGGTAAATTATTGTTTTTTTTATTAGAAGCTGAGCACTGGTGATTTCTCCATCTGCCATCTAGTTACTCATTGGCTATCTACTTTTAACTATACATGAACAACCTTTACTGAGCTTCGTATAAGCCAGTCTCAAATTTGTATTACTGGAAAAATACATTTTGATTCTTATCCAACTATTTTTCTCAAAGAATCCTTCATGCTGTGCGACTGAGGAACCATTTTCACCAAAATATCGAAGCAGAAAAATACAGGAAAGGAGCACAATGCCATCTTTTTCATTCAGTCCTGTCTGTCAAAATAATTTCCACAATTCACTTTTATGCATTTCAATTTGATTGATGTAATCAGAAATAAAAAAACTTTTAAAAAGCCATTATAACATTCTGGATACAGCAACGGTAATAAAACGTACACTATATCTTTGGCCTTTCAGTTCACCAAAGAAATTCCTCCTGTACCTCAACTTCAA
Source organism: Heptranchias perlo (assembly GCF_035084215.1). NCBI lineage: Eukaryota > Metazoa > Chordata > Chondrichthyes > Hexanchiformes > Hexanchidae > Heptranchias > Heptranchias perlo. The sequence continues at coordinate 97,727,299 of NC_090329.1, read as the reverse complement.
TAATCTTCCTCCGTTGTTTACACTCTTATAGTAAAATAACCAGATGCTTTTTTTCGATGGTTTAACATCTGCAGCATTCTCCTCCAATTCAATTACTCACAAATACCACTACAGCACTGAATTTGCAATCTCCTATTAGAATGCTACAAGTTACAGACGCACACAGAATATGAGGGAGGGAGGGAGAGAGATTAATGAAACAAAGGTAGAAAAACAAACCAGAAACAAACAAAGTTGAAAGAATGGGTAAGCAAAATTAAGACAACGAAATGGCAATACAAGAATAATGTTATATCCATAATTGCCCATGCAGCAAGTTCTCATTCTCTTTATGAAAAGGACCAAGCAGGGATTAAATCCTTCTCCACAATAAGAGAAGAAAATTCTTAACAACCAGCGTGATAACAGCACAGTCCCTGCCTGGAAGCAGGTCAAATGCCCACATTCTTAGTAGAGAAACAGAGCACTTCATCAAACAGAACCTAAAGAGGAGTCAAAAAATAACTTGAAATACAACATAACGGGAGCAAGAGCAAATAGATATAAACAAAAAGAAAATTTGCTGGGCATAACAGATCTGTACTTTCTCTATGATAAAAATGCAATATCTTTGACTAACGTGGATACTTGATTGCCCAAGTTAACATACCTGTCTTTAGAAAATATGTTTTTGTACATGAATTATGGATAATTTCTGATTTCAATGGTTTTCTGAATTTTACAGGCCCTGTTTCAAAATAAATATTGGCCCAGAATTTGCTGTCAAAATAACGATGAGGCTAATGGCGCTCACCGTTATTTATGCACAAATCGCACAGCAACCTCAGGCAAGGGCAGATGCGCAGTTAAATGCGGAAATCCAAAAGTTGCTGTCCGAGATGAGCAGCTCCGCCATTAGCTTCGCAAAAACAGGATCTAACTGTCTGCCTCACCATTCAAATGCACTGAACGGCGTGAAGTTCGTCTATTTGCACAGTAGATACGAACTAAAATCGCCACAGAAAGTTAAGTCAAGCCATTTCAAGTCTAAGTACCCTTTTAACTGACATATGTGTTAATTAAAGCCAGTCAACCCCTCTAGCATTGAAAATTAATTATTACAAGTGTGGAGTCTCATTCCTTCAGGTTTTAATTGATGTTGGAGAATTTTTTTAAATTAAGTTTTAATTTTTTTTAAAAAACTTTTTCTTCTCTTATTCCAATCTTTCTTTCCCTTTCTAATTCTCTTTCTGTGCTTGATTTGACATTGAATTCACCCACTCTAACTTTCACTTCCTTCTCAGTCCTTGTGCTGTTAATTTCACAATCCTTCAATCTGATTGGTTAAAGAGATACACAGTTGCTTTCCCTGTTCACACAGATCCCAGATGCCCTGTAGAGGGTGCCATGTCCTTTCCATCTCGCCCTTCCAGCAACTTGCAGTGCAAAATATCAGGGAGATTAAACAGGCAAGAGCAATGGCAAGTCTAACTAACGGCAGACGCCATTTGTTGACCAGCTACAGCAAATCCTGGGCCATTGTATATTAAATATTCTATTTAGCTGAATATTCCTCCACTATTATAGGATGATAAACTTTGTTATGTAAATGAATATAGTGAAACCAAAATGAGAAATACATTTTGCAGGTAGTTCACATAAAATGAGTATACCTGCTAAATAAACAAATATATAAACACCATATTTGAAATGAAATTTGAAAACTGCCAAAATGTGTCAGTCACATACTAATCTAATTAAATGTCGCATGGATCAATTCCACATGAACCACAACCACAATCATGGCATTAAAAAGTGCACCAAATGCTTTTAGAACCCTCACATCAACATCCAACTACTAACAAAACACTTTAGATTTAATTTAGAATTACTTTATATTTCTTGCCTCCTTTTCTCTTTTAAAATTCCCCCATTGCTTCCTTTTGTTATTATGCTTTTGTCTAAATTGGGAGGGCAGATGGCAGGGTCAGGGTCACTGACTTCTTCACACCTCAACAGTGCTTCCTGAGAGAAATTGTCCTTCTATGGATGAATTCTTTCATCCCCATCCTCTTGGGGAAATAAAGAACTCCATTCCTTTCCTTGTATCTTTCCAACTCAGTCTGTGCTCAAAAATGATAATAGTCAAATTAAATCAAACGAAAAAGAACTTGAATTTATATAGCACTGCTCATGCACTTGGGACATTCCAAAATACTTCATAGCCAATGAAGTGCTTTTGCACTGTAGTCATTGTTGTAATGTAGGTAAACGCTGCTGAGAATTCTGCTGCTCTTCTTCCAATAGTGCCATGCAAACTTTTACATCCACCTGAGGGAGCAGACAGGGCTTTGGTTTAAAGTCTCATCCAAAAGACGGCACTTCCGACAGAGCAGCACTCCCTCAGTACTGCACTGAAAGTGCCAGCCTTGCTCAAGTCTCTGGAGTGGGGCTTGAATCCATGACCTTCTGACTCAAAGCAAGGATGGTACCACTTAGCCAAGGCTGATTAAGCTAGGGAGCTAACAATGAGCCAAGGCTGACATTTGAAAGGTTTGTGAAATAAAATTAGAACTAGTCTTAGCACATTTTCCTCACAGACTTTTTCACCACCACTTTTCCTTAAAAATCACATTTACTTCATTTTGTGACATTAAAACAAAACCCGTCACTGCTGTGCTGGATGTCATGATCATAACAACTACTTCATCCTAGCCTGTGGGGAGAGGGGCAGTGAGTACACAGCATGGAACTAACAACGAATAACCTAAGCCACTTATATACTTGGTGCTATTTTAGTTCTGCTTCTGGGGCCAGTGTTGATGAACCGGCTCTCATCATTTATATTGCTAAATCTAGCTCATTATCCTGGTTGTTCACTCGCAGACCCAGTTCATAGACTTCGTGGAATTAATGCAGAGACTGGCTTCCTGGAATCCAAACAAAACATTGCCAATATGAATGCTGAATGACTGGGATCTACCATATAGTATTCCAAGAGAAAAAAAAACAGTAAAGTAAAATGGAAGAAAGAAAAAAAGTGCAGAGACCTAAAGGCATCTCAGAGACAGACAGCACAATATGTGAAGAGCACAGTGATCTATAGCCTCTCTCTATCACCCATTCGTAGAGCTGGGATTGTGGGGGAGGGGAGGTAATAAGCTCATGGCACATTTTAAAAGAGGTCCTATCAAGTACATCTGTAATCTGTTCCACATCTGTTAGGGAACACATTCCTAATTTTCAATGTTCTCAAAAACAAAAACTCAAAACTACACACTCTTCACTTTCTATTATACTCACCATTCTTCTAAACCTTGTTGCACCTCTTGCAGGAACAGAATATGTATCTTCAACTTTAACTTTCATAAGTGCCCATCTCAAAATGTTAAATAAATCTTTGATTGAGCAGTGCATCATTCAATCACATGAAAGCCAAAATAGCATTTGATCTTCTGATCTAATCAAATATTTTAATTTATGGGGACTTAAAAGCTATTTGTTGAGAAGGGTATTGTATTTTTGAAAATGCTGGCCAACATTTAATACTGCTATGATATTTGTAAATAGACCTCCAACAATGCCAATTTTAGCATCATTTTTCGTGACCGCTGAACTTTTTTTTTTTACTTGTTCATGATATTTTACAGTATTTTAGAAAATGATTGTATATAAAATGCTTTCATTTTTAACTTCAATTACCTTACAACAAGGCCCATTTATACATTAACATTCAGCAGAGCCTGGTTTTGATCTTTGAGGCCCAAAAATCTATGTCCGTCTAAAATATATGCATGACCCCCATGCCCTCCCCAAGTAATCTCTAATGAGATCAGACTAAATTATCTTCCAATGCAGACCATCACATCCAGTGCAGTCCCCAATCACCTTAAGGTCACCAACATGCCCTTCCCTTGGGCCACTGCCTCTACAATCCATATCATTACTATGCTCCCAGACAAAAGTAATAATTTATGTAAACAAATTGCTGGAGAAACAGCACAGACGATTTGAGGCAGCTCAACATGCCGTGAGGATGCACATTTCTCATGCTTGTACTTCAGTTTTTCAGGTTGGAATTGTTCATCATGGAATAGTGACTCCACTGTCCAAACTAACACTCCTTACTTGCACACGTGAAAGATAAAATAAGTGTATTCAAAATATTAGAGCAAGTTTAATGCATTTCAACCTTGAAATTCACTTTATGTTCAACTCATGAAAATCAACACATCAACATAAATCTTAACTGAATCCTGTCAACTAACCACACTGCTAGAAAACAAACAACATTGGCATTAAAGGAATAATCAGATAACAAAACTGCTACTTACACTAAATTTTACTATGTCGTATATCAAGTACCGAGGAACAGGCTGTCCATTTACTTTGTCAATGATCATTTCCTAGCAACAAAAAAGGAAAACAAGTTGATTTAACATCTTGACAACATTTACAAATTTAGTAGACAATTCAACCAAGACATTCAAGTTTAGATATTCAACAGTCACCTGATCAAATGTTACTCGCTTTACAGTCAGCCTGCTATATTGAGCTACGATTAGCTCTTATTAGTGTAGACCACATGACATTGCAAAATCAATGTTCTCTTGCAACACACTATCTCTTATCTGTTATTGATCATTAGGAGAACTACAGGAGCTGTTAAGACCAAAAACTATTTGTCTTCCCATTCATTTTTTTCAATAACAAGATCATAACAGGCTGCATGGGGGACACTGGTGTCTCTTCATTAAACTGTATCTGGTCACTGTAATTCAGATATATGTGAATATATCGATTAGCTTAACATTACACAAGTTTCAGCGGTTATGCAGTTAAGTTCTCCATCAAGTGGGCATTCTCTGTGAACCTAATAAATGAAATTTATCATGAAAAGGGCAGCCCAGTAATGAAGCTCATTGGTGCACCAAGTACTTCACTACAAGTACAACAATGATGTACGTTCATTTTTGCATCATTTGTTACATAGTGAGTTCTCAATCTCAGCTTAACTGTTGAGGGACATGCTAGATGAAGGGAAAGAAAATTCAGTTGGGACGATAAAAGAGTTATATTTACACTGATCCTTCTGAGGGGATTCAAACCCAAATAGTTTTTTTTTCTGAGATACACCATATTTTCGAAGTACTTCCTACAAATACTTTCTTCTTTAATGTTCAAGTTATCTTACCATGAGGCATTGAGGACAATCTAAGGAGGTAGTTTTCACCGGAGTGCCAGGAGGTATTAGCATTGTAGTATAGAATCATAGAAAATAGGAGCAAGAGTAGGCCATTCGGCCCTTCGGGCCTGCTCCGCCATTCAAAATGATCATGGCTGACCGTCTAACTCAGTACCCTGTTCCCGCTTTTGCCTCATATCCCTTGATCCCTTTAGCATTAAGAAATATATCTATCTCCTTCTTGAATACATCTAATGGCTTGGCCTCCACTGCCTTCTGTGGTAGAGAATTCCACAGGTTCACCACCCTCTGAGTGAAGAAATTTCTCCTCCTCTCGGTTCTAAATGTCATACCCCATATCCTGAGACTGTGACCCCTGGTTCTGGACTCCCCAGCCGTCGGGAACATCCTCCCTGCATCTAATCTGTCTAGTCCTGTTAGAATTTTATATGTTTCGATGAGATCACCTCTCATTCTTCTAAACTCTAGTGAATATAGGCCTAGTCGACCCAATCTCTCCTCATATGTCAGTCCTGCCATCTCAGGAATCAGTCTGGTAAACCTTTGTTGCACTCCCTCCATGGCAAGGACATCCTTCCTCAGATAAGGACACCAAAACTGCACACAATACTCCAGATGTGTTCTCACCAAGGCCCTGTATAACTGCAGTAATTGTAAACAATTTTACAACACCAAGTTATAGTCCAACAAATTTATTTTTAATTCCACAAGCTTTCGGAGGCTTCCTCCTTCCTCAGGTGAACCGTTCACCTGAGGAAGGAGGAAGCCTCCGAAAGCTTGTGGAATTAAAAATAAATTTGTTGGACTACAACTTGGTGTTGTAAAATTCTTTACAATTGTCAACCCCAGTCCATCACCGGCATCTCCACATCATAACTGCAGTAAGACATCCCTGTTCATGTACTCAAATCCTCTTGCAATGAAGGCCAACATACTATTCGCCTTCCTAACTGCTTGCTGCACCTGAATGCTCGCTTTCAGCGACTGGTGTACAAGGACATCCAGGTCTCATTGCATCTCCCCTTTTCCCAATCTATCACCATTCAGATAATAATGTCTTTCTGTTTTTACAACCAAAGTGGATAACCTCACATTTATCTGCGTTATACTGCATCTGCCATGTTCTTGCCCACTCACCCAACTTGTCTAAATCACATTGGAGTCTCTTTGCATCCTCCTCACAGCTCACATTCCACCCCAGCTTTGTGTCATCTGTAAACTTGGAAATGTTACATTCAGTTCCCTCATCCAAATGATTGATATATATTGTGAATAGCTGGGGCCCAAGCACTGATCCCTGCAGTACCCCACTAGTCACTGCCTGCCACCCGGAAAAAGACCCATTTATTCCTACTCTCCGTTTCCTGTCTGTCAACCAATTCTCAATCCATGCCAGTATATTCCCCACAATCCCATGTGCTTTAATTTTGCACACTAACCTCTTGTGTGGGACCTTATCAAAAGCCTTCTGAGAATCCAAGTACACCACATCCGCTGGTTCTCCCCTTTCTATTCTACTAGTTACCTCCTCAAAAGACTCCAGTAGATTTGTTAAGCATGATTTCCCTTTCATAAACCCATGCTGACTTTGTCCAATCCCGTTAATGCTTTCCAAGTGTCCTGTTATCACATCCTTTATAATAGACTCTAGCATTTTCCCCACTACTTATGTACAAATGTATTTTTCTTGCCACTAATGAGCTGAATGATCTGTCCAGCTTCACATATCACTAATGTGATTTCCCAATCATACTGTGCAGATCTTCTCCGTCGATCTGGGAAGATCCAGTGGTCAGAAAATAAAATTGATTGTCAAGTTGTCTATTGCTCTGGTGCTGCTAATTCCAAAGAACTGGAAGCCTAAAGTATTACAAATTGTTGGCATTTTGAAATGGTTCTACAATATGAAACGCAGAACAAGCCTATTCTTACTGGAAGTTTTGAAGCAGCAGCTATGCACTGCAGCATTATTATCACACTCCTATGTTGCTCTACACAGCAGTTGACAACAGTAAGCAACCAGACAACACTACACATTCCTCCAGTGTCCCAAGGACTTCACTCATATTTAAATCCTGCAATCAGCCTTCATCAACACAACTCTGGGCCAGAGAACAACTTATCCAACTCTCCTTTCTCTCCCTCCTCCAAGGAAATAGTCAGCATCCCCTCTGAATATATGTCAACAGAGTAGGGGTCTGAACCTGAAACCAACCACTTCATAACACTGCATGCAGGTGTTTCATTGTGCAGTACAACTGAACTAGCCTCATGTTTTTATTCTGCATACCAAATAGCACAAATATTAAGAACAAAACTAACAGTACCCAGGCCTGGAATGATCTCAGTTTAGGGCTTCAAAAAAATTAAGAATCTCTTTATAATCAGGCAAGAGATTTCTTTGCCCCTTGAAACATTTTTCAAAAATTCAGATCTAAGGGTGAGTGGCTTGAATATAATATTCACGCACGCGGAAGAACTAAACCTAAAAGAAAAAAAATCTGTATGTTCGTCCACTGGTAATGTATGATCTGACTTTCATTCTCTGTATTCATTACAAACATTAGTGCAGTGAATTTTGGAAAGGGTCAGACCCAACTGCCATCCAGTCTGTGCCACCTGCTGCTGCTCACATATTAACTTCATTTCCAATAATATACAAGCAAGTAGCTACAGCACGTTTACAAGCCACATAAATTGATAGTCACATTGTACATGCTGACATTCCAATTTTGTCAGCTTTCCAATTGAGCCTTAACTTCAGTTACGTCACTATAATTGCCAAGCATCAAACTGCACAGTACTCTTCGCTGTAATTAAAAAGTTTGTTCTTCACTACTGCACAAGAGTCAGAATACTTTGGCTCATGCTCTGAAACCGAGAGTAAAAAAAGATTACTTTTCCAGCTGTGTTTTTTATTCCCTAATTTTTTCCCCTTCTCTTCATAGGGTATAGTTCCATCGACACCAGCAATCTTCCAATACCTCATGCAAGCCGCCATTCCTCGTGTGGATCAAGGGAATGTCAGCTGACCATTCAACCACAGGGAAATCAATCATGCCTGATCCTGTTTTCATCTGATCCACCTGGATCCCAGATGATTTTTCCCCTCACTAATCCAGAGCCACAGACCAATTGCAACATACCAGCTGAGATCAGCTAACTCAACACAGACCAGGAATTTGAACCTTGAAACTCTGATCTGTATGGTTTTGTACTATTCTATGGCTAAACCAGTCGTCCGCCATTCATCGCCAGATCTGGCTAGATTATATAAAGCACTATTAGGTCCTGCTCTGCTCTGCCAAAACTGCTCACTATTCCAGGATCATCCTGGAATGTAAAGATAACCCCCGGCTTCTCTTCTCCACTACAAACCATCATCTTAAACCCCTCTCCCCTGCCCCCTCCACCCTCACCTCCAACAAAAAGTGCAAGGAGCTCAAGGACTTCTTTGTCACTAACATTGAGGCCATCCGTTCAGCTGCCTCTGATGCTTCGCTTCCTTCACCAGCCCACCCAGTCAAACTTCCCTTAAGGTTCCCCCTTACCCTAGCCCTGAACTTGCATCTTTGTCTAGTTTTTCTCCTTTCTCCCCTCATGCCCTCTCCGAGCTCATCTTGACCTTGAGACCCACCTCCTGCTCCCTCGACCACATTCCCACCAAACTGATGATCACCCAACTTCCCATCCTGGTCCCATGTTAGCTGATATTGTTAATGGTTCCCTGTCCTCAGGTACTGTACCCCTCCCTTCAAATCTGGCATCATCACACCCCTCCTCAAAAAACTCACCCTTGATCCCTCTGTCCTTGCAAAACCACCACCCCATCTCCAACCTCCCTTTCCTCTCCAAAGTCCTTGAATGTGTTGTTGCCACCCAAATCCGTGCCCATCTTTCCTGCAACTCCATGTTTGAATCCCTCCAATCAGGTTTCCGCCCCTACCACAGAACTGAAACGGCCCTTATCAAAGTCAGAAATAACAACCTATGTGACTGTGACCATGGTAAACTATCCCTCCTCATCCTTCTCAACCTGTCTGCAGCCTTTGACATGGTTGACCACACCATCCTCCTCCAACGCCTCTCCTCCGTCATCCAGCTGGGTGAGACTGCGCTCACCTGGTTCCATTCTTATCTATTCAGTCGTAGCCAGAGAATCGCCTGTAATATGGCTTCTCTTCCCGCTCCCACACCATTACCTCTGGAGTCACCCAAAGATCCATCCTTGACCCCCTCCTATTTCTCATCTACATGCCACCCCTCGGGGACATCATCCGAAAACACGCCAGATTCTACATGTATGCTGACAACATCCAGGTCTACCTCACCACCACCTCTCGACCCCTCCATTGTCTCTCATTTGTCACAACGCCTGTCCGCTATCCAGTACTGGATGAGCAAAAATTTCCTCCAACTAAATATTGGGAATACCGAAGCCATTGTCTTTGGTCCCCACCGCAAACTCTATTTCCTAGCCACCAACTCCATCCCTCTCCCTGACCACTGTTTGAGGCTGAACCAGACCGTTGGCAAACTTGGCATCCTACATGACCCCGAGATGAGTTTCCGACCACATATCCGCTCCATCACCAAGACTACCAACTTCCACCTCCGTAACATCGCCCATCTCCACCCCCCCCCCCCTCAGCTCATCTGCTGCTGAAACCCTTATCCATGCCTTTGTTACTTCCAGACTGGACTATTCCAATGGTCACCTGACTGGCCTCCCATCTTCCACCCTCCATAAACTTCAGCTCAGCCTAAACTCTGCTGCCAGTACCCTAACTCGCACCAAGTCCCGTTCACCCATCGCCAGAGCTGGAAGATGTTCTGATCTCAGCTGGTGTGTTGCAATTGGTCTATGGCTCTGGATTAGTCAGGGGAAAAAAAATCAGCTGGGATCCAAGTGAACCATCTCCTAACTCGCACCAAGTCCCGTTCTCCCATCATCCCTGTGCTCGCTGACCTACAGTGGCTCTGAGTCCAGGAACGCCTCGATTTTAAAATTCTCATCCTTGTTTTCAGATCTCTCCATGGCCTCGCCCCTCCCTATCTCTGCAACCTTCTCCAGCCCTACAATCCTCCGAGATCTCTGCGCTCCTCCAATTCTTGCCTCGAGCATCCCCGATTTTAAATCGCTGCACCATTGACGGCCGTGCCTTCAGCTGTCTGGTTCCTAAGCTCTGGAATTCCTTCCCTAAACCTCTCTGTCACTCTATCTCTCTCTCCTCCTTTAAGATGCTCCTTAAAACCTACCTCTTTAACCAAGCTTTTGGTCACCTGTCCTAATATCTCCTTAAATCAAAAGCAAAATACTGAGGATGCTGGAAATCTGAAATAAAAACAGAAAATGCAGGAAATACTTAGCAAGTCAGGCAACGTCTGCGGAGAAGGAAACAGAGTTAATGTTTCAGGTCGAAGACCTTTCATCAGAATCTTCCCTTTTGTTCTTTCCTCCCTTCCTTTTCCAGGCTCTGTATTTGCTAAAAAACTTCACCTCTTTTAACATCTTCCAGTTCTGATGAAAGGTCTTTGACCTGAAATGTTAACTCTGTTTCTTTCTCCACAGATGCTGCCTGACTTGCTGAGCATCTCCTGCATTTTCCGCTAATATCTCCTTACGTGGCTCGGTGTCAAATTTTGTTTGATAATGATCCTGTGAAGCGCCTTGGGGCATTTTGCTATGTTAAAAGCGCTATATAAATGCAAGTTGTTGTTGTTATTCTGGGCGCCGCCTGTACTTATTATAAAGGATGTCATAACAGGACACTTAGAAAATATCAACGGGATTAGAAAAAGTCAACATAGATTTATGAAAGGGAAATCGTGTTTGACAAACCTACTGGAGTTTTTTTGAGGCTGTAACTGGTTGAATAGATAAGGGAGAACCAATGGATGTGGTTTATTTGGATTTTCAGAAGGCCTTTGATAAAGTCCCATATAAGAGGTTAGTGTGCAAAATTAAAGCACATGGGATTGGTGGTAATATACTGGCATGGATTGAAAATTGGTTAACACACAGGAAACAGAGAGTAGGAATAAATGGGTCTTTCTCGGGGTGGCAGGCAGTGACTAGTGGGGTACCGCAGGGATCAGTGCTTGGGCCCCAGTTTTTCACAATATATATCAATGATTTGAATGAGGGAACCAAATGTAATATTTCCAAGTTTGCTGATTGTGAGTTGTGGAGGATGCAAAGAGGCTTCAAGGCGATTTAGACAATTTGAGTAAGTGGGCAAATACATGGCAGATGCAGTATAACATGGATAAATGTGAAGTTATCCACTTCAGAAGGAAAAACAGAAAGGCAGAGTATTATTTGAATGATGATTGATTGGGAAATGTTGATGTACAAAGGGACCTGGGTGTCCTTGTACACCAGTCACTGAAAGCAAACATGCAGGTGCAGCAAGCAGTTAGGAAGGCAAATGGTATGTTGGCCTTCATTGCAAGAGGATTTGAGTACAGGAGCAAGGATGTCTTCCTGCAGTTATACAGAGCCTTGGTGAGACCATAACTGGAGTAGTGTGCGCAGTTTTGGTCTCCTTACTTAAGAAAGGATATATTTGCCATACAGGGAGTGCAGCGAAGGTTCACCAGGCTGATTCCTAGGATGGCAGGACTGTCGTATGAGGAGAGATTGGGTCGGCTAGGCCTGTATTCATTCGAGTTTAGAAGAATGAGAGAGGATCTCATTGAAACATATAAAATTCTGACAGGGCTAGACAGACTGGATGCAGGGAGGATGTTTCCCCTGGCTGGGAGGGGGCCAGAATGAGGGGTGTCAGTCTCAGGATACAGGGCAGAACATTTAAGACTGAGATGAGGAGAAATTTCTTCACTCAGAAGGTGGTGAACCTGTGGAATTCTCTACCACAGAAGGCTGTGGAGACCAAGTCACTGAATATATTTAAGAAGGAGATAGATAGATTTCTAGACACAGAAGGCATCAAGGGATATGGGGAGTGAGTGGCAATATGGTATTGAGATAGAGGATCAGTCATGATCATATCGAATGGCGGAGCAGGCTCGAAGGGCCGAATGGCCTACTCCTGCTCCTATTTTCTATGTTTCTATGTTTATTAAGGCGATTGGGCAGATTAGTAGTGGTTTTAATCTTATGCAGAACTGTAGTCTTTTAATGGAAATAAATTTAAGGGTATGCACAACGGAAAAAAAACATACAAAATTATACCAGTGACTCAAATTTCCCATTTTAATTAGTGACTAAATTCTGAAGATTGTAGACTTAAGATCCACTCCGGTACTTGAACACATAAGGAAGGATCTTCCAACCTCTCAACCTTGGAAAATTACCATTATAATCTAGGCTGACAGTTCAGTGCAGTACTGAGGGAGTGCTGCATGGTCAGAGGTGCCATCCATCAGATAAATTATTAAACCACGTGCCCATCTGATGTTTCAGATGAATGAGAAAGATCCCATGGCACTATTCAAAGAAGAGCATGGAATTCTCTGTATCCTGGCCATAATTCCTCTCAACCACCACAACCAAAAACAGATTAACTGGGCATTCATCTCATTGCTGTTTGTGGGACTTTTTGTATGCCAAATGGCTGCTGCATTTGACTATATAACAGTGATCGCACTTCAAAAGTAATTATCCGGCTTTGGGACATCCTGAAAAACACAATAAGGTGCTATATAAAGGAAAGTCCTTTCTCTTTCTGCACAGTAACATTTAGTTACTCCAATAGAAATGTTTTCCTCAAATACTTCAAGATGAGCCCAGTTTCAATGAAATAGTTATTAGAGTGATGTTTTTCAAAGAAAAGTGCATGCATTCTATGGTAATCGTGTGAATATACTGACATTGAGAAAGTGCTGCAAAAACTTGCATGAACAAAGTTATTAAGTACATGAAAATTACTTTAAAATGAGACAATTAAGCAACATTGCGACATGACAGGAGCCTGGATCAAGTGAAAATATTTTAGGTGTCAACCTTGGCTCAATGGTAGCATTCTTACCACTGAGTCAGAAGGTCATGTGTTCAAGTCGCACTCCAGAGACTGGAGTACATAATCCAGACTTTCAGTGCGGTACTGAGGGAGTGTCAGAGCTGCCATCTTTCAGATGAGACATTAAACGGAGGCCTCACCTGCCCCCTTAAAAGATTCCATGACACTAGTTGAAGACGAGCAGGAGAGTTCTCCCTGGTGTCCTCAATATTTATCCTTCAACCAACATCAAGAAGAGCGATTATCTGGTCATATATTCTCACTGCTGCTCGTGGGGCCTTGCTGTGCACAAATTTCCCTATCTTACAATAATAACTACACTTCATAAGTAAGCTGCTTTGGGGTGTCCTTTTTTCACAAAAGTCCCTTCCCTTTCTTTCATTTCCTTTAAGTGACATTAAATGACAATAAGGAGTAAACAACAGCAACGTGTTTTTTGTCTACAATAAAGTCACTTAAAAAGGTAAAAAGCTTTCTTACCCCATCCAGCAGGGTGTTAGTCAGATGAATACGAAGGTCTTTCCGAAGAGGAAACTCCAGGTTTGCTACATGAAAAACTGAATTGTCTCGGTCAATCATGTACACTTCATTCTTGCCATCAATAATCATCATATACCTGCAATAACAACCAGCATACATCAGTATTCTGAATGCTTGAAAGAATTTCTACTTCATGGATGCTCACCTCTGTTCCAAAAAATATACTTGCAGGATTTTACAAAAATGGGAAATGATCAGTAAGTACTAATTCTGGTCACTAAGATGCAAGCAGCTGTACACAGCGCGAATGACTCCACCATATGATAGGACAGTTCCGTTTGTGCCAAGGTCACATTAGTGACTTTGGTTTAGAAAGCTAACCAGTTATATTTCTGTACAATTAAACAGGCTACAAACTCACGAGACCATCTTTGAAACGGCAACTGCAAATAAGTAAATGGATATAAAGGACTCAACATTAATAGCTGCCTGCTTGCCCAAGATAGGTATGTTTAGGTAACCACTCTTTTGCACGCCCAATCATTTCAGCCCCATCAATGATGATGTTGTCAATTTCCTCCTACATCACTGAAGTGGATCAGCTGCAATTCTTCAAATCTAGCATTTTGTCTAAAACTCAAAATCCATCAATTCCATTCCAAAAATCATTGGAAAGACTACAGCTGGGCAAGTTCACTTTTATACTCCATCTTGCGTGCCCTCGCATGCCAGAGAAGTGATGCCTGACTTCGCAGTAACTCAGACTCAGTCACATGTTTGCTCAAAGGGGGGAGGGAGACAGTTCTTCCTGTTAGCAGCGAGGAGGTTCATGCCACTTACTGTAGCAAAGTCCCGCTGCTCATCTGCAGCCACATACATGGGATTCAGGATTACTAGAAATGCACCACGGGAATACTGTGAATAGGTGGACCGAAGGTCTCCATGGCTGCAACGGTTATTGATACCGGTAAAGCACCAATGGCGTGTATGCAAGTCACAGTGAGTGGTATTTTCCTCTGCCTAAAGCTGGAGAAGTACCAAACCATCTGAGCCACAGTCCTGGAAATCTATCAAATAAAATCTATCACTTAAACATCACTGCACATTACAGAAGGCTCATTCTGTGTGCAAAACACCCCCTTGTTGCCCGGTGGCACAAACCACAACTGCTTGCCACCATGCTGTCCACAGCTCAGGCTGTTCCATAGTCCTGGATAAAAGATAATCATGTGGAGGTGGAGAGGCATCAGATAGAGCCAGTGAAAATTCATAACTTATACAGCATTAATCCTGCACTGAAAATTATTTGGCCTAACTGTGGTAAACGGCCATCTGTCCTCAATCAATGTAGATGCTGAAATGTCAAGCTGTAATTGAGATTCGAATATTATACATACGATCAATGCTCAGTACTTGCAATAATACTCAGATACCTTTGCTGCTTCCCCCTTTGACCCCTCCTCCCTGCTCTAGCCCTGAACCTGTATCTCTTTCTAACTTCTCCCCTATCTTCCTCCATGCCCTCTCCAAACTCATCTCATCCACAAGAAACATTTTCTGCTCCTTTTACTACTTAAAAAAATTCGTTCATGGGATGTGGGCACGCTGGCGAGGCCAGCATTTATTGCCCATCCCTAATTGCCCTCGAGAAAGTGGTGGTGAGCCGCCTTCTTGAACTGCTGCAGTTCATGTGATGAAGGTTCTCCCACAGTGCTGTTAGGTAGGGTGTTCCAGGATTTTGACCCAGCGACGATGAAGGAACGGCGATATATTTCCAAGTCGGGATGGTGTGTGATTTATTGCAAAAGCTATAGCTTCTCTCCCCAACCACACATCATTACCTCCAGAGACTAGCCACCACCACCACCCCCCCCACCAAGAATTTATCTTGTCCTTCCTAATCTCTAACCTCCTCCAGCATCCCCACCCCATCCCAAACTTTCTCTTCCTCTGACTGTAGCCTTTTGTGCCTCCATCCCTCCTGCCCCTGGCCCCATCCACTGGCACCCATCCGTTGTGGTGAACAGTTGTTTTTTGGACTGGAGGGAGCTGCACAGTGGTGTTCCCCAGGGGTCGGTGCTGGGACCACTGCTTTTCTTGATATAAATATTAATGACTTGGACTTGGGTGTACAGGGCACAATTTCCAAATTTGCAGATGACACACAACTTGGAAGGGTAGTAAACAGTGAGGAGGATAGTGATAGACTTCAAAGGGATATAGACAGGCTGGTGAAATGGGTGGACAAGTGGCAGATAAAATTTAACGCAGAAAAATGCAAAGTGATACATTTCGGAAGGAAAAATGAGGAGAGGCAATATAAACTAGAGGGCACAACTCTAAAAGGGGTACAGGAACAGAGATCTGGAGGTATATGTGCACAAATCATTGAAGGTGGCAGGGCAGGTTGAGAAAGCGGTTAAAAAAAATACACAGGATCCTGGTCTTTATAAATAGAGGCATAGAGTGCAAAAGTATGGAAGTCATGATGAATCTTTAGAAAACACAGGTTCGGCCACAACTGGAGTATTGCGTCCAGTTCTGGGCACTGCACTTTAGGAAAGATGTGAAGGCCTTAGAGAGGGTGCAGAAGAGATTTACTGGAATGATTCCAGGGATAAGGGACTTTAGTTACGTGGATAGACTGGAGAAGCTGGGGTTGTTCTCCTTGGAACAGTTGGACGGTTGCGAGGAGATTTGATAGAGGTATTAAAAATCATGAAGGGTCTAGACAGAGTAGATAGAGAGAAACTGTTCCCATTGGCGGAAGGGTCAAGAACCAGAGGACATAGATTTAAGGTGATTGGCAAAAGAACCAAAGGTGACATGAGGAGAAACTTTTTTACACAGCAAGTGGTTAGGATCTGGAATGCACTGCCTGAGGGGGTGGTGGAGGCAGATTCAATCCTAGCCTTCAAAAGGGAACTGGATAAGTTCTTGAAAGGAAAACATTTGCAGGGCTACGGGGATAGGGTAGGGGAGTGGGACTAGCTGGATTGCTCTTGCATAGAGCCAGCCCAGACTCGATGGGCCGAATGGCTTCCTTCCGTGCTACAACCTATGATTCTACGATTTCTATGATTCAGTCATCTAGGCCCCACACTGCAGAATTCTCTCCCTAAACCCCTCCACCACTCTCTCTCCTCCTAAAAAAAACACTACTTTGGCTTAGCCTTCATTTTTTGATTATGTCTCTGAAGTGCTTTGGGATGTATTTCTACCCTAAAGGCAATATATAAAAGCAAGTTGTTATTTTTATTGTGAAGTTATTTATGTTTTAAAGCCTTGTAGCATGGTTGGCAGTATTTTACATTGGAAATCCCCAAGATCACTTTTTGTTGTTGCCCTGGAAGCCACAATTTGAGAAAAACAATTCAATTTGTAATATCTGCAAACAATAATTTCTGCTGATAAATCCCCATGATAAATGCAAGTTTCTTATGGACATGTTTCTGCATTGTGCCAATTATTAGCTTTTTATTTTCAATACTCAGGTGGAACATGCATCATAATCGGTACCATTTCTAAAATGGGTGTTCAAATATATAAAGAATTTGATTGATGAAATTTATTCCATTATTCAGATTATATTCTTTCAAATGGTATTCAGTTCTTTGATTCTATTTTGAAATAAGTTATGAGTCACAAAAGCATTTGGCAGTGACACTGAAAATCTGTAAAATGAAGATCAAGGTCAACTAATTCAGACTTTATTAAATTTTGCATCCAATAAAGTACATCAGCCTCCACCGTTTTCTCTCTTTATATACAGCAGCACTATGCAAATGTTACGTGATGCATACACTGAACAGTTGCTGTACTGACAACATAATGTGGAAGCACCATCAATACAAGGACTGCAGCAGTTCAAAACTGCCCACTACCGTCTTCTCACAGCAACGAGGGATGGGCAATAAATGTAGCATTGCTAACATCACCTACATTTTAAGAACAAAAAAAAATCAGACCGTAATATTTTGCGAGAATAAGAGTGACGTTAACATTTTCGCTGTAAACACACACACAGCTGAATGACTACCAAAAACACCTAAAAGGAAGCCTCCTCAAGCATCTCAAGTGCATTACAGTAATGACGCAGGTGCCAAACCACTTCGCAAGTTCTGTTCTTTTCAGAAACAGCACTTTTTGTTTGGTCAACTGTTTTAAAATATGAAAGGAGACATCGCTTAGCTACCAGTTGGATTTATTCTAAATTAAATATTGTCACTTTGCAATCCCAGGACTTCTATCAAGATAAATGCAGAAGTCACTAACAAATCGCTAGACTTTACACTTCACTTGCTAAACTAAAGAGGGACTCTTTACCCTTACTTACTGTAACACTTATACAATTAGTGCGACAAGTATTTTAATTGATAAGGATCCTAAGTGAAGTAAGATTGGGCAGTAAACTGTCCAGTGTGAGCAATTAGTTGGCAATTAATTCCAAGGAAGAGACAGAAGGGAATCACTGAACCCACTTATCAGGACTGTATGCAAATCCAAGTGAAAAAGATGTCCTATACATCAAGAGGCAATTAAAACTGCACTTATTTTGCAACTTTTTACAGTCCTCCCATGAATTAGTTTTCCTGATTCTGGAAACGATCGTGACAATACCACAAAGACAGTCCATTTAAAAAAGAAATTTATCACATCCCTGAGATTTATCCAGAAATACTTTGAGATTACCACCTTTTAGAGTCATATTAAAAGCTTGCTGACATCCAAGGAATCAACATGAAGCTCCTGCAATTAAGTCTTCTGTTATTGTGTTCGCAGAGAATTGATTGCTTATGCAAAAAGGGCGGTGGTCGGGTAAAACAACACCAAATTTCTGATCAGCTAAACTAATGAGATAAACTTGAAACATCTGAGGATTAGTAACGATTAACAATTTAGGTGTCGCAGTCATGCAGTGTCTCAGTGTACCAACACCCTGCCCCATGCAGTTTCGCACACAGCAAGTTTCTTAGCTCATCTGTGTCATTGGCAGAGACAGTGAATGGAGGAGGAAAAGGGCACACAGATGAGTCAATCTCAGGCATTGGTTACAGACCAGAAAGCAGACAACTTGCACATCCCCCTCTACTGGGAAATAGTGCAAGGCAATTGAGCGTGCAAATATGCCTTTGGGGAAGGGTGTAAAAAATTGTAGAAAGGGGGGAGGGATAAGCCAAAAATTTGATATCACGCCAGTTTTAATGAATAAACAAAATCAGTTGTGCGATTAGAATACATGAACTACTGAAAAATCAAGATTTTATTTCACAAAGGGTCACAGATGAAGCAAACCATCTAGCTTATGCTTCTTTAGAAACACAGTCCAAGCATTACAGCATCCAACCGCTTCTTCAATGGTTCCAGAGTTTTTGCCTGTGCTACTTCGCCTCGAAGCCCACTCCAGGTTTTAATCGCTCTTTCTGCAATCTCCTTGTCCTACAGTTGTGCTTTCATTTTAAATGAAGCTTTGGATTAATCTTTTCTATTCCACTTAGCAGCTTACAGACTGAGGTTCTTTCGCACTCATCCCATTTCAATGCTTTTCTGATTTTTCTCATAACTGAGTCTTCAGCTCATCCTGATTCCCTTTCTTGGTACTGCTTCTATGACCAGTACTCAAGATGTGGCCTGACCAGAGCAATAAACAAGTTCAGCATGAAAGCCTCAAATTCTACTAATTTGGCAATATAGCTCAGTATTCCATTTCCATTGTTGATTATTGCTCTGCAATGACGGGAAGTCTTGCTACAATTGTACAGGGCTTTGGTGAGGCCACATCTAGAGTACTGTGTACAGTTTTGGTTTCCTTATCTAAAGAAGGATATACATGCCTTAGAAGCGGTGCAACAAAGGTTCACTAGATTGATTCCTGGGATGAGAGGGTCCTATGAGGAGAGATCGAGTAGAATAGGCCCTATACTCTCGAGTTCAGAAGAATGAGAGGTGATCTCTTTGAAACATAAGATAGAGAGGGCTTGACAGGGTAGATGCTGAGAGGCTCTTTCCCCTGGCTGGAGAGTCTAGAACTAGGGGACATAGTCTCAGGATAAGGGGTCGGCCATTTAAGACTGAGATGAGGAATTTCTTTGCTCAGAGGGATGTGAATCTTTGGAATTGTCTACCCCAGAGGACTGTGACTGCTCAGTCATTGAGTATATTCAAGACTGAGATTGATAGATTTTTGGACTCTAAGGGAATCAAGGGATATGGGGATCGGACAGGAAAGTGGAGTTGAGGTCGAAGATCAGCCATGATCTTACTGAATGGCGGAGCATGCTCGAGGGGCCGTATGGCCTACTCCTGCTCCTATTTCTTATGTTCTTATGAATTGGTTAGTGTTAAGTCTATGATCACTTCCAGATTTGTCAGGCTCCCGCCCCCCAACAAGTTCAATACCAGTCATTACATGTGCCCCCCTTTTTTCTTCCAATCATCTCAGCCCCAGGACATCACTGCAGGTGTTCCTCAGGGCAGCATCCAAGGCCCAACTGTCTTTAGCTGCTTCATCAATGACCTTCCCTCGATCATAAGGTTTGAGATGGGGCTTTTCACTGATGATTGCACAGTGTCCAGCTCCATTTGCAATTCTTCAGATAATAAAGCAGTCTGTGCCCACATGCAACAAGGCCTGGACAACATCCAGGCTTGGGCAGATAAGTGGCAAGTAACAGTCACGCCACACAAGTGCCAGCTAATGACTATCTCCATTAAGAGAGAGCTTAACCACCTCCCCTTGACATTCAATGGCATTACCATCGCTGAGTCTCCGACCAACATCCTGGGAGGTCACCAGTGACCAAAAACTCAACTGGACCAGCCACATAAATGCTGTAGCTACTGGAGCAGGTCAGAGGCTGGGTATTATGCGGCAAGTTGCTCATCTCCTCACTCCCCAAGGCCTTTCCACTTTGTACAAGGCCCAAGTCAGGAGTGTGATTGAATACTCTCCATTTGCCCGATACCATCCAAGACAAAGCAGTCCGCTAGATCGGCACTTCACCAAATAGCCTAAACATCCACCTCCTCCACTACTGGCATACCATGGCTGCAGCAACTCTAAGACTTCTTCAAAAGCACCTCCTAAACCTGCAACCTCCACCACCCAGAAGGACAAGGGCAGCATGTGCACGGGAACACCATCACCTCTAAATTCCCCTCCAAGTCACACACCATCACGACTTGGACATATATCGCCATTCCTTCATCATTGCTGGGTCAAAACTCTAGAACTTCCTACCTAACAGCACTGTGGAATTTCCTTCACTGCACAGACTGCAGCGGTTCAAGAAGGCGGCCCATCACCACCTTCTCAAGGTCAACTAAAGATTGGCAATAAATGGCAGCTTTGCTAGCGCGCCCACATCCGGAGATTGAATTTTAAAATTGGTATGGCATCGCTTCTGTTTGTTCATTTACTGCTTAATAAATCGATTTGGCAGCTTGATGCCCAAGTCACAGTTTAGCAAAGTGTTTATTTGACCACCTTCCAAAGTCAAGGAAGATCACAATATAGCTAGTACGCCAAAATACAGTAGCAAGGATTTTCTATTCCCTGGACTCACTATAAATTACCAGCTAACGACAAACTTTGGTTTAGAGAGCAAGGTCCCATCTATAGTATGCTCTGAGAGGCTGAGCCTGAAAAAAGGAATAAAAACCCCAAAATATAATGGCTCCATCAGAATACTGCTACCACCAGCAGCTGTCACCTTTTTACTTATAGTAAGCTGCAAGAGCATTATTCAGATTTGTCATCATAAAACACACAAAGCCATATATTCTACCCATTGAGTGTAGGCTGAATCTCCCCAGACTGTATCATATTACCTGGCCTAGGTTATTATATCATTTTGTTCACTATTGTAGGACTCAAAGAGAAGATACATTTAAAAACTAAAAATTAGTCCATAGAAGTAGGAAGGGTACCAAGAGTAGGGATGAAGGGAGGGGTCACCATGTACTGACGCTGCAATTTTTCATTTTATTTTATCAGATAGAAGCAACTTCAACACCTGAGTGTATCCTGTGTCCTTCTTTCTTGATAAACTGTAAAGCCTTTTCAATAGTACAAACAGCAGCCTTGCAGACACTTTCTTCCTCCAAGCCAAAAAAGTGATGGCTAACACTCACCTCCTCCAAAGTTTCACCAGGAATGGACCAGGGTGACTGCCTTCACCAGAATGCAAGCACAAGCAGCCCAAAATTGTAGCATGAAATGCTCAGTGAGAAGTTTATTTAATACCATTGTGCCATGCAATCTCTTACATTCACCAGAGAGAGCAGACAAGGCCACATTTTAACGTCTCATCCAAAAGATGGCACCTCCAAAGTGCAGCATTCCATTAGTAATGGATTAAAGGAACCCTTTTAAAAAGGCTAAAAGAATTAAAAACAACTCACATCCATTCTGTTTCATTTCATCCATTTCACTTGATTTTTTGGAACAGTTTTGTTTAAAACATTGAGTGCTGATGACCATACTGGCTATTGAATTCAGTTCTGTGAGGAAGATGAATTAATATAACTATTTTTACCATTGCTGTTTTCTTACACGATGGGCTACAGAACACATCCAAGTTAGTACACCTCATTTAAGTCACTTTTTTTTAAAAATGGAATGCGGGGGGGGGGGGGGGGGGGCAATATAGACAAGACAATACAAACAGATGATAATCATTGTTCTTTGCACTGTTTGGATTTAGAAAGATCAGATAATGAGTGTCTCGGTTTAAAACTTTTGGAAACTTACAGCACAGGAAGCCCATCGAGCTTATGGCAGCTGTTTGAAAGAGCTATCCAATTAGTCCCACTCTCCTGCTCTTTCCCCATAGCCTTGTAAATTTTCCCTTTTCAAGTATTTATCCAATTCCCTTTTGAAAGTTACTATTGAATCTGCGATCATTACCCTTCCAGGCAGTCCATTCCAAATCATAACAAACTCGCTGTGTAAAAAAAAATTCTCATCTCCCCTCTGGTTCTTTTGGCAATTATTTTAAATCTGTGTCCTCTGGTTCCCGACTCACCTGCCAGAGGAAACAGTTTCTCCTTATTTACTCTCAACCCCTCATAATTTTGAACCTCTCCATTAAATCTCCCCTTAACCTACTCTGCTCTAAAGGAACATAAGAAATAGGAGCAGGAGTAGGCCATACGCCCCTCGAGCCTGCGCCCCTTTCAACAAGATCATGGCTGATCTTCTACCTCAACTCCACTTTCCCATCCTATCCCTTGATTCCCTTAGTGTCCAAGTATCCATCAATCTCAGTCTTGAATATACTCAACAACTGAGCATCCACAGGCCTCTGGGCAGAGAATCCCAAAGATTCACAACCCCGAGGGAAGAAATCTCTCCTCATCTCGGTCCTAAATGGCTGATCCCTTATCTTGAGACTATGAGCCCTAGTCCTAGACTCTCCAGCCAGGGGAAAGAGCCTCTCAGCATCTACCCTGTCAAGCCCCTCTAAGAATTTTATACATTTCAATGAGATCACCTCTCATTCTTCTAAACTCCAGAGAATATAGGCCCATTCTACTCAATCTCTCCTCACAAGACAACTCTCCCATCTCAGGAATCAATCTAGTGAACCTTCGTTGCACCCCCTCTAAGGCAAGAATAACCTTCCTTAAGTAAGGAGACCAAAACTGTACACCACACTCCAGGTGTGATCTCACCAGACCCCTATATAATTGCAGCAAGACCTCCTTACTCTGATACTCCAACTGCCTTGCAATAAAGGCCAACATACCATTTGCCTTCCTAATTGTTTGCTGTACCTGCATGTTAACTTTCTATGATTCGTATACCAGGACACCCAAATCTCTCTGACTACCAACCTTTCTTAGTCTCCCACCTTTTAAAAAATATTTTGCCTTTCTATCAAAGTGGATAATTTCACATTTCCCCACATTATACTCCATCTGCCACCTTCTCGCCCACTCACTTAACCTGTCTATATCCTTTTGCAGACTCTTTGCGTCCACCTCACAGCTTACTTTCCCATCTAGCTTTGTATCAGCAGCAAACTTGGATACATTACACTCAGTCCCCTCATCTAAGTCATTAATATAGATTGTAAATAGCTGAGGCCCAAGCACTGATTCTTGCGGCACTCCATGAGTTACAGCCTGCCAACCCGAAAATGACCCGTTTATTCCTATTCTCTGTCCATTAACCAATCCTCAATCCACGCTAATATAGTACTTCCAATCCTATGAGCCCAAATCTGGTGTAACAACCTCTTGTGACACCTTATCGAATGCCTTTTGAAAATCCAATTATACTACATCCCCTGGTTCCCTCCTGTCTACCCTGCTAGTTAAAAAAGTCTTAATAGATTTGTCAAACACGATTTCCCTTTTATAAAACCATGTTGACTCGACCTAATCATGTTATGATTTTCTAAGTGCGCTGTTGAGAGAACAATCCCAGCTTCTCTAGTCTCTCCACATGACTGAACTCCCTCAACCCTGGGATGCAGAATAGCAAGACCTGGATCTTATAATTACAAATAGAACTGTTATTTCTTTTAACAATTGAGATTATTACTTGTTTTCAGACTTCTCCCAAGTATTTGTCAATAAATAATTGCCCCATGACTGCATGACTACTTCAAAGTTTCATGGAATGTGCTTGACAATGAAGAGCACAAGAT
The DNA here is from genome assembly GCF_035084215.1 of Heptranchias perlo. Classification (NCBI taxonomy): domain Eukaryota; kingdom Metazoa; phylum Chordata; class Chondrichthyes; order Hexanchiformes; family Hexanchidae; genus Heptranchias; species Heptranchias perlo. The sequence continues at coordinate 97,702,994 of NC_090329.1, read as the reverse complement.
AGTAAATATTCTGAATGATTACTTCCTCAAAGGGAAGACATGAACAACATGCCTCTCCCAAAAAGAAAATACCACTGTACAATTCAAGGCTTCAAAAACAAATGAAATTGAAGTCAGAGATAAGCTGAAAGGGCTCAAAACACAAATTCCCAGGATTGGATGATATTTATTCCAGAGTGTCGAGAGAGACTAGTGGAGATTTATGAGATGCTGACAATCATTATAAGGGAGTCACTGGACACTGGGGAGGGACCAGTAGATTGGAAACAGACGAATGTGGCGCCCATATTCAAAAAGGTTGACAAAATAGACAGACGACAGACCCATTAGTCTTATTGCAAGGGGTAACGTCAGGGTGGTGCTGGAGGCGGTGGTGGTGGTGGTTGAAGTATTAAGTAGGGTGCTCCAGAGCTCAGTGTTGAGACCACAACTGTTTCTAACTTATATCAGTGACTTTGATTCTGAATTTCAAAGCAAATTGGTTAATTTTGCTAATGATACTAAACTAGCAGGAGCAGTGGAATTGAAAGAGGCAGCCCAGAAACTATCAGAACAAGCTAAACAAAATACGTGAATGGGCCGAGCAATGGCAGATGAAATTTAATGCAGACAAATGAAAAGTGTGGCACGTAAGAAGGAAAATCAAGACCAGGTATAAGTATGAAAGGTGCTAAAATAACTGAGGATGAAGTTGAAAGGAACTTAGCCGTCTTAGTAGATTCAATGTCTAGCATGTCCAACCAACGCAGAGCAACAGTCAATGGTGTATTCTACCGTTATGGCTTTGCAGTTAGTCAGAGAAAGTCACAATCAAACCGCACAATGCTCTGGTCAGATCACATGTCGAGTTCTGCGTCCAGTTCTAGTGGCCAAGAAAGAAAGGGGAAAGTCAAGCACCGAAGGCAGTGCAGAGAAGAGCCACAAGGCCGAACCCTAGAGTCAGAGATCTATGTTAGAAGGAAAGACTAGAGGGACTGGGCTTTTCAGCCCAGAAAGGAGGATCTGAGAGGTGACATTATAGGGCATGGAAGGTAGTGAACTGTATTAAAAAGGTTAATTCAAAATACCACTTCAATTTAAACAGTGGAAGCAGGATAAGGGGACATAGGTTCAAACTAATAAAAGGCAACTTTTGGACTGACATCAGGGCGTTCTTTCTCACAGAGTGATCAAAACTTGCAATGGACTTCCGAGCAGGGTGAAGGCGGCAAAAACGCTGTAATCATTTAAGAACAATTAAATGCAGCAATGGCTCAGGCAGAGAAGTGTGGGGTTAAATGGCCTTCCTTATCCATAAGTATCTTGTGATTTGAGTGCATGGTGACACCACTCATCTAAGATTACTTGCTGGTTTGTGCGTATTCATTTAAAATGAGCTAAATATAGTAAGCAATGCTGACCGCATATTAAAATTGCTGCTTTATTAAAAGTCACATAAATGTAGATCTAAATATTCAATTGCAGTTAGCTGCAAACCTATTATCTCCAAGAATTTTCACTAGAATCAAAGCTTAGGATTAGCTCATGAATCAGGCAACAGGAATATTGATGCTTTTTTTTTATAACAAATCAAGAAGAACTGTGATTGGATTAATATGATTAAAGGGTTTATTACATTGAATCTAAAATATTTGTACTATAAGCTTTATGCATTGTTAAAATAAACGTTTACTTTTTAAATTGCATCTATCCTTCACAGTCATAATCCATGTCAGCTGTACGGCAGACATGATGGGTCACTCAATGAAATTCCTTTGTGTAGATTCAATGCCTGCAAGGCTTCTCTATAGGAACAAAGAACATTTGCTGGCCTGGAAAGCTTATCCATAACACAATTATAATTTTCCAGTTTAAAATAATGTACAGTCTCCTGCTAACTTTGTCATTTTGTCCTAAAAGTTTGAATCTACCAATTAAATTAAGGAATTTAAATAGCATAGCAAAGTGGGAATTTAGAGCTAAAGGAATTTAGTAATCAGAGCATTCAAATTGAGCAACTTTGAACTAAAAGCAGCTCATCACTTTGTTCCATATGATTTTCTATATTTGGGACACAATATATATCAATCTTTTTCACCACATTTTATTTCAAGAAACTAAACATTACAAACAGATTATAAACTGACATGGGGTGTGGGAAGTACAGCCACGCTGAGGTATAAGCAACATAGCTTGACAGGGGTGCATCTCAGAGTCATCTCATACCTCCAAGGGAGATTTTGGGTTCGGTCATTGTTCTGTACAGCTGTCGATCAGTGGCAGTGTCTCCCTCATCGGCATTAATCCTTCCCTCCCTCGGTAAACATGCTTTGAGTTTTGGAGTAGGAATCTGTTGTATAGATCTCCAGACAGGGTATCCAGACTGCTCATTTTCCTAGTTCTAGATAGAACCCATACATCACGTACTCTGACTTATAAATGTTCAACAGGTGCCTAACCTTAATGTTTTTTTAAAAAATTTGTTCATGGGATGTGGGCATCGCTGGCGAGGCCGGCATTTATTGCCCATCCCTAATTGCCCTCGAGAAGGTGGTGGTGAGCCGCCTTCTTGAACCGCTGCAGTCCGTGTGGTGACGGTTCTCCCACAGTTTGTGATGGGAAGAGTATGGTTTCGCCATAGTGGGGTAGATGCATCTTCTTGCCACGAACAGTGAGAATTGGGGACAGGACGAACAAACTGAACATCAGATCTGAAGGGACATCAAGGCCGAGCAGAGCAAAGGATCTGAGGGAACATCAATTCTGCTCATGCCCTTTGTGGCATCTCAGATCAATTCCCAAACAAGTTGGATTCAGGGGTAGGACCAAATTGTGCATTTAAGTATACCAGTCTGGCCACATCTTCAGCATTCATCCTCCCTTGAGTTTAGAGAGTTGTCGGCAGCCGAGAGATGATAGCTTGTGTCCAGTTTAAAGGCCAGGAATTTGGTTAGTATTTTATGTTTCGGTTTACAAAATACTAAAACCAAACAGGCTTCATCCAAGGGCGCTAATCAGAGAACAACAGTAGGTACCTTTAATGTGGTCCACCATTGCAATAGCACCACAACCCCAGCTGGTGTACTCTCCCTGGATGGAGAGAAAGTATTTGCGGCGGAAAGTGTGACGACTTCTCCCCGCACCGGGGACAAAGGCATTTTTCAAGGAATTCAGAAATTGGATTGGAACCCTCTATTCACATTCTACTTCCACTATTTATGCTAATACCCACACCATTCCTGCATTCCCACAAAAATGGGGAGCCAGCCCACTGGCCCCCTTCTTTATGCCTTGCCCAAGAACCATTGGTAAGAGCCATAAGGACAGATTTAGCCCATGGACTGCAGGCTGATGGGGTTGAAACACAAAGTAACACTGTACACTAATGGCAGGTGATCGCTCCCACTAACTCACTACCAGTAACCTTCCAACATCAAGCACTTTCGGCAAGTTTCAGGTTACAAACTTAATTATGCCAAAACAGAGGACATGTCCCTCACATGAGGTATTCCTGCACAATATGGGAACCCTACATCTTTGCATGGTCAGAGACAGGGTTCAGATAACTGGGTGTAACAATAACCCCTGAACTTGAGACGCTATACAAGCAGAATTATCTCGCCTCAACTCCTAGCAAGCATATACTGGTATGGACAGATGGGGCAATACACCAATATCACTCCTGGAGCAGACAAGTATAACAAAGATGATTGCGCTGTATCCGCTCATCTAACTGTTCCCAATGCCACCTTGGTGGGGTCCCTGCCAAACAATTCCAGGATCTTGACAAACGCGTAGAAGGTTCCTCTGAGCAGGTAAAGAGCTGCGACTGGGATGACAACACCTACCAATCTTTAATGTTTCATCTGTATGCTCAAAGATGAATCTGAAGATCCCATGGCATTGATCAAAGAGCAGGCATTTCTTCCAATGTTCTAGCCAACATTTCTCCTTCAACCTCAACTACTAAAAGCAGATTAACTGGTCATTTATTTCATTGCTGTTTGTGGGATCTTGCTGTGTGCAACATGGTTGCAATGTTTGCCTAAATAACACTAATTCCACCCCAAAGCAATTCATTTTATGTGAAACTCTGAGTAATTGGTCAGACACATAAGGAAAATCTTTCAATTGTTTTGCAACAGAGTGAAAATCAAGCTACATAGTTAGTTTTACAATATTAAAGTGATAACTTGGAGGCACCATTACTTAGGATTTTCAGCTGTGCACTTAGACAGGATAAGTATTGTCAGACACCAAAAGTGAGGCTCATTTCAGATTTACTAAAAAAAAATATGAAAATACTTGCATTCTGTCAGCTACCATCATATCACAAAACTGAATGTGGTCGACAAAAGTCTAGCAAGGATCTTTGCAAGCACACCTGAGGTATTCTTTCTAATAATAGATGAGCAAGTCATTTAAAAATTATTTGAGACCACACAGTTTCCTTTGGGTAAATTTAATTGGATTATCAAAGCCCAGCAACATTGCCACCTAGCTTCAGCAATCAGTGGCTACAAAGTAGTAAGCTTTGGCGTAAACCTCAAAGACTGGATCTGAATTTTGGACAATGTTCGCTTTGTTTCAGTAGTTTCTAATAACCTTTTCTAATCTAATTTCTTTGCTTAGAATGGCAATTCAACAAGGCTCCCTGCTTTCTCTTGTGATCGCATTCAAACCATTGGTTATATGCATTAATATATTTAGCATTAATAAAAGAGGCTTAAGGGGAAAAAGCTGCTTATCCCCAACTTTACATCCTTCTGTTCATCGCACACTCCTAGACGTGCATACAACCTGCCAAATTCTGCTCCTGAGCCAGCTGCCGGGAGATGCGCAAGAACAGCATGGGTTGACTCAGCTGCTACTTTCTGTCGTTCCTTTTATCATTTTACACTTCTTCACCGGCACCACCCCCCCCCCCCCCACAACCAATCCCAGTTGCTCAGCTTAGATTGGAAATTTGCCATGTTGGGCTCCATGAGGGAGAACTTCTGTCCTACCATTCCTTGGCACAGCATCTAAATCAAACAAAGCACTAAGCCATCTTGTCAGCAAAACATCAGCTTTTTTTTCAATAAAAATAGCATTTAATTACAACTGTGTACTTAGGCAAATGGACAAACAACTTGACTGAACATTGCTCAGGAATGAAGCAGGATTCTTGCTGTAATCTAGCAAGACCTATGCACAGTTTACAACTGTGACACACTCCTTCATATTTCACCCGTCACATTGATGCTCTCGCACATAAAAAAGGCAATATGCCAGTTATCACTCGATTTAAGCCTGCAGTTATGTCTCCTTATCTACAAGCAGACCACCTACCACATTTTTAAAGGAATTATTAAAATATTGAGTATCCTGCAGCATTCAAGGCCCCCCACTCCCCCGTCTCTTTTCTGCTTTCCAAATACAGCCCACAAAATGTTGTTTCAAAGTCAATTAAAGTTCTGGGTGCCTGGAAACAGTGCACATGTAAAAAATGGCAGTCAGTGATCTTTCTAAGTGATGTTTTGAATACTTCACCTTTATCGCCACTCCCCTGACTCCTCAGGCCACACACCTTTATCGCCACTCCCCTGACTCCTCAGGCCACACACCTTTATCGCCACTCCCCTGACTCCTCAGGCCACACACCTTTATCGCCACTCCCCTGACTCCTCAGGCCACACACCTTTATCGCCACTCCCCTGACTCCTCAGGCCACACACCTTTATCGCCACTCCCCTGACTCCTCAGGCCACACACCTTTAGTTGTGCGGACTTATTCTCAGAATTCTTTCTGCCAATGTTATTCTTCCGCTGGCTGACAGGAGGCTCACCAGCAGATCAGCAAAAATTCTCCCTCCAATTTTTCCGCCTCTAGTGATAAAAACACAACCTCCAACTTCATGCACAGCAGGGTTGAGATCAGTAATTCAGAGCGGAGGAATTGAACCTACTACTACATGGCACCATGCAGTCACTGCAATGTGATGGCCCTATTCCAACATATTTAATATCTGTATATTATTTTTAGCACATGCAATTAAAGCAATTTTCTAGAAATAAAAATTCCCATCAAGTTAAGTGACAAAAGACAGGCGACACAAATGTTTACCTGCCATGTTTTAATCAGACAGCAGAACCTACACATTTATCAAATTCCTCAATTTTCATTTAGCAATTATAACCACCTCATTCTACTTTTTATTTTCTATTCTAGGGATTATACATTTAGCCACTAACTGTTAAATTTATACTCACTTATTACTCATTTGTTCTTATAAATACATTAGTCATCAACATAATAGCTCTGAGTTAATGCATCATAAGTAGCATTTGAAAGTTCTATTTTCTATCTCATTAATGCAGACATCTGTTATGGCTTTCATCTACTGTGAGCTTCATGAAAGAACGAACTTGCGTTTATATAGTGCCTTATCATGTCCTCAGGATGCCCGAAAGAGCTTTACATCAATCAATTACTTTCGAAGTGCAACCATCGTTATATAAGCATTAGCCAGTCAGTGCACATCAAGGTCCAACTGACATCAAAATGAATGACTGACCAGAAAATTTGTTCTACGGTTTGAGTAAAGAGAAGAATGTTAGCCAAGACACTGCAAGAACTCCCCACTTATCTTCAAATACTACCATAAGATCTTTTACTTCCAGCAGAGCAGGTAGTCAGATACAAAGTTTAAAGTCTCGTGAAAAATAGCACCTCAAATGTCAGCAGATATGTGCTCAAGTTTGTAGTGGGTGTTGAACTCTCAACCTTTTGACTCAGAGGCAAGTGGTGCAACAACAACAACTTGCATTTATATAGCACCTTTAATGTAGAAAAATGTCCCAAGGTGCTTCACAGGAGCGTTATCAAACAAAGTTTGACACCGAGCCACATAAGGAGATATTAGGACAACCAAAAGCTTGGTCAAAGAGGTAAGTTTTAAGGAGCATCTTAAAAGGAGGAGAGGTAGAGGGGTTTAGGGAGGGAATTCCAGTGCTTAGGGTCGAGGCAACTGAAGGCACGGTCGCCGATGGTAGAGCGATTAAAATCGGGGATATGCAAGAGGCCAGAATTGGAAAAGCGCAGAGATCTCGGAGGGTTGTAGGGCCGGAGGAGGTTACAGAGATAGGGAGGGGTGAGGCCATGGAGGGATTTGAAAATAAGGATGAGAATTTTTAAAATTGAGGCGTTGCCGGACCAATGTAGGTCAGCGAGCACAGGGGTGATGGGTGAACGGAATTTGATGCGAGTTAGGATACGGGCAGCAGAGTTTTGGATGAGCTCAGGTTTATCGAAGCTGGAAGATGGGAGGCCAACCAGAAGACCACTGGAATAGTCGAGTCTAGAGGTGACAAAGGCATGGATGAGGGTTTCAGCAACAGATGAGCTGAGGCTGGGGCGGAGACAGGCGATATTACGGAAGTGGAAGGCGGTCTTGGTGATGGAGCAGCTATGGGGTTGGAAGCTTATTTCAGGGTCAAATAGGACACAAGGTTGCCAATGGTGACCAACGAAACCAAGCTGACTAACTGAAGGTAAAGTGCATCAGGTTTGAGCAAGATGTCTCCTGTGTGTTCAGAATTTGGATGCGAGGTTTCTTTTAAACTGTTTATTTTTTTAGGGGAGAAAAGTCAGAAAGTCTTGGTATTTTAGATATAACAAAGCTTCATTACAATCTATTTCAATTTACTGAAGAAAAAGTTCAAGGAACATATTCAGAGAAAGTAATTTCCGACACAAGGGTGAATAAAGCTCTCTATTTACCAAACCACCTTTTCGTAGCTTTGGAAAAAGAAGCCACTGATATAATTCAGTACAATAACAATCATTTCTGTTCTATCCATCCATCAAATTAATCCAAGATCCATTACCACCTGAAAAGGTACGTATTGTACAATGTTTCTTTGCGACCACATTCCCCTAACAGTGATTTAGACTCAGCAGGAATTTAACTGCAAAGACCACCGTTATACTGAATGGGCACGTTAACTGACCCAGTGATCAAATCTAGACTGAAATAGACACGTCAGTTACATGGACTCCAAACTATAAGACAACGACCAAAAGCCTAAGCAGCAAGGTGCATTCATGGTGTTGCCTTGCGTACATGTATTTAAATATTTTGAATTGTCAAGAATTAGTAATGTTTTACTAATACATAAATTGTGACAACCAAGACAGAAATAAAAGAGTGAACTTGTCATCATCTTATAACAACAGTTTTGGTAGGGCAAGTTTTGTATTTAAAGAAAAAATCAGTGTGCAGCACAAAATATGCAGGTGGTGAACGAACCAACACGAGAGAAAAACTTACTTGACCTCGTCCTCACCAATCTACCTGTCGCAAATGCATCTGTCCATGACAGTATTGGTAGGAGTGACCACCGCACAGTCCTTGTGGAGACGAAGTCCCGTCTTTGCACTGAGGACACCATCCAACGTGTTGTGTGGCACTACCACCGTGCTAAATGAGATAGATTCAGGACAGATCTAGCAGCTCAAAACTGGGCATCCATGAGGCGCTGTGGGCCATCAGCAGCAGCAGAATTGTATTCCAGCACAATCTGTAACCTCATGGCCGGCATATTCCTCACTCTACCATTACCAACAAGCCAGGGGATCAACCCTGGTTCAATGAAGATGTGGAAGAGCATGCCAGGAGCAGCACCAGGCATACCTAAAAATGAGGTGCCAACCTGGTGAAGCTACAACTCAGGACTACATGCATGCTGAACAGCAGAAGAAACATGCTATAGACAAAGCCAAGCGATTCCACAACCAACGGATCAGATCAAAGCTCTGCAGTCCTGCCACATCCAGTCGTGAATGGTGGTGGACAATTAAACAACTAACGGGAGGAGGAGACTCTGTAAACATCCCCATCCTCAACGATGGCGGAGTCCAGCACGTGAGTGCAAAAGACAAGGCTGAAGCGTTTGCAACCATCTTCAGCCAGAAGTACCGAGTGGATGATCCATCTCGGCCTCCTCCCGATATCCCCACCATCACAGAAGCCAGTCTTCAGCCAATTCGATTCATTCCACGTGATATCAAGAAACGGCTGAGTGCACTGGATACAACAAAGGCTATGGGCCCCGACAACATCCCGGCTGTAGTGCTGAAGACTTGTGCTCCAGAACTAGCTGCGCCTCTAGCCAAGCTGTTCCAGTACAGCTACAACACTGGCATCTACCCGACAATGTGAAAAATTGCCCAGGTATGTCCTGTCCACAAAAAGCAGGACAAATCCAATCCGGCCAATTACCGCCCCATCAGTCTACTCTCGATCAGCAAAGTGACGGAAGGTATCGTCGACAGTGCTATCAAGCGGCACTTACTCATTGATGCTCAGTTTGGGTTCCGCCAGGACCACTCAGCTCCAGACCTCATTACAGCCTTGGTCCAAACATGGACAAAACAGCTGAATTCCAGAGGTGAGGTGAGAGTGACTGCCCTTGATATCAAGGCAGCATTTGACCGAGTGTGGCACCAAGGAGCCCGAGTAAAATTGAAGTCAATGGGAATCAGGAGGAAAACTCTGAGTGGCTCGAGTCATACCTAGTACAAAGGAAGATGGTAGTGGTTATTGAAGGCCAATCATCTCAACCCCAGGACATTGCTGCAGGAGTTCCTCAGGGCAGTGTCCTAGGCCCAACCATCTTCAGCTGCTTCATCAATTACCTTCTCTCCATCATAAGGTCAGAAATGGGGATATTCGCTGATGATTGCACAGTGTTCAGTTCCATTCGCAACCCCTCAGATCATGAAGCAGTCCTTGCCCGCATGCAGCAAGACCTGGACAACATCCAAGCTTGGGCTGATAACTGGCAAGTAACATTCGCACCAGACAAGTGCCAGACAATGACCATCTCCAACAAGAGAGTGTCTAACCACCTCCCCTTGACATTCAACAGCATTACCATCACCGAATCCCCCACCATCAACATCCTGGGGGTCACCATTGACCAGAAACTTAACTGGACCAGCCATATAAATACTGTGGCTACAAGAGCAGGTCAGAGGCAGGGTATTCTCCGGCGAGTGACTCACCTCCTGACTCCCCAAAGCCTTTCCACCATCTACCAAGGCACAAGTCAGGAGTGTGATGGAATACTCCCCACTTGCCTGGATGAGTGCAGCTCCAACGACACTCAAAGCTCGACACCATCCAGGACAAAGCAGCTCGCTTGATTGACACCCCATCCACCCCCTGAACATTCACTCCCTTCACCACCGGCGCACAGTGCCTGCAGTGTGTACCATCCACAGGATGCACTGCAGCAACTCGCCAAGGCTTCTTCGACAGCACCTCCCAAACTCGTGACCTCTACCACCTAGAAGGACAAGAGCAGAAGGCACATGGGAACAACATCACCTGCACGTTCCCCTCCAAGTCACACACCATCCCGACTTGGAAATATATCGCCGTTCCTTCATCGTCGCTGGGTCAAAATCCTGGAACTCCCTTCCTAACAGCACTGTGGGAGAACCTGCACCACACGGACTGCAGCGGTTCAAGAAGGCGGCTCACCACCACCTTCTCAAGGGGCAATTAGGGATGGGCAATAAATGCTGGCCTCGCCAGCGACACCCACATCCCATGAACGAATAAAAAAAAAACATATGGAATGGAGGGCTGCAAGCTCCTGAGTTTTCCTGACCTCAAGGGTACCTCTCTGATAATTCATGGAGAGGGAGCTTATGTATGTATAGTTTCACTGAAAATTCTCACTGTTCCAAAGAAACTATCCAAAGAAAACAATCACTTTAACCTCCAGAATTCAAAAGGAACGGCATAGCCCTCCCTCAGTTTCTGCCACTGACACAGCCAATGGAATGAACATCCCAATTTGTAACAAATTAAGAAATGTGGCCCTACACCCGCATGCACTCCATCCAGTGGGAGTAATGGGAGACAGGGTGGTTTTAGCAGCCCTGTTCTTTCTGGATCCCTACTGCCTGACCCTCCTCCCTCTTTCTTTCCCAGATTTATGGCTTGCCAATGTTGATCATTTTCCTCCATTAAAACTAGCTGGACAGTTTTAGGGCACCAGCTCCTAATATGATAATGACTGCACTCCCAGAATGTGGGATGGGTCATGGTGGGGACAAATCAGCAGGCAGTAGTTCTGCCCAACTGCACTCCCAGCAGTGCTACTGGAATTTCTACCCCCTGAATGTCGAGATAAGTTGTCACTTATAATGCACTATTGTACTAGCTGCTATTAAATAGGACCTTACTTGGAATGCTCTAGGCTAAAATTTATATGTAAAGTAAGCACTGATCCTTTTTTAAAAAGTCCACAATTCAAACAGAAGTTGATAAACAAGTGTGTCATAGTCTCTGTGTTCTTCCACCCCACCTTTACCTTTTACTCCTTCAGCCAAGAAGACAAAACCGATTTAGGTCATAGATTATCCCATGCTGCTCTAGAAATAGTTCAGAGAAGCTAATTCTTCAGGGCAAATGTCTCATGCTGTGCGGTGACACCAAGTAATAGCTAAGAACTGGTGAAACATAACTAATGAGGGTAGGCAGATTTGACTACCAGTCAAGTCTGTGATTCAAATCCTATGCCTCTCTGGATCGATCAGATGTCATAAAAGAATCTTAGAGTGTTTAAATACTCTATTCCCAATTTTCCATAGGCTATTATTGGACTTGCTTCTTGGATGTTTTCAGGCCATAATATATCAATGCAATTTACTTCAACTTGAATAAATTCTGAAGTGCAGCATGTCCAACTTCCTCATTTTTAAACCATATTCTTGGCCAGAAAACAGAATTACAAAATATGTTATTCTCCAGTCCATCTACACTGGCCTACTTCTTGTCCCAAACTCTCTCCACTCCTTGATTGGCTGCTTCCTCAGACAGCTTGCCCTGCACTCAAAATTCCCTCCCTCAGCAATTTCTACTTGCACACACCTCCTTTCAAAAACCTTCTCTTCAACCAGGCTTTTGTCCTCTCCTGAGTTTAAAGTTTTTTTTCTGATTTAGGTTTTTAATGTTATACATTTCATTTTTTGAAGATATATCGTCAGTTGGCTCAGGAAAGAACATGGCCACTCAAAGAAAATCAGAACAAAATACTTGAGCGCTTTGACTGGCTTGTTTTGGTCCCAGATTAGTTGCTTTTGTCTTGGTTACTGGTTCCTAATTGGTAGCTTTTCCTACTCACCTATATGCAAGGATAGTCAAATTAAGAAATAGTTTGAACCAAATCAAATGCTTTTCATACTATAAATATATTTAAAGTATGACATGCACTGTACACAAGATTGTTAATTCAATAGGTAGATTATTGAACATTCATGATACGGCCCTTATTACAATGGCTCCTGAAGAGTTACAATGGGGATGAAATGTACAACCCAAGATGAGGAACAGTATGTTACTATCTTGAATCGGAATCACTTTGGAAAGTCTCAGAAAGCAAACAAATACTTACCGTGTACCATCTGCTTTCCAACTGACTTTATATGGCATTTGCTCGACAAATTTTATATTTTTTTTGTCCATAGAAACAGGCTGGGCTCCAGGAAATCCTGACCTGGATTAATAGAAATTCTATTACTGTACAGTCACAGAAATTGCACAAAATATGCATCTTACAATTTGAGCTGGGAAAGCAGGGATTGAGATAGTGACACTCTTTCTCCCCCCACCCCCACTCCATTCATTTTTAAAGGTCATTTTCAGGCTGATGGGGATCCATCATTTCAGGATTCCATTTCCCTCCTGAGGTAATGTACATTAAAGTCCACAAGAGCGGCACAAATTAAACATTTCCACCATTTCAAACATTTTTAATGGCCGCACAGGTGATGCCAAAATAACCACTTAGGCAAGAACAAGTTACAAAGAGTATATGCCTCTGTTTCTCCTTTCAGCTTTTAAGTCAGACAGTGAAATAAAACCTTATCCAGCTTTTAACAGGTAGACAAACGGCTGCAGCTCTGTTGTCATCTTAGTCTGCTAGACACTAGTTTAGCAAATATGATATTCTTCCTGTGAATCTGGGGAGAAGTTAGGGTGGCTACTACATTTGAACATTTCTTGATCCAACAAGCGAGGAAGATTGCAATCTAATAAGTGACATTAAGGTCTTTGCAAAGGGCTTCCTCACAAGCGGGCTTCAACCTGAAGCATTCTTCTGTCAGAAAGAATATATGAAACAATCCCTCTCCAGTGATTTTTACTGAAGAAAATAGTTCTTTACTTTAAATTTCAGACTGCCACAGTAACAAATTAAGTGCAAACAATTGGAAGGCACCAAAACTTATAATCACCATCACGAATGCCAGAGGTAAGGTCCACTAATCCAGGAGTACTGCTTCATGAAAGGCTTCTACAATATGCAAGTTACTCACAAAGAAAGTTACTCACCTGTCCCAACCACAGTACTGCTGACATTTCCTTTGGATCTCTCCTAACTTGGATTGGATTGTCACTTGTGTCACACCTTTAACTTGCATTCCCTCCAGAAAAATTGCTCCCTTTTGAGAAAATTAAACAATACAATCTGTGCTGGAACGGAGGTCAATGGAGAGTAAAATCAAGCCGCGTTTAAAACTGTTGTTCCACCGATCCCATCAGTTTCCCGCCAGGCGTATTAGGTTAAAATTAATTTAATTTTAATTTTATGAGATGTATGTGTTACATAAGGTGGTGGTGGTGGTGTGGGGGGGAAATGTATCTGATACTCTACCTAATAGATATTACAGATAAGAATTTCTGCATACAGTAAGTCTTGTATATTGTGCACGATTTAGTGTTTATCCATCAGACACAGGCAATTGGTCTAGGATTCAAGATTAAATATTCTAGAGTTTTGCACAATTTACCTTGGATGGACAAAAGAATTTTGCAAAGCCTTTCCTCAAGAAATTAAATGTTTTTTGTTGTGTAAAACAGACCAAACTGCAGATAGATGGTCAATGGGAAGGAAGTGTTTGATGAGCTAAATGCTGTTTTCTCATTCCATGTTTTCTTATATTTTGATTTCACCCATTTAATCAAACTTTAACCCAACTGGCCAATTTGGTAGGCCTGAACAATGATGAAAAAAACATTCAATATTTCTAACAAATTATTTTTTTTGAATCCATATCATTATACAAAGGAAAATAGTACATGTCACAGCTTTTGTGGATAAACAAATTCTACTCCATTCTTGCAAAATAATTTTGATTGGCCTTAAAACCCCCTCCCTATATCCTTTTAATTCAAGTTCTTACCAACTTAATTCGTTCTTTTCTCCTTTTGCATGGGTTGGAGCCCGATGAGCCAGGTTCCGAATCCTTACTGATCCTGCATCCGTCATCATCAACATTCTCATCATCATCTTCATAGCACCAATCTGGTCTTTCTGGTGGGGGAGGAGCCTCTTCTACATCACCATAGCGACAGAAAAGTTCCTGCAGGTATTCTGCTTTATAAATGCCTGGGGGTCTTGCCTGAGCAAAAGTAGCAACTGCTGCTTCAATGCTAAGTAATACAAAAATACAAAGGTTACTGATCTCTTGTGTGAGAATGGGTTATAAATTAAATTGAATTGGAATCAGGCTTTAAAATCTTAGTAAAGTCAAAATAATATGCAGCAACAGTTTAATGCAGGCAGTTCCTAAACCAATATTAGTGACAGGCCAAGTTACAGCAAAAAGGATGGTGAGGTAATGTCACTCTGTATTAAAGGATTTAAATCTCCAGGTTGGCCATCTGAAATCAGCTGCATTCAACCCTCTGGTGCTCAACTGAAGTATTTTTGACCACCAGTGGTCTATTGTGTAGCCTGTATGGCAAGTATTTCCTTGCTGTGCTGCAACATGTGGAGACAGTTATGCAATCATCACAATTGTCATACTTGCGAGTGACTCACCTCCTGACTCCCCAAAGCCTTTCCACCATCTACAAGGCACAAGTCAGGAGTGTGATGGAATACTCTCCACTTGCCTGGATGAGTGCAGCTCCAACAACACTCAAGAAGCTCAACACCATCCAGGACAAAGCAGCTCGCTTGATTGGCACCCCATCCACCACCCTAAAAATTCACTCCCTTCACCACTGGCGCACTGTGGCTGCAGTGTGTACCATCCACAGGATGCACTGCAGCAACACGCCAAGGCTTCTTCGACAGCACCTCCCAAACCCGCGACCTCTACCACTTAGAAGGACAAGAGCAGCAGGCACATGGGAACACCACCACCTGCACGTTCCCCTCCAAGTCACACACCATCCCGACTTGGAAACGTATCGCCGTTCCTTCATCATCGCTGGGTCAAAATCCTGGAACTCCCTTCCCAACAGTACTGTGGGAGAACCTTCATCACACGGACTGCAGCGGTTCAAGAAGGCGGCTCACCACCACCTTCTCAAGGGCAATTAGGGATAGGCAATAAATGCTGGCTTCGCCAGCGACGCCCACATCCCATGAGCGAATAAAAAAAAAAACAGCTTGCAATAGTCGCTCAATCAGAAAATGAGACCATGGTAATATTTTAAAATATATAATTCTAATGTATCTGGCTTTTGAATAGCGATGTTTATCCTTGCACTACCCATTTTGATAGATTAGTTGTTATTCTACACAGCTACATACTGAGAGGATTCCAAAATCCGTCCTGCATGTAAATTTTACTGAAGACATGTTTGAACAGTATTCAGTTCATTATATTTCATGATTTTGCTATCACTGTAACTGAAATAGGCTCCATTATCAATCTATTACTGCACAAACACAGTTCTAAGTCCAGAACAATGGGAATATGAAATAAAATGTATATTTTTACTGAATTGCCACATAATCCTAATTGTTTATAAAGGGAGATATTTGCACTTGTCAGCATATCTCAGTGCCCTGCTGTTACAATATTCAATGCTTTAGAAAGCCAGAAGCAGTCAGGGAACAATCATTTTATGTTCAGTTCTCCCAGATATATCACAAAGTTCTGTTCCAGTGACAACATAAGAACAGTGAACAGAATCAGTCAAATTCAACACAAAAACTCGGCTCCAAGACGCTTTCCAACCAACAATTCTAAATGATGAAATATGGTAACAAGGAGTCACTGAAACACACCAAAAAAGGTGAAGCTATATTCAGGATATGCATGGGAACCTTGTAGTTTTGGGGGGGGGGGGGGGGGGGGGGAAGGGGAGAAAAACACCCAATGCCAGGCATATAATTCATCAAAATCAAACTTACTGGTGGCTTATTTATCAATAAACCATTGGAGCCCTGTTGTGTATTTCATTTGTACCATGTTGACGAATTTTATAAATTTGTTTTTTTTAAAAAGAAAAAAATTAAATTGGAGACAATGTAACGTCTTTATTCTGTGGAGACTTACCATGGAGGAAGGCTGCTGCATGCTCCACGTGAGGGTGGACAGTTCAAAAGGCTGCTTTCATTGAGTATGCATGTGCATTCATCACGTAATTTTGGGAGTCAAAAAATTGCCAGTTTCAGAAATAATCCACAAGTAAACCATCGATATTCAGTCCACACATGTGGTTTAATTCCCTGTATAACATTTAGGATTATGCAACAAATCAGTAGAATACACTTCCCCTTTAAGTGGATGAACATAATCATGAAAAAGTTTGCCCTTCTGTTTTACTGACCATAATATTATACTTGAAATTACAACTTTTTATTGTAACCAGGAAATATAAATAGAACCAAAAAAAAATCTTAAAGCCAACACACTTGCAAGGAACCACCATACAGCTTAATTCTGATAAATTTCACTTAGAATAGGATATTTCTCTTTTGCACAGCTCTACTGATATAGTCAAAATGTGTATGCTAAACATACTATGAAAATCAATTACCTCCAATCCATCTTTTCCACTAAGTAAGCACAGATAAGGAATCCAGTTCGATTGAAGCCGTGTGTACAGTGCACTCCTGTAAAACAGATTTACAATGAAGGCTTTAAGAACAGGGTTTTTTGTTGCAACCTCTACTCATAAGATATGCATTTTCAGTATAAGGAAGACATTTAAGTTTTTCTCAAATGTAAAATATGGCTCCCTTGAAGACTCAGCTGGTTCATCCAATGAGTGGTGAGCTAGCCAATCTCAGCTGAGACAGCAGTAGGGGTACTACAGTGGGTCTCTGCACCCTGCCTAAGAGGGGGAGATCAGCCAGAGTTTCTACTCCCAATTGCTATTCAGCAACCTCTGCTGGAAATTCATAAGTGTGGGTGAGCATTGTGCGAGGACAGGATTGAGTTCATTTGTGATGCTCAGTCACAAAATCTGCTGACACTCACCGTCAAGACTAAAAAACCATAGAAAAGATAGAGCACAGAAGGGGGCCATTCGGCACATCGTGTCCATGCCAGCTCGAAGAACAACCAGGCGCCCATTCTAATCCCACCTTCCAGCACCTGGTCCGTAGCCCTGCAGCTTACAGCACTTCAGCTGCAGGTCCAGGTACTTTTTAAAAAGAGTTGAGGGTCCCTGCCTCTACCACCAATTCGGGCAGTGAATTCCATACACCCACCACCCTCTGGGTAAAAAAGTTTTTCCTCATGTCCCTTCTAATCCTTCCGCCAATCAGCTTAAATCTATGTCCTCTAGTTCTTGAACTCTCGACTTGGGGAAACAGGTACTTCCTGTCTACTCTATCTAGGCCCCTCATAATTTTGTACACCTCAATCAAGTCTCCCCTCAGCCTCCTCTGCTCCAAGGAAAACAACCCCAGACTATCCAATCTCTCCTCGTAGCTGCAATTTTCAAGCCCCGGCAACATTTTTGTAAATCTTCTCTGCACTCTCTCCAGAGCAATTACGTCCTTCCTGGAATGTGGTGACCAGAACTGCGTACAATACTCCAACTGTGGCCTTACCAGCGTTTTATACAGTTCCATCATTACATCCCTGCTTTTGTATTCTATACCTCGGCTAATAACGGAGAGCATTCCGTATGCCTTCTTCACAACCTTATCTACCTGTACTGCCACCTTCTGGGACCTGTGCACATGCACTCCAAGGTCTCTCACTTCCTCTACCCCTCTCATTATATTCCCTTTTACTGTTTGCCCTCCCTAAGTGCATTACCTCACACTTCTCCGGGTTGAACTCCATTTGCCACTTTTCCTCCCACTCCACCAACCATTGATTATCTTCTTGGAGTCGACAGCTATCCTCTTCACTATCAACTACACGGCCAATTTTTGTGTCATCTGCAAATTTGCCAATCATGCTCACTACATTTAAGTCCAAATCATTAATATGTACCACAAACAGCAAGGGACCCAACACTGAGCCCTGTGGCACACCACTGGAAACGGATTTCCATTCGCAAAGACATCCATCGACTTTTACTCTTTGTTTCCTGTTACTGAGCCAATTTTGGATCCAATTCGCCACATTTCCCTGTATCCCATGGGCTTTTACCTTTGTGACCAGTCTGCCATGTGGGACCTTGTCAAATGCCTGACTAAAATCCATGTAGACAACATCCACTGCACTACCGTCATCAATCCTCCTGGTCACTTCCTCAAGAATTTTATCAGATTTGTAAGGCATGACCTTCCCTGAACAAATCCATGCTGACTATCCCTGATTAAACTATGCCTTTCCAAGTGACAGGTTATCCTATCTCTCAGAATTGATTCGAATAGTTTGCCCACCACCAAGGTAAGACTTACCGGCCTATCCCATGTACTCTTTTTAAACAATGGTACTATGTTTGCAGTCTTCCAGTCCTCCGGTACCTCCCCTGTATCTAGTGAGGATTGGAAAATGATCCTCAGAGCAAGTGCTATTTCCTCCCTGGCTTCCTTCAGCCCTGGTGACTTATCAACTTTCAAGGATTCCAGTCCCTCTAGTACTTCCTCTCTTGTTATGTTTACCTTATCCAATATTTCACACCTCTCCTCTTTAACTACTACATCCGGATCATCCCTTTCCTTTGTGAATACGGAGACAAAATATTCATTTAAAACCCTACCCACATCCTCTGCTTCTACACACAAGTTACCCTTATCATCCCTGATAGGTCCCACCTTTTCCTTAGCTATCCTCTTGTTCTTAATATACTGATAAACCGTCTTTGGGTTTTCTTTAATCTTACCAGCTAATATTATTTTCATGCCCTCTCTTTGGTTTCCTTATTTCCTTTTTTACATCATCCCTGTACTTTCTATACTCCTCTAGGCTTTCTGCAGTATTTAGTTTTCTGTGACAGTCATCAGCTTTCTTTTTCTGCTTTATCTTGTCCCGTATACTTCTAGACAATCAGGGGGCTCTAAATTTGGCAGTGCCACCCTTTTGGATCAAAAAAGGATAGAACAGGGTACTTTCTAAATGGTAAAAAGTTAAAAACTGTGGATGTCCAAAGGGACTTAGGGGTTCGGGTACATAGATCATTGAAGTGTCATGAACAGGTGCAGAAAATAATCAAGAAGGCTAATGGAATGCTGGCCTTTATATCTAGAGGACTGGAGTACAAGGGGGCAGAAGTTATGCTGTAGCTATACAAAACCCTGGTTAGGCCGCACCTGGAGTACTGTGAACAGTTCTGGGCACTGCACCTTCGGAAGGACATATTGGCCTTGGAGGGAGTGCAGCGTAGGTTTACTAGAATGATACCCGGACTTCAAGGGTTAAGTTACGAAGCGAGATTACACAAATTGGGGTTGTATTCTCTAGAGTTTAGAAGGTTAAGGGGTGATCTGATCGAAGTTTATAAGATATTAAGGGGAACGGATAGGGTGGATAGAGAGAAACTATTTCCGCTGGTTGGGGATTTTAGGAGTAGGGGGCACAGTCTAAAAATTAGAGCCAGACCTTTCAGGAGTGAGATTAGAAAACATTTCTACACACAAAGGGTGGTAGAAGTTTGGAACTCTTCCGCAAACGGCAATTGATACTAGCTCAATTGCTAAATTTAAATGCGAGATAGATAGCTTTTTGGCAACCAAAGGTATTAAGGGATATGGGCCAAAGGCAGGTATGTGGAGTTAGATCACAGATCAGCCATGATCTTATCAAATGGCGGAGCAGGCACGAGGGGCTGAATGGCCTACTCCTGTTCCTATGTTCTTCTTTGAGGGGACCTGTCTGCATTGTACCCATAGAATTCCACATTTTAGTGCCTCCCACTGGTTTGCCGCTGATTTCTCCTCAAGTAGTTGTGTCCAATACACTTCTGCCAAATCATCTTAGTTCTGTAAAATTTGCCTTCCTCCAATTTATAACGTTTACTCCTGATTTAACTCTGTCCTTTTCCATAATAATGCTAAAATTAACTGGGCTGATATGTGGCAAGTAACATCCGCGTCAGACAAGTGCCAGGCAATGACCATCTCCAACAAGAGAGAGTCTAACCACCTCCCCTTGACATTCAACAGCATTACTATCGCCGAATCCCCCACCATCAACATCCTGGGGGTCACCATTGACCAGAAACTTAACTGGACCAGCCATATAAATACTGTGGCTACAAGAGCAGGTCAGAGGCTGGGTATTCTGCGGCGAGTGACTCACCTCCTGACTCCCCAAAGACTTTCCACCATCTACAAGGCACAAGTCAGGAGTTTGATGGAATACTCTCCACTTACCTGGATGAGTGCAGCTCCAACAACACTCAAGAAGCTCGACACCACCCAGGACAAAGCAGCCCGCTTGTTTGGCACCCCATCCACCACCCTAAACATTCACTCCCTTCACCACCGGCGCACAGTGGCTGCAGTGTGTACCATCCACAGGATGCACTGCAGCAACTTGCCAAGGCTTCTTCAACAGCACCTCCCAAACCTATGACCTCTACCACCTAGAAGGACAAGAGCAACAGGCACATGGGAACAACACTACCTGCATGTTCCCCTCCAAGTCACACACCATCCCGACTTGGAAATATTTCGCTGTTCCTTCATCGTCGCTGGGTCAAAATCCTGGAACTCCCTTCCTAACAGCACTGTGGGAGAACCTTCACCACACGGACTGCAGCGGTTCAAGGCGGCTCATCACCACCTTCTCAAGGGCAATTAGGGATGGGCAATGAATGCTGGTCTCGCCAGCAACGCCGACATCCCATGAACGAATTTTAAAAAACTGAATTGTGGTCACTATCCCCAATATGGTCACCCAGTGTCACTTCACCCACTTGCCCATCTTCATTTCCCAGGACTAAATCTAGAATTGCATCCCCTCTTGTTGGGCTTGTCATGTACTGGCTAAAAAAGTTCTCCTAGACACCGATCAAGAATTTTGCGCTCTCTGTGCCCCTCACACTGTTTGAATCCCAGATGATGTTAGGATAGTTGAAGTCCCCTACTATTATTGCCCTCTTATTTTTGCACTCAGAAATTTGCCTACATATTAGTTCTTCTATCTCCCTTTCGCTATTCGAGGGTCTGTAGTACACTCCTGGTAATGTGACTGCCCCTTTTTTATTTCTTAGCTCAACCCATATGGCCTCAATTGATGATCCATTTAGCACATCATCCCTTCTCACAACTGTAATTGATTCTTTAACCAATAATGCTACTCTCCCCCGCCCCCCCCCCCACTCCTTTTTTTAATCACCCACTCTATCCTGCCTGAAAACTCTATATCCTACTGGAGGATGACCAGTGCCCATGGAACCACACTCCACCAAAAAGGGGAGAACATTAACGGAAAAAACAAAATTGCAAAGTCAGTGAATAGTCAAAACAAAGCAATTTTCTGTATAGAATAATCTAGCAAATTAATGCATGAGCTTTTATACAATGCATAGTCAGCAATGACATTTTATTCATTCATGGGATGTGGGTGTCGCTGGCAAGGCCAGCATTTATTGCCCATCCCTAATTGCCCTTGATAAGATGGCGGGAGCTGCTGCCTTGAACCGCTGCAGTCTGTGTGGTGAAGGTTCTCCCATAGTGCTGTTTGGTAGGGAGTTCCAGGATTTTGACCCAGTGACTATGAAGGAACGGCGATATATTTCCAAGTCAGGATAGTGAGTGACTTGGAGGGGAACGTGCAGGTGGTGTTGTTCCCATGTGCCTGCTGCTCTTGTCCTTCTAGGTGGTAGAGGTCACAGGTTTGGGAGGTGCTGTCGAAGAAGCCTTGGCGAGTTGCTGCAGTGCATCCTGTGGATGGTACACACTGCAGCCACAGTGCGCCGGTGGTGAAGGGACTGAATGTTTAGGGTGGTGGATGGGGTGCCAATCAAGCGGGCTGCTTTGTCCTGGATGGTGTCGAGCTTCTCGAGTGCTGTTGGAGTTGCACTCATCCAGGCAAGTGGAGAGTATTCCATCACATTCCTGACTTGTGCCTTGTAGATGGTGGAAAGGCTTTGGGGAGTCAGGAGGTGAATCACTCGCCACAGAATACCTAGCCTCTGACCTGCTCTTGTAGCCACAGTATTTATGTGGCTGGTCCAGTTAAGTTTCTGGTCAATGGTGACACCCAGGATGTTGATGGTGGGGGTTCGGCGATGGTAATGCCACTGAATGTCATGGGGAGGTGGTTAGACTCTCTCTTGTTGGAGATGTTT